>NW_024385792.1:0-322939 GCF_016835505.1 Polypterus senegalus
TTGTTACAGGTTAATTACAATCAGATGCATTACACTAATAAACAATACAGTATGTGGTTAATTTCAGTGTATTTGATAAAGCTGCGTCAGGGATGTGGATCTAAAAAGAAAGGGAAACCACACTTGAGCGTGGAAGCGGATTATGCAACATTTTTGTGCATACGCACCATTTATATACAGTACATGAGGCCCCAAGTCACATACATCCATTAATCCTTAAAGGGAACATTGTCGAACTCTCACACAAAGTGTCTTTGGGCCTGAGCTATGGAAAAATTCAGAAAATTCCTGTACATTGTTTTTGCACTTGAACTTGATGCTGGTCATGTATTTATTTTAATTACATTTTCAAAATGATTTGTATTCTCATTGATGTACTGTAAACAAGTTAAATCCAAAATATGATGCACTATTTCCATTGATAAAACAAGTTACAAATATTCAATAAGTACATGTTTCTCATGTAAAGAGTTCCCTCTCCTTGTTGTGCTTGCAGATAATTTATTTTTCCTCCTATATCACCCATCACTCCATGGTTCAGACCCTCTTTGAAAGATGCTGCTGCAGAAAAACAGATATTAGGATGGATTTAAAAGTTACAATAGTCAGGTCTTGTGGTCCAGTACCACAAAGTAAAGGACATTAGTGTCTAAAACTTTTGATCCAATGAACACAAATGCCTTCTATGATTCCGGACCCACAAAAATGTTTTATTCTTTTTGTGTCAGAGGTTACTAGCATATAAATTCTTAACCTTTTTCTTGGCATGTAGCATTGGGGACCCATGATCCCTTTAAATTGGAGCTTCAGTACACTGCAACAAAATAAGGTTCAGTTGTCAGTTGGTTGATGGCCTGATCTGTGACATAATCCCTATCTTGTATGGCTTGTTTCTCCTTGATACCAGGCAATTTGTTTCTTTGCAGTCCGTTATTACAGCCCAATCTCCAGGTTCAAATTCAAGTGTTGTTATCATAGATGGGCTGAGAAGATTGACGTCTACCCCAGGTATAAAGTCTTTTTGCTCAGTACAATGAGTTTCATCTGTAATTGCTATAAATTACTCATGGATCCCATTAAAAGGAGATGCTTTTGTATTGGTCCTGTTATCAATATCTCATGAGGGTTAGGCCTGTTTTGTGGGGTCCCCTTTATTAACAATTATGATAGCTGTGAAACAGATGGCCATTCTAATCTAGTACCTGCTTGTATCTGGTCTAATTTGTTTATGTTTTATTAAATGGTCAAATTGAATTCTGCATGTGGCAAACACAATGCATTTTTTCCTTTAATGTTAATATCTATTTATATTCTTCTAGATCCTTCAATAAAAAAGTTAACCACTATAGCATATTATCTGCTTTGGTTGTTATTGTGGCCAGGTGGCACGGTGATGCAGTGGTAGCACTGCTGCCTCAGTAAGGAGACCCTTAAGGGTTCCCTTCCTGGGTCCTCCTGTGTTGAGTTTTCATGTTCTCCCGTGTCTGCGTGGGTTTCCTCCCACAGTCCAAAGACATGCAGGTTAGGTGGATTGGCGATTCTAAATTGTCCCTAGTGTGTGCTTGGTGTGTGGGTGAGGGTGTATGTGTCCTGTGGTGGGTTGTCGCCCTGCCCAGGATTGGTCCCTACCTTGCGCCCTGTGTTGGCTGGGATTGACTCCAGCAGACCCCTGTGACCCTGTGTTTGGATTCAACGGGTTGGAAAATGGAAGGATGAATGTTATTGTGGCCTCCACTCAATTGTAAGCATATTTGTCACAAAAGTAAATAATCACTATAAAATATAAAATAAAATCAATATTAATATATACTGAGAGATGAGGCACTCAGTTTGTCTCCCTATATTAAAGCTATTGCCACATACCCTTAACCTAAAATTCATTAACCATAAAACAATGTCAAATTGGCTCCTGTGTTCATTTTGCTGTACGTTTTAAAGAGGGAATACAAATCCTGAAACCGGCCCCATTAATGAGAGCCAAATGTTCAAACTTTCCCAGAGATAACACATACAGTATGTGAAAAGGTGGAAATGAGAAGGTAGAATGGTGTGGAAGTTAGTAGTTAAAGAGTCATGATCTTTGTAGGTTTCTGTATGAATTAAGAAAATTCCAATTTGTTATCCTAAGGTACAAATTTGCTTGTTTTCCATGTTTATTGTACCCTTGAAAATGAGGAGTGGGCAGTGCATGCAGGCAAGGGAGCTGTGAGTTAATGAAAGACATTATAACACTAGTGTTCTCAGAGAAAATCTCTCAGTCAGCACAGTGCGTAGAAGTCAAGGAAGAAATCCACAATCTGGACTGGTAAATTCTAAGTTGGTTTTAGAGAAGAGATCAAAATAAAATAAAACAGTTAGACCCTACATTCTTTTTCCATTTCTCTCATTACAAAGTATTGTTATGGTATGCCCACATTTCTTTTCTATTTTTATTTTAGTCTCAGGTTTTAAAATCATTTACAAGGTTGATGGATAATTTACTATGGCTAAAGCTAACAGATAATTTATACAACATATATTTTATCTTTTCCTACATAAGTCCTTTATTTCAAAAGCTATTTAGATCAGCAAAAACTGTCTTGAAATGTATTTCTTAAGCACATCTCTTAACATGTTATTGTAAAACTAAAGGAATTTCTTCAAGCTATTATTTTACTACTAATAAAATTAACATATTTCTATCTCAGGTTTTATTATTTTAACAAAGTCTTCAGAATGTTTCATAGAACATCAAAAAGAACATAAAAATAAACCTTCCATCAACTATGTTGTCATACAACCATTTCATTCTGTTCTATTTAGGAAAGGAAATCAATATAAATGCAATAAATGTCTTATGATTCAGAGTCTATGTGTATTTACAATGCATTTAGGGTAGTTACTGCATCACACTACAGGCAGTCCTCAGCTTACATACAAGGTTTCTTCTTAAGTTGAATTTGTATGTAAGTCAGAACAGTCCATTATTTTAATAAATGCTATTGTTGACCGACTGTAACCAAGTGCTCTGCCAATGAATGATGGAGTTTCACCTCTCTGTGACCTTTTATTATCCATCCAACCAATATCCAACCCGTTATATCCTAACTACAAGGTCAAAGCCAATCCCAGCCAACACAGGACGCAAGGCAGGAAACAAACCCGGGCAGGACACACACACACACACCAAGCACACACTAGGGACAATTTAGAATCGCCAATGCACCTAACCTACACATTTTTGGACTGTGGGAGGAAACCAGAGCACCAAGAGGAAACCCACGCAGACACGGAGAGAACATGCAAACTACACGCAGGGAGGGACCCAGGAAGTGAATCCAGGTCTCCTAACTGCGAGGCAGCAGTGCTACCCACTGCACCACTGTGCTGCCCCTTTTATTATTTTGACTTTATTTTCAATGGTGATGTTTTTTCTCTTCTTTGCTGTATCACCAGCACTTGCATCAGATTTGTGTTTCAGAGACATTGTTGAAGGGTGAAGACAAAAGGTTAAAATGCGCTCTTCTGCACAGCACTGTCCACACTATCACAGCACGTCTGGCATACTGATGAGAGACAACTTCCTGCTATGCGTAGCAGTGCGCCCACCAAGAACAAACAGTGGCAGCTGTTGAAGGACACTGCAAGGCTGTGTGGTGGCGGGCAGTGAAACGCCCTCTGCCCCATCAAGCCTCCGTTCTGCACATGGCTTGCGCGCACCCAGCCGCCACTGAGAATGAATCAACTGGAGCCACCTGAGGGACACTACACTGCACGAGGAGCAAACCGCCCCCCTCCAGCCACTGCTTTCAGTGTCCCCAGGCGGAGATGACGGAGAGACAGTTACTGAGGAGCCTGCATCGCTTCCTCAGACAGATGAAAGAGCAGCTCGGCCCCATTCATAAATCGTATGTTGGATGTCCGTAACTTCGGGGACTACCTGTATTGCATTGTAGAATGAATGTTCTGCTCCTTCTTGCCAGCTAGCAGTACTTTTATTCTAAGTATAAGAAAATAGTCTAAGAAACAAATTTAAAATGTATCTATGCTGAATAATATTGATTTTATACCCATATTGTCCTGTTAAGACTAGTTCATACACACTTTCTCATTTATATCTTGAGATATACCTTGCATTTTCAGTGTTGGTTCTGTAGAAAACCACAGTCTACACTTTGTATTGGTTAATAACATTTTCATTTACACTCTTTATACACTACTTTTATTGCTACAGCATACTGTATCCTCGCATGGAACAGCCCCTGACAGGATGCTAGTGTATCACAGGTTAAGCACATACTCGCACACCAAAGACAATTTAGCACCTGGGGCCTCATGTATAAACAGCGTTGTGTACAGCCTTTCCACGCTCACATCGTGATGTATAAAAAACTAAACTTTGCATAAAGCCATATACTTTCTCATGCCAGCCTTAACCTGTGTGTACGCACATTTTCTGCTCGGTTTTGCAAACTGGCGGCACCCAGCATAAATGCAGTGGTACTGTTGCTGTGTGGTTTCCCTTTCTTATTTAGATTCACATCCCTGGCTTTATAAATACACTGAAATTAACCGCATATTGTTTATTAGTTTAATGCATCTGATTGTAATTGACCTGTAACAGTATAATGGTGCTCAGAATGGCCACACGATTCCAAATACCATAGCTGCTTTAGCGTTGTTACTCTCACTGCACCTTCTTCTTCTTCCAGCTGATCCGTTAGGAGTTGCCACAGCGGATCAATTTTCCACATTACTCTCACCTCACCACTCAGAGTATTTATATCACTGTATCTGAGTGTGAATCATACTCTACAGCAGCTGATGGGAAAGAGAATTATCGGTATACGGCATCAAACACACACTGCCTCAGCCATGCTGTCTATTGAACTGCTCTCATATGGAAAACGCTTCAGAGCCTTTCCTGTGCTGACCTCACAGTTCAGAAACAGTTTCATCCCAAGAACTCTAAACGCACTCCATCAGTCCATCAAGTGCTCCTTGTAGAACTGTTAGGACTTATTAGTACAATCACCTCACTGTAAACTTACACTGCAGTTATAATATTACACAACCTGAGCCACTTTATGAACAATTTGCACTCTCTGCACTATATGTACATGTATATTATATGTATGCATTCATATTGTATAATTGTCATTGTTTTTTATCATTATTATTATTATTATTATTGATTTATCATTTTATAGTAAAATAAATTTATGGAGGATTTGCATATTGAATGTCATTGTACCATACAGTAACAATAAAGGAATTCAATTCACTTCAATAGAAGAGAGAGTGTGTTTGCAGATGATGGCGACTGGCTTCTAAGTCAATTTAGATTTCCAAGCTATCTTCTTAGAACTCTTAATATCACTTTTAAGATGAAATGCATTATATTATAAAGATACATTTTAACTTCATTTAAATAACATATACTGTTTATAATTAAAAGTGTGGGCATGGTGGCGCAGTGGTGCAGCTGCCTAACTGATAATAAACACAGAACAGATTTAAAAATCACAGTGGAGGTGGGAGGTAGGGGCTTCAGTGGATTAAGACATTGATTTATAGTGCCCAGCCCTTGATTTTTCAGTCTGTATTGTATTAATAGATATTTTTAATTGCTATTTATCAGATTCAACTCTTGAGACAACAATTAGTCACAGACCATCCAGCAGCAGCACACATCAGCTGATGTTATTGTTACATCATTTGAACTGCAGTCCGCAGTGTATGAAAGCCATTGAGCCACCACAAGCCTCTTTGTGTTCCATGACAGAACTGTTTATTAAACAAAAATGTAATAACTGACTCTTGGATTGGATGATGTAAATGGAAATATGAAATGCTCCAACTTTCATAGCAGCTAACTTAGTTGATGAACACACCTGCCATGCATACATTTTTAACATGTTAAACCTCTTGTTAAATAACACACTGATGTATCTACTGTATGTGTGTGTATATATATATATATATATATATATATATATATATATATATATATATATATATATATATATATATACATACAGTGGGTACAGAAAGTATTCAAACCCCCTTCAATTTTTCACTCTTTGTTATATTGCAGCCATTTGCTAAAATCATTTAAATTCATTTTTGAAATTGTTGCAGATTTATTAAAAAGAAAACTGAAATATCACATGGTCCTAAGTATTCAGACCCTTTGCTCAGTATTTAGTAGAAGCAACAAGTTTTTCACACCTGGATTTGGGGATCCTCTGCCATTCCTCCTTGCAGATCCTCTCCAGTTCTGTCAGGTTGGATGGTAAACGTTGGTGGACAGCCATTTTAGGTCTCTCAGAGATGCTCAATTGGGTTTAAGTCAGGGCTCTGGCTGGGCCATTCAAGAACAGTCACAGAGTTGTTGTGAAGCCACTCCTTCGTTATTTTAGCTGTGTGCTTAGGGTCATTGTCTTGTTGGAAGGTAAACCTTCGGCCCAGTCTGAGGTCCTTAACACTCTGGAGAAGGTTTTTGTCCAGGATATCCCTGTACTTGGCGCATTCATCTTTCCCTCGATTGCAACCAGTCGTCCTGTCCTGCAGCTGAAAAACACCCCACAGCATGATGCTGCCACCGCCATGCTTCACTGTGGGGACTGTATTGGACAAATACAAATTTCTAAATATTTTATCTAAACATTAGTCAGTCAAATAACATCCTCATCCATATTTTACATTTAAAATACACATAAATAAAACAGGAACATCTATACTTTCAGAAAGCACCCAAAGAGAGAGACACATACACAAAGCTGTCTGCTTTTTACTTCAAATTTATTGAAAGAACCTCCCTTTTATTTAAAGGGTGGACAGTGCTCCAAAGGGTGGCACAGTGGCAGCGCTGCTGCCTCGCAGTTAGGAGATTCGGGTTCACTTCCTGGGTCCTCCTGTGTAGGTTGCATGTTCTCCCGTGTCTGCGTGGGTTTCCTCCCATAATCCAAAGACATGCAGGTTAGGTTTATTGGCGATCCCAAATTGTCCCTAGTGTGTGCTGGGTGTATGCATGTGCCCCTGCGGTGAGCTAGTGCCCTGCCGGGGTTTGTTTCCTGCCTTGCACCCTGTGTTGGCTGGGATTGGCTCTGGCAGACCCCGTGACCCTGTAGTTGGGATGTAGCGGAGTCAGACTATGACTGACTGACTGACTGACAGTGCTCCAAAGGAAGGTGTGCACATAATTATACCAAATCTGTAGACTATTTCATTGTACCCAGTTTTCATATATTTATTGTTTTCACTTTTCAGGGCTTTTTTAATTTAGACAAACACACACACATATATCCCAAATTTATTCACTCTTTTTAAAAACTGCTTCATCCATTCAAATGACACCACGTATTTTCACACATGAACTTTAACACATAGCATATTCTCAGAATCTCTTAAACTTATTTTAACGCACTTCAGTCACAGGGATCCCTTTCAAATCTATGGGCGTAGTAGGGCCACAGAGAAGAAAAAATACGGAGACAGAGAAGAAAAAAAAAAAGTATATTTCTAGAATAAAGTCGACATTTCCACTTTATTCTCGAAGTTTAAGTTGTCATTAAAGTAGAATGTCGTAAACTAAACTTTGTCTTAAAATGAATGTTTAATTTACTAGATTTTCTCAAACCTCATCATAAGTTATGTAGCACATTACATACTTTGTGTTAAGTGCTCCTCAACACTGTTGTTAATCGCCATGTACTTCTTAAACTGACTTCCTCTGCACTGAGAGGAGGCACAGGCAGCGATCACCACACACAATTCATTCACCTCATGATATTCCTGCTCTCTGAACATTTAGAATGCTAAGATAAATACTTGATATCATTTTCATGATGAAATGCATTAAAGCACGTATTAAACATGGGGGGACACGGAGTGGTGGTAGTGCTTATTACCTCACAGTGCAGGGGTCCCCAGGTGTTTGTTCAGTGTAGAGAACTTTATGTCAGGTGCGACAAGGCTCCAAAAACTGGATGTATGAATGGGTATCGCGCGGGTTTAACTAAATATTGTGTAAATGTTGGGTTCGTGATCTGGTGGTCGGAGACACGAACACAGAATTCAATGGATGTTCTTCTGAGTGGGCTTTCTTTATTGCATGCATGTCGTCTCTATCGGACATAGCAAACCCCAGTTTCTATCCTTCCTTTTTCTTTCTCCACATAACCAATCACCACACGATAAGCGTCTTTAGAACATTAGAACAATCTAGAAGAGAACAGGTCATTCAGCCCAACAAAGCTCGCCAGTCCTATCCACTTGTTTCCTCCAAGAAAACATCAAATCGAGTTTTGAAAGTCCCTAACATCTTACTGTCTACCACACTACTTGGTCGCTTATTCCAAGTGTCTATCGTTCTTTGTGTAAAGAAAAACTTCCTAATGTTTGTGCAAAATTTATTCTTAACAAGTTTCCAACTGTGTCCCCGTGTTCTTGATGAACTCATTTTAAAGTCACAGTCTTGATCCACTGTACTAATTCCCTTCATAATTTTAAACACTTCACTCAGGTCTCCTCTTAATCTTCTTTTGCTTAAACTGTAAAGGCTCAGCTCTTTTAATCTTTCCTCATAATTCAACCCCTGTAGCCTTGGAATCAGCCTAGTCACTCTTCTCTGGACCTTTTCTAGTGCTGCCATGTCCATTTTGTAGACTGGAGACCAAAACTGCACACAGGACTCCAGATGAGGCCTCACTAGTGCATTATAAAGGTTGAGCAGAACCTCCTGTGACTTGTACTCCACAGATCAAGGCGCTATATAAAATGACATTCTGTTAGCCTTCTTAATGGCTTCTGAACACTGTTGGGAAGTTGATAGCTTAGAGTCCACTATGACTCCTAAATCCTTCTCATAAGGTGTACTCAAACCTAATATTTTTACTTCCTATGTGTAATACTTTACATTTACTGACATTAAATTTCATCGTCCACAAATCTGCCCAAGCCTGTCTGCTATCCAAGTCCTTCTGTGATGATATAACGGATTCCAAATTATCTGCTAATCCACCTATCTTGGTATCATCTGTAAACTTAACCAGCTTGTTACTTATATTCCTATCTAAATCATTTATATATATTAAAAATAGCAGCAGCCCTAGCACTGCCCCCTGCTGGTCACCACTCTTAACATCGGCCCGTTCTGATGAGGTTCCTTGCACCATCACCCTCTGCTTCCTGTGTGTGAGCCAATTCTGCACCCATCTAAAAACATCACCCTGAACTCCCACTTCTTTTAACTTGATGCCCAACCTCTCATGTGGCACCTTATCAAATGCTTTCTGAAAGTCCAGATAAATTATATCATAAGCTCCACTTTGATCGTATGCTATTGTTGCCTCCTCATAGAATTCCAACATGTTAGTAAAACACGACCTCCCTCTTCTGACCCCACGCTGACTGTTCAGAATAACTCCTGTCCTTGCCATGTGTTGCTCAATCTTCTCCTTAATAATTCCTTCCATTAATTTTCCTTTGATGCCCGTTAAGCTTACTGGCCTATAGTTGCTCTGATCTGCCCTGTCACCCTTTTATATAATGGGATGATATTTGTCATTTTCCAGTCCTTTGGAATCTCCAGTGCTCAGTGACTTCTTAAAAATATGTGTCAAGGGTTTATATCTGTACTCGCTAGCCTCCTTAAGAACACGAGGATAAATATTATCTGGGCCTGGTGATTTGTTTGATTTCATCTTATTTAATCTGAGCAGCACTTCTCCCTCTACAATTTCTGAATCACTCAGTACCTCCTTAGTAGTCCCTGTTACTGCTCTGAGGTTATCCACTGGCTCACTTGTGAACACCTCAGAAAAATGTAAGTTTAGGTCATCTGCTATTTCATTGTCTGTATCTTTTAATTCCCCTTTACTATTCCTGATGAACTTCACCTCCTCCTTAACTGTTCTTTTACTACTAAAATACTGAAAGAATCTCTTGGGGTCTTCTTTCGCCTTATCTGCTATATTCCTCTCCAACTGTCTTATAGCCTCTCTGATATCCTTCTTAATGGTTGCCCTCATGTTCTCATACGCTCTACGATTCACTTTGCAGTCATTAGTCTTATATGCCTTATACAGCAGTTTTTTCCTTTGCAACTTCTTTTTTAAATCTTTATTAATCCATCGTGGAGTTTTTAGTTTCCTATTAATTCCAAATTTAGGTCTGTTATCTGTCCTGCATTACATTTTAAACCTGTTCCACTGCTCCTCGACTGTCTTCACATTTAAAAGCTTATCCCAGTCTATCCTACTTAGACTTTGTCGCATCTGCTCAAAATTAGCCCTACCAAAGTTCAACTTCACAATTTTAATCTTTGCATCTGTACTCTTACAAAATGCATCTGTACTCTTACAAAACACTCTTCTGAGTGTTCAGAACTAAATAAATCTTCGTTATACATATTTAATTATGCCATTCCATTCAAGATTGTGCCCATCCCAACAAACATGTGTGCGAGGCAGGAGCAAATCCTGAGCAGGGGTGCCAGCACATTGCAGGGTGAATCACGAGCAACACATACACTAGCAGGGTCAATATAGCAGAACAAAACGCCACATCCTACATGACTCTGAAAGAAAACTGAAGCATGCTGAGTAAACCCACCAGAAAAACATGCAAATTCAAGGCAGGGAACACCCAGGACCTCTTGCTGCGAGACAGCAGTGCAACCTCCCACAGCACTGTGCCCCCACATGATTAATATATGCCTTAATGCATTTCATCATGAAAATTATATCAAGTATTTATATTACCGTTCTAAATGTTCAGCGAACAGGAATATCATGAAATTAATATATTCTGTCTGGCGATCGCTGCCTGCGCCTCCTCTTAGTGCAGAGGGCGTCCAGTTAAAAGAAGCACATAGCGATTAACATGGCTCAGGGAACACTTAACAGAAAGCATTTCATGTGCTACTATAACTTATGATGGAGTTTGAGAAAATCTAGTAAATTAAATATTCATTTTAAAATGAAGTTTAGTTTACGATGTTCTACTAATGACAAACTTGAGAATAAAATCAACATATCAACTTTAATCTCGACATAAATGGCGAGAAAAAAGTAGAATGTCGAGAATAAAGTCAACATGTCGACTTTATTATACTTGTCATAAGCATCGAGATTAAAGTTGAAATATTTTTTTTCTTCACTGTGTCTGTATTTTTTCTTCTCCATGGCTCTAATACGATTCCATTTACAAATCTGCCTAACATTCACAAAGCCACTTAAGTTGCTTTTTAACTTATTTAATCTCATTTGGTATTTTTTAAGCATTTAGTGTTTAAAGTATTTATATACACCATGCCTCTCATTCTTTTGTTTCATACTCTTAATTAACGACATGTTTAGACATCACTGTCTACTTACTTACTGATTTCAGAAACAAGTTGATGCATGAAAAGAAATGGGAAATAACAAACTTCAAAAAAAGCACCAGTCACAAAACTGAAAACCTGCTGAAACCTTTTCTTCTCCTTTCACTTTAAACAAACTTCATTAATTTTATTATTTTCTCTAAAGGCAGGTAACAAGTCCACTTCTAACTACCTAGACAACACAATTCACTAATACGACAACTTCAGACAAGTGTAATAACTCAGTAGACACAGTGGCACTCTAGAAACTGGAATATACATAAAAAGAAAAGGAAAAAATCTAAGAAAAAGGTCTTACAGCAGTTCAAAGATAGGTGAGATATCACCTCAAGGAAAGGAACTTCAGCAATTTGAAGACAAAGATGACAGGGAGATAAAGCATCTCCAAGAAAAGTGGAATAAAGCATTCCAAAATCTTGTGCACTTCTCAGAGGTGGAACATCTTCCACTTGCTAACTACTGAGACCTTTTGTCTAGCCCAGAGTGAGATCTGGGGAACTTGTCCAGACAATAGTGTCTACTGACTCAGTGAGTTGCCTGGGTTCAGTACTGCCAACTGTTTTCTGAAAGCGGCGCCTGGCATTGGCATCTCTGGCAAATTCCTGAATGTGACCCCTCAGAAGGCCCTGGTTCACTCATCAGGGATAACTGTGGTCTTGAGCCCAAGAAATCAGATAGGGAGGGTAACTCTTTGAACAACACTTTAACCCTGCCACACTCAAGGTCAATCCACCAGTTAAGACACCATGCAGGCTAGAAGTCGCTTGGCACTATTCCTTTTCTTCAATTTCTTTTCTCTTACATGACCAAATATGGTAATTGCAGTGACATCACATCTTTCTGCACTTCTCAGTGCAAACCCTCTCAATACTCAAAAAACTAGCTATGTTTGCAACTCACAACTCAGAACGAAAAGCTTAGAAACACTTTAAAAATGATATAGGAATATCAGAATCTTGTAGGCAACATCTCTGCAGACTTTCTTTTTAAATCCTCCATTTTAAATTCCTTAAGAAGTAGAGAACATGAATTCTATTTTCTACTGGTAATTTGTTAATGTAACCTTAATATCACATGTCCTTTTTATTTCTCCTTTATAAACTTAAGAAAAATAGAAACATATTACCATTTGCATAAAATTATTCATAAACATGTCACCATTTGCAGGTTTAATTCAATATATCATTCATTTTGTATTTGGTGTTAAATATGTGGGCCTTTGTAAAATACTTTTACTGTCAACGTTTATAGTTGGAAACTACAATGACTCAGTGTGACCTGTGCTGATGTTTTTATAGAAACGTTATTTAAATAGAAAATGACTGAATGTGTGTAATGTCTTTATATCCCTACAGAAAGAATTGGATAAGATACACTTGGTATTTTAAATGTATTGTGGACTGTGGAAACCAGGAGGACTTCACTGAATCATTGAAACTGAGCAATAGTAAAATCCACGTGGACCCAGACTGGACAGAGGAGATACTGAAGACCATGAGTAACTTTATAAAATGCTCCTCGAGTAAAGTTGACATCATGGTGGACCCTTGGTGGCACAAATAAAATTAATGAAGATTTATTCACTTCTTGTCAGACTGCCTGGATATGATATCTTCAATACGGTAAACAACCTGATATGTTTATGGTGGTCTCTGTGCTCTCCTGTCTCTTTTTACTCACCAGATGTTTTCTTGTTCCAGATCCACTCGTGTTGTTCACGTAGCTCCTGCTCCTCCATTTATTTCAGATTGTCTGCTCTCCATTGTTATGTGAACTGTCATGATTTATTGTTTCTTTTAGGGAATCTTTCTTTTTAATCTAAAATTTCTTTATTTGTCTTGTATTTCCCTGTTTTCATGTATTTTTCTTTTTGAAGTTATAATTCTTTTACTCCTTGTTAAACACTTTAAGCTATCTCATCTGGAATGAAAATATGATATGGAAATAAATGTTGTTTTCTGTCCTAATTACCTTTTTCTTTCTTCTAGTTTTCTTGATGGATTCATTGAAGAAACATTTTTGCCATGTGTTGCTTATTTAAGCAGTATGAACATGTGAAAGACATGGCAGCCTTCCACATCTCATCTCTTTATTTGCACCTTTTCCAAACAAGGTGCCCTTGACAAACATTGACAGGTTTGATGAAGAAGTCTTCAGTTTTCTTACACAATATCATCGAGACAATGTCACAATTCCACAGGATAAAGAAGCTTTACAACAACTTTGGTTATTCATATTCAGAAGTCTTTTGGAGACTGAAAGGTACGTCTCCTTGCTGATCAATAAGCTTTGGACAGATTAAAATAGGGATGGACATCTTTGGAGCCATCATAAATATTAATGGATTGAAGAGATCAATTCAATGTCTTTTGCATCAGGGCTATTTTCCAAAATCCAAAACATAATTAAGTGAACCAGTCTATTCTGGTAAAGCGTTTATGTTTTTGCTGCTACTTGCATTTACTTTGCAGAATAAGAGTGCTCACAATGCTGATTTTATCAGCTGCTGATTGGATTGGCAGTAGCACTCTTGAAGGAGGACTTTGGGTGTGGCCCTAGGTCTTTGAACCAAACAAATTAAATAAGCTCTGTTTTCAAATGTGAATGATGGGAGTTATCAGGAGTGTGTGCTGCTTTCACCCTTAAGTCTGCTACAGTTGTCTGAAGTTTTTGCATATTTACTTATGTTCATATTTCTCTTCTCTGAACTCAATCACTATCTCGGATTAAGCCTTTTATAAACTTGCCTAACAAACTGCAATTCAGATGACTTGTGTCATAACACAATTCCAGGGCTCAATATCCAACAGGGAGATTATAAAGGTGACTTTTGCTGTGTCAGAAACATAATGGTAAGGGTAAAGATCAAAACCAGGTGACATTGATCTAAAACCTTCTGCATGTTCTTTGGATGACAGAAGACCATAAAGGGTGAGGGATCTCACATTCTTTGATGATGAGACTAAACCCCTTTGCCCCTGCATTGATCAATCAGTCTGTTAAAGT
Organism: Polypterus senegalus; assembly: GCF_016835505.1. NCBI lineage: Eukaryota > Metazoa > Chordata > Cladistia > Polypteriformes > Polypteridae > Polypterus > Polypterus senegalus. The sequence goes on from NW_024385792.1 coordinate 14,375, forward strand.
CCATTATTAACAGCTGAAAACAGAATGTTTGATCTCTTGTCTTTTTGTAGACCTTTTTCTAATTCTAATTGATATTTTACTTTGTCTGCACCTTTTTGGGTCTGCCTCAGCTCTATAAACATATATCTCATGCTGAAATTTATCATGTTTGTTACAGCTTGAGAGTCTGTTCTGCCTGTCACAAACACTCAAAGCAGCTCAACTCCACCACAGCACAGACTTGTTCCATCTGCTCTGATAATTCTGTCCCTCTTCATATTTCTTACTGGCACAGTGAATGTTCCTAATATGAATGGTATAAGATTGTGTATGTTTTGAGTGACTGGAACAAACTTGCTAAAAACAAAATTCAGATGCTTTTACTGTAAGAGAAGTCAAAAACAAGAATTTCAGTTGTTCCAAAAATTACGACAATATCATCTAAACCAAAACTTTAAGGCTATGTATAAAATGGAGTGGTGGGAAGCACAAGCCATTAACTGGAATACATCACAATGACTTTGAAACTAACCCTTTCCAAAGTTTAAATCCATAACCTTAGAACAGTGAGCTGAAGCATTAAACTTAGTTTAAGTTCATCTGCTCTTAAAACAACATTGCTCTTGCTCTTGCTCTTGCTCTTGCTCTTCTTCTTCTTCTTCTTCTTCTTCTTCTTCTTCTTCCGCCATTCCTCTACACCAGTGTTTCCCAAACTCGGTCCTGGTGAACCTGTGGCTGCAGGTTTTGTTCAGATTCTAATCAGTGACATCACCTTATAGCCCTGAGCTCATTTAATTAGCTGGTATTTTTTTTTTCTCTTATTCTACATTCAGAATAGCATAGCAGCATGATTTTTACATTTATAAGACATTTAGAAATATTTCTGCTTTTGCTATAGATTTTAATGCTTAACTCTCTTTTGTTGATCTCATTATATTTTTGCCCTTTCTCTGTGCAGTTTGCTCCCTTCATTGAGTATTAATAATGACAACTTAAAACGAGCAGAGCAGACACCACGACAAACGCACTGAACCATGAAAAGCTGCAACTGCTTTAGCGTTAGAGCCACTAATTAGAAAATAATGGATTAATTAAACAATTAGAAGACCTAGAAAAGTAGAATGAAGATCAAGATGAAAATGCAGTTAAAAAGAAAAAATACATTACAACAACAACAACATTTATTTCTATAGCACATTTTCATACAAATAATGTAGCTCAAAGTGCTTTACATGATGAAGAAAAAGAAATAAAAGACAAAGTAAGGATTAGAATAAGAGAACACTAATTAACATAGAATAAAAGTAAGGTGGTCCAATGACCAGGAGGACAGAATAAACAACAAAAAAACTCAGATGGCTGGAGAGAAAAAATAAAATCTGCAGGGGTTCCAGGCCACGGACCGCCCAGTCCCCTCTGGGCATTCTACCTAACATACGAGGTGTGGCAGAAAGTAATGAGACTGGCAACACTGCAAGCGATCACAGCGCTGCTGTTGTCCTTGATAGAGCACGTGTATCAGTACCCTCCCATAGCTCAGTGCGCGAGTTTCAACTCCTTCCGTTAACTACGTGATTTTTGTGACTGCTATTAGCGATTTTTGGTTGTGCGCCACGCAAAATGGAACAGCGAATTTGGAGCAACGTTGTGCCATTAAGCCAACCAAGTTTTTATAAAGGCGTCCTTGAAAGGCTCAGAAAAGGGTCATTCACCAGACATTGCAGACAAATGGATGCTCCATCATGACAACGCCCCATGTCACACTGCCCTCTCCATAACAGAATTTTGATCTCAAAGGCATTCCTGTGGTTCCCCAGCCCCCTTATTCCTTATTAAGGACGTCATTTCAGGACTTTAGAAAACATCCAAAAGAGTGTAACGGACATGCTGAAGACCATACCGGTTGAAGACTTCCAGCGCTGCTACCAACAGTGGGAACAACGTCTCCATCGGTGTGTAGCTGCCCAAGGGAACTACTTTGAAGGGGATAACATTGATGTTTGAAAAAAATAAAAACTTTGGTAAATAAAAAATCAGTCTCATTACTTTTCTGCCACACCTCGTAAATGAAATAGTCCTCTTTGTAGTTAGGGTTCTCACGGAAAGACTTGATCACAATGGTCATGTAGACTTTTGACTTTTAATCCATCAATGAAGGAACATCAGGGTGCTTTGATTAGGTGGTGGTGCACAGGTCGCCACCACAGAAAAATGGGAAAAGAAACAGAAGAGAGTTGGGGTCAGTTTGGATTCTAGAGCCACCATGAATAGTAATTATGATGAATTGAACATACAGAGTATCAGTATTAAGTTAAAGTGAAGTTATGAGAAGGCCATGTTAAAGTAATGTGTTTTCAGCAGTGTTTTAAACTGCTCTACTGTATCAGCCTGGTGAATTCCTATTGGCAGGCTATTCCAGATTTTAGGTGCATAACAGCAGAAAGCCGCCTCACAACTTCTTTTAAGTTTTGTTCTTAGAATTCTAAGGAGACACTCATTTGAAGATCTAAGGTTACGATTTGGAATATAACGTGTCAGGCATTCCGATATATAAGATGGGCGAGATTATTTAAGGCTTTATAAACCATAAGCAGAATTTTAAAGTCAATTCTGAAAGACACAGGTAACCAGTGTAGTGACATCAAAACTGGAGAGATGTGCTCAGATTTTCTTTCCGAGTTAGGATTCAAGCAGCTGCATTCTGCACTCGTTGCAAGTGATTTATGTCTTTTTTGGGTAGTCCAGAGAGGAGTGCGTTACAGTAATCTAGTCGACCGAAAACAAACGCATGAACTAATTTCTCAGCATCTTTCAGTGATATAAGAGGTCTAACTTTACTTATGTTTCTTAAGTGAAAAAATGCTGTCCTAGTGGTCTGATTAATATGCGATTTAAAATTCAGGTTACAGTCAACAGTTACCCCAAATTCTTTACCTCCGTCTTGACTTTTAATCCCTAATGCATCAAGTTTATTTCTAATAACCTCATTATATCCATTATTGCCAATCACAAAAATTCAGTTTTCTCTTTATTTAGCTTGAGGAAATTACTATTCATCCATTCTGAGATGCAAGTCAGACATTGTGTTAGTGAATCGAGAGAATCGGGGTCATCAGGTGCTATTGATAAGTACAGCTGTGTGTCATCAGCATAGCTGTGATAACTCACGTTGTGCCCGAGATAATCTGACCTAACGGAAGAATATAGATTGAAAAGAACAGCGGACCCAGGATAGAGCCTTGTGGAACACCATAGATTACCATGTGCCAATATTCCTATATAACTGCTTGGTACATTTTAATATATATATATATATATATATATATATTTTTAGCAAACTTAGTTTTCTAATTTCTAAATTGATCCCAAAACACAGAACTTGGTAAATAACACATCATTTAATTAGCCCATGAGTCCCGGGACCGACTTTGGGAAACACTGCTCTACACTCTGAAATGACTGCACTCCATTTCAAACTTTCTCCCCAAACTTGTTCTTAAGCTCTTCCTCTTATAATCTCCACCATTTTATCATTGATGCTGCTTGATCTTGTTTTATTCTCTTATTGTTTCTGATTTCTCAGTCCTTCAACACCACTTTATGCTGCACTGTCACACTTTTCCTGTTTATGACCGTACAATAGAAGTCTTCCCACGGAAAAATTCCTACAGGACTTGAGGGATCTGAATGAATTTTTGCAGTTTGAAGCTAAAATTTAATAATATTGAGTGTACATGGGAAAGTTGGCTCTATTCTTGCAGTGCTGAAAACAGCAGTCAGGGCATTAATGAAAATTCCTTAATTAACTATATATATATATATATATATATATATATATGTGTTACAGACAGGGGTGCTGTCATCCCTTGAACCCTCAGATCAGACGCCAGACACCAGATAAAAGTCCAATATGAATTTATTTTACTCATAAATGTGCACAAAGCACCCCCACTCTACAATACTCAATAATAAATAATAATCAATTAAAATTCAATGATCCTCCACATCTTCCAGCAGCTCAGTTACCCTTCCTCCCAACTCGGGTCAACCCTAGGATCTCCCACAGTCCTTTTGTAGTTCTTGACCAGGAGTGTTTATTTCTCACTTTCCATGTGACTGGCAACAATTCCGGATTGGATGAAAACTCCTTTTACCTCCCAGTCACGTGGACAGAAGAAATGGCGCACTTCTGGGCTGTAGGAAAATAGTCCTTGATCCTCCCTCCAGCGTCCTCTGGCGGCCCCATGGTATCCAGCAGGGCTGTGAATAAACACTCCATTGTCCATGATTTCCTGCTGGCATTCGGGGCACCTCCATGCTGCAGGAGGGCTCCATCTAGTGGCCTGGGAGTATTGGCCAGGGTGAATGGCTGGCCATATACCACAGTACTCCCCCGGCAAAGAATCATGATCTGAAGTGGCCTGTCCCTTGAGGAGCTATTGGTAGGCCTTGGCAATGTCTTGAATAGTCCCGGAGAACCTAGGAGGAACATTATAATAAATAAGACATTTTATCCCCTGTCCTCCGAGGACATCTTCGCCATATGTGGCCGCCAGAGCATTAAGTAATACAGCCACCGCCCTCCGTTGTATCCCTCTGTGAGACTGGAAGCATTTAGGAAATTGGGCTCCGCCTTTATCTGCTGAGGAGGTTTCCACGCCGCACCTGAGCTCTCAGCTCCCTTTTCTACTTTGTCAGGAGACCCGTTTCACTTTTGGGATCTCCTGTTTAATCTAGGGTTTTCCACAGTCTGAGTCTCTCTATTTGTCAAAGAGAGACCATTTACTGTTTGGACCCTTTTGATTTGTAACTGACCGGTGTGGCATCTTCAGAATTGCATCACTCCGGGAGACAGCACTATTCAGCTGCTCCGGCTTGATCGGTTTTTCCCCGCCCACTTTCGGTCTATGTACTTGAGTCCCTTGTAGGGCTCACAGCTATAGCACCCGCTATGGATTAATCACGGGCCTGTGTAACTCTGCGTCCCTATTTCATTATAAACGGTACCGGTGAAACTCACCTGTACCACCGAATCAATCATTATGGGAGGCTCCCAGCCCAACCGCCATAGGTAATCTTCTACCTTTTTAAGGGTGCTTTGGCGCTGTTCCCAGCTCTCCGACGATCTTCTGTATTTTTGTCTCAATCTGTACAAAACTGTGCATGGGCTGAAGCAATTTCTCCAGCTCACACACGTCCATATTTAATTTGGCGAATGCAGGCTCAAGCCATCATTAGCCTTACCTTTCTGCCGGAGCCAATGAGCACGCCGCTACTGGCATGTGCTCGGTTGGGCCGCACACAGGCATCGGGGAATTGGAGTTCTCTATTTCAGAGGACGGGTTGCAATCTTTGGCTGACCGCGATCCGCCTGTATTAATTTTTCGTGGACCGATCAGTCATTTCCGGCCCTCCTTACCTTTCAGATTTCGCTTCACCTCACCCTTCGGAAAGTCCAAGTCCGTTTTTCTTGGGTGAAGCCATAAGCAGTAGGACATTGACCTCCTACTTCCCCAATCCTTGGGTCACGTGTCCCTGCGGTACCCTACATGCGAAGTCCTTCGCTTTCTCATCGGCTCGATTGAGAGCACACCACCATCTTCGGAGTTTCTTTTACATCCCATAGAGCCTCGAATGATCTTTTCGAGGTATATGCACAGGACAAAATGTGTTATTTTAAAGATGTTATCAATTGAATCCCTGGCACATACCTCGTAGCAGTCGTCTTCCTCCGGAGGCTTCTTCCAAAATGCGTAGCTGCTCTGTGGCTCGCCTTGAGTGCTGACAATGTTAGGCACTGTACTTCCGCTGTGCTGCCGCTCTGCTTGACCTTCTATTTCCCCTGGTAAAGGTGGGTTGTGGTGTTTTTTGCATGTTGTGATGCTGTCTTCTTGGGGTTTCTGTCCACAGAAATTTTTCTCCAGATCCTCTGCCAAACTGACGGCCAGAGAAATCCTGCCTACTACTCCACTGTCACAGATAGGGGGCGTTGTCGTCCCCTTGAACCCTCAGATCAGATGCCAGACACCAGATAAAAGTCCAATATGAATTTATTTTACTAATAAATGTGCACAAAGCACCCCCACTCCACAATACTCATAATAAATATAATCAATCACAATTCAATAATCCTTCACACCTCCCAGCAGCTCAGTCACCCCTTCCTCCCAACTCAACTCAACCTGGGATCTCCCACAGTCCTATTTATAGTTCTTGACCTAGAAGTGTTTCTCTTCTCACTTTCCATGTGACTGGCAACACTTCCGGGTTGGATGAAAACTCCTTTTTCTTCAACCCAGAAGTATGTCATTTCTTCTGTCCATGTGACTGGGACGTACTTCGGGCTGTAGGAAAATAGTCCTTGATCCTTCCTGCAGCGTCCTCTGGTGGCCCCATGGTATCCAGCAGGTCTGTGAATAAACACTCTATTGTCCATTATTCCCTGCTGGCATTGCACCTCCATGCTGCAGGGAGGGCTCCATCTAGCAGCCTGGGAGTATTGGCCAGGATGAATGGCCGCCATATACCACAATATATATATTTATTTTACAATTATAATTTATCCTCCATGTTAAAATCAATAAAGCTACACTGTGAAATCACATACAGAAAAGAAGAAAACATATTTTGCATGTCTGTCATGTGGTGATGTCTATTTTTTAACTGAGTTATCTAATTAATGAATTATTGCAGTCATTGTGAGGCATATGCATAGCAGTTTGATGGGTGTGTGTATGGTGTGATTACTAGTTGGAGTACTGTTATGTTATTTTCCTCTTTTCTGTGTATCTATATCAATTTTCTTTTCTACGTTCAGGTTAATGATGTTTTCTGCTGTGCTGCAATCAGTTTGAGTCTTGTAGATGTGTATGTGTTGCACATATTTAAATGTTTGTCTTAGTGGCAAACACAACCAAAGTAGGTTTATGTATCTATTAGGATAACCAGATTTTGTTTTTCAAAGAAAGGGACCAGGGTAGAGAAGTAAATTAAACAACACAAGCCTTCATTTACGATGGGTTTTATTTATTTTCTAATCCAATAATTTGATCATTTTAAACATCTTAGTTTATATTCAACTACCTTTTAAAGGACTTTTAAGGGTTGATACTTCTCTTCAATTATAAATTTTTTTTTTTAATTTTCTTGGAACTTTTGAAATATAAAGAAACAAGTGTCGCCAAGTAGCATGTCACTTGTGCTGAGGAGCTGTCTTCTTTAACAGCAGTTTTGTGGTCTTCAGAGCAAATGTGAATTTTCAGTCACACACATTCGCTTTCATGGTCACATATTCATCTTCTTACTAGTTACATTCTGGTTGAAAACATGAGCATTATTATTATTATTATTATTTATTATTGTAATTATTTTACTTGTCTGTAGATCTGCACTTTGTTTTGGCCCTAAGACTTTTTAAAGGCTGACCATACGTGGATGCCTTGTTGTCCTTGATCTATTCTTCTATTTCTCAATCTATTATTTTTGAAAAGATATAATGCATCAGTACTAATTGTATTGTGGGGAAAAATAGTCATAAAGAGATTTACTCTGTCCTGAGTATTTTTCCCTTAAAGATTTTGCTGTTTTAAAACTCCACTTAAGCTATGAGCCCAGTTATTCTTGTGCCCTTTAAGGAGGAAAAGCAAGAATGTCATAGAGAGGAATGGAACCTCAGGCATTAAGGAGGATACAGCATGGAATTTTATTGGGTCTGCCTGATAGTGGGATAAAACCATGGCAGAAACAGTTGAGAGAAAAGACAGAAAAATCAGTATCTTTCAAACCTCTACCTTACAATACTTTATCTGTTTCAAATGATATCTTAAACCAATTAGAAAGTTGATTTGGCTTTTACTTCCTCCACTATACAATACAATACAATACAGTTTATTTTTGTATAGCCCAAAATCACACAGGAAGTGCCGCAATGGGCTTTAACAGGCCCTGCCTTTGACAGCCCCCAGCCTTGACTCTCTGAGAAGACAAGGAAAAACTCCCAATAAAACCTTGTAGGAAAAATGGAAGAAACCTCGGAAAGGCAGTTCAAAGAGAGACCCCTTTCCAGGTAGGTTGGGCGTGCAGTGGGTGTCAAAAGTAGGGGTCAATACAATACAATATACAGAACAGAACAATTCCTTAAGACAGCATAATAATAAAATTTTAGAAGTACGGTTTAACAGTAGATGATATGACATAATTAGGTTTGGATATTTTTAGAGTCCTGGAGACCTCATCCATCTAGCTGCCTCCCCATTTGGCCATGCCACGGCTGAAACGTTGCTCGATGAAAGGACCCTCTTTCCCATGATTCCTGTGATCCTCCATCAGGGATGACTTTACCATAGGCAGGCAAACAACTTGGCAGGTGGGCGTGGCACCAATGGCCACATTTGGGTACCGAGAAAAGAAACAGAATAGGTGAGGGTTAGTATTCAAATATAATTATCATGTTACTTATGTTTTAGTGCTAATGACTAACAACAGAGATGCAGTATGTACAGTTAATCAGCAGCTCTAGTCAGGATATGCTAAACTGAAGTAGTGAGTCTTCAGCCGGGATTTAAAGGCTGAGACTGAAGGGGCATCTCTTATGGAAGCAGGAAGACCATTCCACAGTTTAGGGGCCCTGTAACTAAAAGCTCGACCTCCCACTGTTATTTTATTAATCCTTGGAATCCTAAGCAGACCGGCATCTTGAGATCTTAATGTGCTCAGGTTTGTAAGTCATGATAAGTTCAGACAAGTAAGCGGACCTTGGCCATTTAATGCTTTATATGTTAAAAGGAGGATTTTGAAATCTGCCCTAAACTTAACTGGGAGCCAGTGTAAAGATTTAAGAACTGGGGTTATGTGTTCATATTTTCTTGTTCTTGTAATAATTCTTGCAGCGCATTTTGGATTAACTGGAGGCTGTATAGAGAACAGTTTGAACAGCCAGTGAACACCGCATTGCAGTAGTCAATCCTACTAGAGATAAATGCATGAATTAATTTCTCACAATCCTGTTTATTTAGAAAGCGCCTTAATTTCCTAACATTTTTAAGATGGAAAAACATGTTTTGGACGACTTTGTAATATGCTTTAAATGACATGCTAGAGTCAAAGATAACTCCTAGATTGCGGGCTGATTCAGTAAAATTAATTGGGATTCCAACTGAGTTAAATGACGACAAAATATTGCTGTGATCAGCGTCATTCCCTCCAACAATTAACATCTCTGTTTTATCTGTATTTAAAGACAAGTAGTTCTCATTCATCCATTCCTTTAATTCACTAACACAACTAATTAAAGACAACATCGGAGAAACTTCATTTGATTTAAATGAAAGGTATAACTGGGTGTCATCTGCATACGAGTGAAAATTAACATTATGTTTCCTAATGAGAGATCCCAGTGGAAGCATGTAAAGTGAAAACAGTAAAGGTCCCAGTACTGAGCCCTGCGGACACCATATTGAACTTCTGTGTATAATGATGGAGTACTGTCTGCACATTTCTGTACATACTGGAATCGATTTGATAAATAAGAACTGAACCAAGCGAGCACGGGCCTGTAAGCCCAACATCGTTTTCTAGCCTGTGCAGTAAAATAGAATGGTCAATGGTGTCAAATGCTGCACTTAAGTCCAACAACATAATTACAGTGGAATTTCCTTCATCAGAGGATATCAGAATGTCATTTACAACCCGTGTTAGTGCCGTTTCTGTACTATGACCAGTGTGAAAGCCAGACTGGAATTTCTCAAATAAATTGTAATGCGTAAGGTGTGACTGAAGCTGACTGGCACTACTTTTCTAGTATTTTAGAGAGAAATGGTAAATTTGAAATAGGCCTATAGTTATTTAGTATGTGTGGGTCTAGGTCTGACTTTTTAAGTAAAGGTTTAATGACTGACACTTTTAGTGCATCAGGTACTGTGCCATGCAGTAATGAACTATTGATAACGGTTAGAATAGGCTGCAAGAACATCCATTGCACTTTTTACTAGTTTTGTTGGCACTGGATCTAGGGAACAAGTAGTGGGCTTCATTTTAGTAATTAAAGTTAAGACTTCCTGCTCAGTTACAGGATTAAAATTATTAAAGTGCTGAATGCAATGTGACAGGGTCTGCTAAGCTAGTATTTGGTTTGTACTGTGATGCTGAGATCTGGGATCTTATATTTTTAATTTTCTCATTGAAGAAGTTCATAAAGTCTGTACTGCTAATATCTGTTGGTATTTTGCACTGTTGATCTGAATTCCCATTTGTTAATTTAGCCACTGCTCTAAAAAGTACCCTAGGATTTTTATTATTGCTATCTATTAATGTAGAATAGTATTCTGAGCGAGCTTTAAAGAGGGCTTTTTTATATTTATTTACACTCTCTGTCCATGCAATTTGAAAGACATGTAGCTTTGTTGTTCTCCATCTGCGCTCCAGTTTTCGACACTCTAATTTAAGAGCTCAGTACTTTCATTAAACCAGGGAGAGTTTCTATGTGCTTTGATCACTTTTGTTTTAGGGAGCCACTGTGTCCAGAGCATCTCTCAAGGTCACATTATAATGTGATATTAGCTGATCTAAATTGTTTTCCACGTTTACATTTGATGTTAACTGATCTAAATGGTTTTCCACAATTACACTCGACTTACTCAAGGTATCTATAAATTTTGAAGCAGAATTACAATCTAGATGTCGCACTGTCTTTGTTTTAATCTGCGAGTGCGTTGGCATGGGCAGAACTAAATCAAATGTAATTAAGAAGTGATCGGAAATAACTACATTTAATGGAGTAATATTTAAATTTTGAATTTCAACTTTGTAAGTTATAATTAAATCTAATGTATGGTTATGATTATGAGTTGGACCTTTGACAATCTGACAAAATCCTACTGAATTTAACAAATAAGTAAAACATTTGCTAAAAGTGTCAGTTTCCACATCAATGTGTACATTAAAATCCCCATCAGAACTACGTGATCATAATTTATAGCCAAATCAGACAGAAGGTTGCTAAATTCAGTCATGAACAATGAATATGGCCCTGGTGGTCTGTAGACTAGCACTATAATTGTGTTGGAATCTGTTTTAATATTTAAAATGAATGCCTCAAAGGATGTAAAGTTGCCTAAATTTTTAGGAGTGATTTGCATTTTGTTACAATGAATTATTCCAAGGCCTCCTCCTCGACCAGAATCTCTAGACTTATGAAGGAACGAGTATCCATCTGGTGACGCCTCAGCTAGGGAACAGTGTCACATTTACTAAGCCAGGTTTCAGTAAGAAGACACAGATCAGATTTTGTACTTAATATATATCATTTACCAAAACAGCTTTAGTGCCAAGAGAGCGAATGTTCAATAAACAGCATTTAAAACTGCATGGTTCTTTCTGAACTGCTGATATATTTTTGTTTTAATTTGAATTAAATTTCTATTACAGATGCCCTGGTGGAGTGTCTGGTTTTATCCCTTGGTCTAATTATACACCTTATTTTTGGTTATCAATTAATTTATGGTTTGTATCAAGACTAAATTTACTGGATGCCCCACAACAGGGATTACTGTTCCTCCACTACTGGAAGTCACAAACGTATTTACTTTCTTTTCAAAAATGTGTTAACTTTGACCAAATCAGATACCATGGCAAAATCTATTGTTCTCTCCCCTTCTACATTTCTCTCCCTACTCCCCAATCCTACATGTGCCCTTGCTATCATCTCTCCGCTCTTTCTCACAGGCCCATTTAGATCACCACCAAAAATCTTCTTTTCTCACTCTTCTATTACCCTAACCTCTTCATCCATTTGTGTTCAGAAAACATCCTTCTTCTCTTTCTCACAGAACACTTGAGGAGAATATACACAAATGACATGAACTACAGTCTCACCAACATCCAGCTTGACACTTTCCCTCCTATCACTCCTCTTATTCACACTGGCAAGACTATCCTTAAGTTTATTGATTACTACTAGACCTACACCATTTTTTCCTATTAATTTGTTCCACTGTGCAAAATGTTCAGCCTCCACTCAATTCTCTTGCATTATTCCCATTCCATCTCATTACCTGCATACACAACACTCTTATTTTCCTCCTTCCCATCAAAGCTGCCAACTTTCTCCTTTCCCACCTTTAACCTTAAGCTTTTTCCCTTCCTTGTCTTCTTTTCCTTCTTTAGCCAAGTCTACCTTTCACCAACTAGCCCTTGCTCATTTCCCATGGGGTAAGGTGAGGTCCCTGAAAATCACCCGTTGGGTAAAATTTTCCTAACCTGATTTAAATGATTCCATAATTTTAGTTTGGGTAAAGTGTTATAGCCAGGTACTTTTCCTGACACTAACCCTCTGTATTTATGCCAGGTTGGGACTGACACCAAGGTGGTCTTAATCTACACTCCTTCAGATTAAGTGTTGCCTTTCAACCTCTATAAGAACAGCAAGATGGATGATAAAATATCTATTGTTTTCTGCCTGTGGCTACATCCTGAAGCCATTTGTTGGTGCCGTAGTATCACAGACTTGCTCTTTCAGTGACGTCACATCTTTCTGCACTTCTCAGTGTAAATCCTCTTCACATTAGGGTCACTAATTGTGAGATAGGTTCAAGTTTATGATCTGTGTGACTGGGAAAGGCAAAGAAGAAGAGAATTTAGAAATGAACTGAAGAAAAAGAGAATTGTAATTAAACATTTAGGCTGGTGGAGAAAACCAAAAGAGACAAAAATCACAGATGACCAAACACGCTAATCAATACTCAGAAAAACTAGCTAAGTTTCAAATTTACAACTCAGAATGAAAAGCTTAGAAACACTTTAAAAATGGTATAGGAATATTCAGAAACTGGAAATAGTGGTAACAACATCTCTGCAGGCTTTTTAAATCCTATGTCTGTTAAGAAGTGTGCCATTCTGTGTTCTACTGGTCACTTGTCAATATGGTCTCTTAATGTCACATGTTCACTTTATTTCTCCTTTATACATTTTTACTGTATAAATTAAAAACAAGTTTGGAGGTTTAATTTAATATATATTATTAATTTTGCATTCGGTGTTGAACATGTGGCCCTTTGTAAAATAAAATATTTAAACCTCACTAATGTTATGCTTTAATAAAAGGAAACTGCAGTGACTCTGTGTGACCTGTGATGATGTTTTTACAGAAATGTTATTTAGATAGAAAATGACTAAATGTGTTCAATGTCTTTATATCCTTACAGAAAGAATCGGATAAGCTACACTTGGTATTATAAATGTACCATGGACTATGGAAACCAGGAGGACTTCACTGAATTGTTGAGGCTCACAAAAATGAAGTCCATGTGGTCACAGACTGGACAAAGAAGACATTGAAGACAATGAGTGACTTTATAAAATGCTCCTCAAATAAAGTCAACTTAGTAATGAAATACGATGACACAAATGATAGATTTATTCATGTCTTTTCAGACTGTCTGGATGGGATATCTTCAATACGGTAAATAGACTGATATGTACATGGTGGTCTCAATGCTTTTTTACTCATTAGATCTCAGTGTTATCTTCCAAACATTCATCTCTAGTTGTATGACTTACAGCAGTGTTATTATTACCTATCATGTTCTCCCTCCAAATCTCATGTGTTGCTCTTCTGTTTATTTCATTCTGTCTCCTGTCAATTGTTTTCAAATTCTCATAATTTTCTTAAACACCCAGGGTAGCCTCCTTAACATTACTGTTTGTTCACTTCTAGGAAGACAAGTCAAATGTGTTAAATTTTTTCAACAACAAAAATTGTTGTAATGTGCACCTCAAATATATTAATACTACAGCAACAACATAATTACAGTAGGACAAGCAAGTCCAGTGTTCACTGCTGTACATGATATGTTCATGAATCGGAAGTCACCAGAAATATCACATTGATTTGGTCATATTGTGCCTTATGCATCAGATTCACTATTTGTGTCAAAGTCGGATTCAAGCAATGGTTCTATTTCAGCTTTGTTCAAAAATTGTCTTTATGTTTTCTCGGTTTATATTTTGTTTTTGGTTGAAGTTACAGTTCAGTTACCATTAACAGATTTTACAGCATGATGTTATTTTATCCACTTGAAGGTGGATTACCAAAGGTAATTTGGTAAATTGGGCTTAACACTATTAAGTGCACCATTACACAGCACCCTCAAGTCTGATTAGGAATTAACCTTAATAACACTGAATTTCAAACATGAGATTGAGTGATGCTTGGGGTTAATACCAAGGTAATTTAACTTCTTTCACAGACCATTTCCATAATCAAAAGGTTATTCAAGAAAAAGACAAAGCACAGTTGAGCAGGTTGGTGAGAAACACAACTAGCATCTCTTATTGAAATGAAACACACATTAAAGTATTGTAGGTAACAGAGATATAAGATACAGTGTGTGTAGTTCTGTTAGGGATTCTTCATTTTTATTTTCTTTATTTGTCTAGAATTTCCTCATTTTTATTTATCTTGTGTCTTAATAATTGTAGTTCTTCCTTTTACTTCATGAAAAGTTCTTCAAACTACCGTTTGCATAAAATGTGGTATTAAAATAAATGTTGCTTTTCTGTCCTAAAACTCCTTTTTCTTTTAGTTTTCCAGATGGCTTCAATGAAGATACATTTTGGGACATGTGTCATTTATTTAAGCAGTATGAAAAATGAAACAAGATGACAGTCTTCCATGCCTCATCTCTTTATTTGCACCCTTTCCAAAGACAGTGCCTTTGACAAACATCAAGAAAGTCAAAAGTTCAGTTTTCTGAGACGATATCGTCAGGACAATGTTACAGATCCACAGCAGAAAGAAGCATTACAAGAACTTTGGCAATTCATATCCAGCAGTCTTTGGGAGGCTGTAAGGTATGTTTTATTAATTATCAATAAACTCTGGGAGACTAAAATAAGATTGGACATCTCAGATGTGCAGGGATTGAGAAGATCACTTCAATATCTTCTCTGTCAGGGTGTTTTTCTCTTTGTTATTGACTTCTTTATTATTCTAGTGTGATCGTGGTTCATTTCTTTATTTTTTAACTTTAGAAATTTTTGCATATATAAAGTCTTCTGTTTCATCACTTCTGCTTTATTATTTGTTTTGTACACCTTACTGATCAGTTGTCTCCTCCCTTTTTCACTCTTTATGGAGATGGGAAAACATGTGAAACTCTTCCAGTTTTCTCCTGCCTTCTTTATTATCTTCATTTCTTATTGCTGTTTCTCATATCTCATCATCATGGGGTATTGATGGCCTCCTTACGATGGGCAGATGGACAGTGATCTATTCGTACTCCAGGTCAAAGGGAGCAAAGTCATGAGGTAGTAAGTGTACATGTTGATTTCACTAATTCATTTGTTTTGTTGGCTACTTGGATTAAAGAGTTTTGACTGAATTGAATCTTTACTAAACACAGACTTAGACTGCTGTAACATGTTTATGGTTAAAATTCAATTGTAAAAATTACATTGGGCTTCTTGTAGAAATATCTAATATTCAGCCAGATTGAGCTGTTCTTAGCAACTTGCACAACAATGCCCAGCCTCATGTGGCCACAGTGCGTAAACAAGTTTCTGGATGACGAAGGCATTGATACCACTGACTGGCCACAAGTCCCACAGCTCTCTTTGTGTAACAACATGTCTCCTGGTATCTCCTTCATGTTCTTGAGACCTTTGCAACTGCACATATGGAAGAGCCATGCTGGAGGAGCTGGACTACCTGTGCAACCAAAATTGGATGCTGGTACTGTCTCATGCTATCACTAATGACAAGGATACTAGCAAAACACAAAACTAGGGAAGAATCAATCAGCGATGGTCTGTGGCCACCATTCCATTTTTCTTTCTGTTGCCTCTCCAGTGCACCTGTTGTCACAGGTGAAGTTGATTGACAATCGCTTATGCTTCCTAACTGGACAGATTGAAATTCATTTTAACAATCTTTTGGTACATGGCCCGCTTATTGTTCCTTCAATTAAATGAAGACTGACAGTACCGTGAGATGAGAAACAGCCCGATGCCATGATTATTCCACCTCCAAACTACACTGCATGGTATGATGATTTTCAGGTGATGTAAAGTGACATTTCTCCTCAAACAATGGTGTGCAGTATGACAACAAACAAGTTCAACTTTGGTCTCATCTGACCAGACTATATTCTCCCATTATTTATCTCACTCTAGATGGAGGAATTAACACTGTTAAGATGAATATTCTTCCTAAGCTCCTTTTTAATTCAAAACATTCCAATATACATCAATAAATCATTTTTAAGCAATTAGATTCAACAATAACCTCATTTATTTGGAACTCAAAACATCCATGCATCAAAAGAGCGACCCTACAAAGACAGAAGGCAGAAGGTGGCATGGCTCTACCTAACTTCCAGTTTTATTACTGGGCAGCAAACATACAAGCTATAAAAGCCTGGACACAAATAGATGAACATACACAGGCCGGGTCTGCAATAGAAGTAAAATCCTGCAGTACTTCTTTATATTCCCTGCTCTGTGCTCCAATAAACGCAAGTTATCTGCAATATACTAATAACCCAATTGTGCTTCACTCACTGAATATAGAACCAATGTAGGAAGCATTTTAAGATGGAGAAGCTTTTATCGGTGGCACCTCTGCATGAGAACCAACTTTTTCTACCCTCTCAAACATATGCAAAATGTTTCCAGGACATGATCCAACCTGCGAACGTCTGCAATCAAGTCCCAGCCTCACTAGGTCACATGTTCTGGGCAGCGTACACCAAATTAACATCATTCTGGACCAAAATTTTTAATTACCTTTCAGACAGCCTTGGTGTCACAATCCCTCCTAACCCATTAACAGCTGTGTTTGATGTTCTTCCAGATGGATTTAAAGTGGAGAAGGACAAACAAACTGTGATTGCATTCACTACACTTTTGGCACCATGACTGATTTTGCTAAACTGGAAGAACCCAAACTCTCCTCTTTCAAGTCAGTGGGAAACCGATGTTTTATACTTTTGAAATTGGAAAAATCAAATACTCAGTTAAAGCATCGGTACAGATTTTTTTCAGAACATGGCAGGATCTAATCAGTAATATTTTAGAATAAGCTCTTAAAGCACAGAAGAAGCAATTATTTCTGTATTTCTTTTTCTTCTCCATTCATCTCTATTGGCTTATCAAACTTATTAATTTAGGTGTGTTTACAAGCCTTAGGTTTCACTCCGTTGGCCTTGCTCTCTCTCTCAGGGTGGGGGTTGACTTGTTCTCAATCCTACTTTTGTAAAATTGATTGATTTGTATGGAATGATTGCAATAAAATTAATAACATTTCAAAAAAAATATATATATATATATATATATTCTCCCATTATTTAATAGGTTTCTACAAACGAGCTTCAACATGCCATTTTTTCACTAATAGAGTCTTGTGGTATGAGCACACTTAGAGGTCATGCCGATTGAGTGCATTGCTTTTGTTTTCTCTGTAACAATTGTACCTGCTGCTTCCAAGTCTTTCTGAATCTCTTTCTGAGTGGTCATTTGCTCTTGGGCTACTCTTCTGACTATCCTTCTGACTCCCTGGTTAGAACTTTTGTGAGAAGCTCTTGGGTGTGGCCAGTTGATGGTGGAGTAATGTCTCCCTGTTTCCCTGTGTTATTCCACTTTATTACACATTATTATACATACCCTTATTTATAACTTTTAATGTTATGAATTCTTTATATTTGAGGATTTCTTGAGCTAATACCAATGTCTAGTGAGAATTTCATGTGAATAGTCTCATTGGAAATATATTTACTGAAAAATATTGTCACGTTCAATACTTATCTCCCCACTGTATTGCTAGCCACTTACTATATTCCTGTTCTGCCCAAATATCTCACCTTTGATGTCAAACTCAGTGGAACTTGGGCAGATTAGGTATTGTGTAATGCAGTTCCAGGATTTATGATGTGTGTATCACTCAAGGTAACTTGTTTGGCTTATCATTCAGTTGTCCCAGAATCTCATCCAGATACTTCTTAAAAGTTGTTCAGATTTCAGTTTCCCTTTCACTTACATTGACTCAGTAGAGTATTCCACATAATTATCTTCTTCTATAATACACTACCATGGCTGTTTGTTTGTCTGTCCAGGGTTTTAAATCACCTGTAGCTCGCAAAACCGTTTCACCTATCGACTTGAAATTTGGTACACATATACTACGTGGACGCCTACTATCCACTTTCGGGGTGATGATTTTTATTACTCTTTTTACTTTTCTTTTATTTTATTGTAGAATCAACTCTCGCAGAGCGCAGCAGGATGGCGTCGCGCGATGCGTATGGGCACCGTTCTCATTCCCTACCACCTTCGCTAATCATTCTTGAGGCAGAATGAACACTTAAGTGAAAAGTTAAAGAAAACATACTAAGTAATTGCAACACAAAAACTAACTTAATCAGTTTTAACGCCAAAAGATGTCAATGAAAGAAGAGAAACAGCGGGCCACTAGGGTGGAGAAAAGAGCTGCTCAGGAAGCAGCAAGCACATCAACCTCTGAAGAAACGAATGCTAGACAGTGTCACGCATGGGAGGCAGTTAAAGGGCTTGAGTGAAGGCAGTTCGAGGCATGCTGGGATGTGGCAGAGTACAATAACTCTTTTCTCCCTTCCCTGTATACCATTCCCGGGAAGTCCACCTGGCTCTATTGACATCACTTCCGGAACCAAGCCAATGGATGTCGACCTCACCAGCTCCGGCCCCTCTGATGTCACGTCCAGCTGTGATCCAATGATTAAAGACCACGTGCTCGATCCTTATGACCTCACTTCCTGTCTTCCCTTTAAAACCTGCCCCTTTTCCTTTTCCCTCAGTCTTGTTTTGGACTCCTTTGTATGCACTTCAGTGCTGGTTATTTTGATAAAACGACTTTTGCAGCCAGGATACTAGATTACACGGGTGGCTGCCCCAAACCTTTATCTGTCTATGTCTCGTTTTGTGACAGTGGCGTAGTCGGCAGGATGGAGAAGTCCCAGAAGAGAAGGGACAGGACCTGCAATACACCCAGGTGGGGCGTGCGGGGCCGAGTGTTCAGGTGGGGAGGGTGTCCCGTGGTTCGGCGAGACCCGGTGCGAGCTCCGCTCCCGGCACGCATAACTAGGCCACCTAGAGAGGCCAAGGGTGTGCAGGTGGGGCTCACAGAGTTGGGCTGCCCTGGAGGGGAGGCAAAGGGGCTCAGTATACTCTCTTGGGGAGAGTGCCTGCCTCCCTGTGAAACCAGAGCCCCATTTAGGGTGCCCCAGACTGGCAGGTGAGTGAAATAAAAATGGAGGTTGAACCCAGAGCGCCGACCAGCAAATCAAGCCTGGTCCTTCTGGGCAACAGTAGGGCAGTGGCTATGGCCATTTGAAAACAAGCCCTACCAAATAATAGAGCAGGTAGCTTGCTATCTGCTCCTGAAAGCGCTTCCCCATGGCTTCACCCAGCCGGTCTGGGGCAAGCAGTTTAAGAACATGTCAGAGCTCATAGAGCTTCTGGAGACACAGAGGGCGGCCTCACACTCTGGGGAGCGAACCGTCCTTATGTCAGAACTCAGCCGGGTACGCCCAAGACCTAGCCCCTCCCTGTACAACCCGGAGCTTGTATCTGCGTCCGCGGTGCGCAGGTGCAAGGAGGAATGCAGGTGGAGGCGAGGAGGGTTGGTGTGCTCTGATTAATCCGTTGGCGGTCCCACATACTGGCGTGGTGATCGCCAACGGACACAAGACCACCGTGTTGTTTGATTCCGGCAACACCATTTCCATTGTTGCCCGCCGCTTTGTGCTACCGCAACAGTGGCTAAAATTTAAGACCGTATAACCTGTGTCCATGGAGAAATCCGCTGGTACAGGTCCATCGTTTGTGTCATCAGTTACGGAGGATCAGTTCGCAAACTCACCGTAGCGGTCCTTCCTGATCCTCCACACCTGGTGATACTAGGGCGGGACTGGTCTAAAATTAAAAGCGGTGAGACACATACCACTCCCGGATTAATTTGGGCCTCGTTATGGACGGAGATGAACCGTCTCAAGCTGCCTCCATGCCGTGTAATCAGCCGGCAGAGAGAGACGAAGCGGCCGTCCTGGGTGACGTGGCAACTCCCGGGCCGTTGCATGCTGACACGTCATCCACCAACGCCACGGCGGAGCGGGAGGAAACCACGCCCATTGAGGTCGACGCTGACCCTCTCTCCATGTTGCGGTTCCAATTTAAAGAAACACCAGCTTCTTTTAGAAGGGAGCAATGGAATGACGACTCTCTGAAGTTTGCAAAAATGCAGTGGTCCTTGTCAATGGCCAGCGCACTGATCAGTCGATGCCACAGGGCCCCTCACTTTGTATTAGACAACGACCTTCTTTACCGTGTAGCAATGCATGACGGGCAGGAGAGAAAGCTGCTGCTAATTCCGTACCTTCCGGCGCAGGTCTCTGAGCTAGCACATGCCCACCTCCTAGGTGGCCACTTGGGCACCGAGAAAACTCTGGAGCAGATCAAGCTCCATTTCTACTGGCTGGGAATCAATGAGGCAGGTTTGTCGCTTTTGCACTTCCTGCCGGAGTGTCAACTGCGACAAATTCCTAGGAGGGACCGTGCTCCTCTCGTTCCTATTCCCCTGATTGATGTTCCCTTCCACAGAATCGGGTCGACTTGGTTGGACCCCTAGAGCCCTCAGCCCGAAGACACAAGTACATTTTTGTCCTCATGGATTATGCTACACGATACCCCGAAGCTGTTCCATTGCGCTCAGCTACCTCCAAAGCCATAACATGGGAATTACTAGGGTCTTTCGCGGCGTGGGGATCCCCAAGGAAGTCTTGACAGACCAGGGGACCCCTTTCACCTCGGAGACGTTCAAGGAGACTGCCAGATTACTGAAAATAAAGCATTTAAAGACCTCGTGTATCATCCTCAAACCGACGGATTAGTAGAGAGGTTTAATCAAACTCTCAAGCAAATGCTGTGTAAGGTGGTCAGCGAGGATGGAAGGAACTGGGATCAGCTCCTCCCCCTCGTCCTTTTTGCCTATCGGGAAGTCCCACAAGCCTCCACGGGTTCTCCCCTTTGAACTACTGTATGGGCAACAACCTCGGGCATATTAGATATTTTGAAAGAAGGCTGGGAAGAAGAGGCTCTTCCCTCACAAACATATTAGAGTATATCGCAGTTACGCGATAGATTTGGAAAGATTCAGCCTGTCCTTAAAAGTCACATGGAAGAGGCTCAAGCAGCACAGGCCCGTATTACAACCACGGCACGCCACTTCGGGAGTTCCACCCGGAGATCGGGTCATGGTCCTAGTGCCTACCACCCACTCTAAGTTGCTTGCCCAGTGGCAGAGCCCCAACGAAGTTAAGGAGAGGAAGAGACTGGTCGACTATTTGGTGAGTCAACCCAATCGCCGGCCAAAGGAGCGGGGTTTATCATGTGAACCTGCTGAAACCGTGGAAGGACAGGGACACCAATCCCTCCTCCGCCAGCCCCGCCACTCTTCGCCACACACACGACCTTAACTTCGGTACGGACTTAAGTCCCAGACAACGGCAGGAGCTGGAAACAGTTATCCGGGCCGTTCGGGAGGTAGTCAGTGAGAACCCCGGAAGGACCTCTCTGATTGAGCACAACATCGTGACAGAGCCCGGGTTGTTGTCCGAGAACGCCCTATCGTCTTCCCGAGGCAAAAAGGCTGAAGTGGAACTTGAGATCAAGCGCATGCTGGAACTAGGTGTGATTGAGAAAGTTATAGTCCCTGGTCCAGCCCCATTGTGCTCGCCGGTAAGCCTGACGGAGTTGGAGGTTCTGCAATGACTTCCGCCAGCTTAATCAAGTCTCCCAATTTGATGCCTATCCAATGCCACGTGGACAAACTCCTCGAGAGGCTTGGACAGGCTCAATATCTGACCACACTTGACATGACAAAAGGGTACTGGCAGGGTCCTTTAACGGACTCGCAAGGAAAAACGCGCTTAGTACCCCTAGCAGACACTGGCAGTATCGTGTCCTTCCATTTGGGTTACACGGGGCTCCAGCAACCTTCCAGCATCTGGTGGACAAAGTGCTTCGCCTCATAACTCATACAGTGCTGCCTACCTGGATGACGTGGTCATCTATTCCAGCACATGGAAGGAACACCTACAGCATGTCCAAGCGGTATTACGGACACTTGGTGAGGCGGGTTCGGATTAATCCCAAAAAATGCTTCTTTGGATTAAGCAAGGCCAAATATTTAGGCTACCTGGTGGGTCGGGGTACCGTAAGGCCACAGTGCTCCAAAGTTGATGCCATTTTGAAATGGCCCGTCCCGCGAACCAAGCGGCAGGTCCAAGCCTTTCTCAGGTTAGCCGGGTACTACCGCCGGTTTGTACCCCAGTTCTCGGAGAGAGCGGCGCCTTGACTGATTTAACAAAGAAGAGGGCCCCAAACATTTGGTATGGACTGAGAAGACAGGTGCTGCATTTGGTGACTTAAAGCAGGCCCTTACGTCCGCACCTATTTTGATGGCACCTAACTTTTCTTTGCCTTTCATCCTCCAGACGGACGCTTCAGACACAGGCCTGGGCCGTGCTGAGCCAAAGTCGATGGTGTGGAACACCCCATCATGTTCCTGAGCCGGAAACTATTGGACCGGGAGACCAGGTATGCAGCGGTGGAAAGGAGGCTTTGGCGATTAAATGGGCGATTACTCAGCTTGAGGTACTACCTGTTGGGCCGGGAATTCACCCTTGTCACAGACCATGCACCTCTACAGTGGATGGCCCTGCACAAGGAGTCGAATCCGCTGGTCACCCGGTGGTTTCTTGACCTACAGCCGCATAAGTTTTCGCCGCTCATCGCCGGGCACTCTCCATGCCAACGCTGATGCTCTTCTCGGTTCACAACCTCTCGGTTAGGTCGCCTGACCCACGGGACTGGGCTAAGGAGGGGGCCTTGTCACACACGTGCATGGGAAGCAGCTAAAGGGCCTGAGTGAAGGCAGTTCGAGGCATGCCGGGATGTGGCAGAGTACACTGACTCTTTTTCTCCCTTCCCTGTAGACCATTCCCGGGGGAGTCCACCTGGCTCTATTGACATCACTTCCGGGACCGAGCCAATGGAAGTCGACCTCACCAGCTCCGGCCCCTCTGATGTCACGTCCGGCTGTGATCCAATGGTTGAAGACCACGTGCTCGATCCTTATGACCTCACTTCCTGTCTTCCCCTTTAAAACCTGCCCCTTTTCCCTTTTCCCTCAGTCTTGTTCTGGACTCCTTTGTATGCACGTCAGTGCTGGTTATTTTGAAAAAAAGACTTTTGCAGCCAGGATACCAGATTACACGGGTGGCTGCCCCAAACCTTTATCTGTCTATGTCTCGTTTTTGTGACAACAGTGACAGAGAAAGAGGATGAAAACTAGGAATGCTCAAGTCAAGTGGATTCACTGCACGTTATTGTGCAGTACACCTTTACTGGTAAAGAATAAATGTGTAAAAGAGTGCTTAAGGTTTTAGTCTTAAATACACCTTCTCTAAAGGCCAGGTTATACTTGACACTCGGAACACTTATGTGCATACATCCTGGCCTCCATTTGTTCCCAGTGCTCTTCTGACATGTCTGCTGAGTATGTCATCAGAAATTAATGTGATGCATCCATGAGTTGCAGTACCAGCAAAAATATGGGGGTGGAGTGTGTTCAAGTTCGTACATGACATCAGCATTATTGTTTACTATCAATATCTCCATAATGACAGATTTGCCTATCAAAACAGCTGGTACTACCAGCTCTTTGAATGTGGATGTGGAAATTGCAAGACAAAATGGAAGCAAATATGAGACAGATACCTCTGTTAAAAGTGGAAAATGTCAGGGAAAAGAAGTGGGGAAGCAAATCAAACATAAATGCTAATGTGAAAATACAGTATTCCTGGTGCTTTTCTTCATCCATTTGTCACATAAGCAATACAAGTGTGGCATATTCCCCATCATAATGACGCAATACATTTAAAGGTCTCACATATCATTCAAACAGTAAATGTAGGAAGGATCTGGGATTGAACCCGCAACCTCTTGACTATGAGACAGCAGTTCTTATCTCTGCACCAGCCAAGTCTGCTTTGTACCCGAACAACATTTATTTTTCTTTGGTTATATTCTTGAATAAAAGCACACTGGTATTGTTTATATGTGTACCTTTTGTGAAAGTGTTTATTTAATATTTGAACTTCAGTCTTCACAATTTATACACTTCACATCAACATTTTGTCATTAATAATGTATTTTGAAAAAATTTTCTGTTTTAGTTATATGTTCAACATTTCTTGCTTCGCATTTCCTTTCATCCTACACTTACACAGATCGTTGTAGACACGAACACACATGAAATGCATGTATTCCAAATAACGATATATTATTTACCCTCTACAATAACAGACACCTCACACCACGATAAGGAAACTTGAAATGGGACAACTTTGGGCTGGGTGTGGGGGGGGTTGAGCTTTGGCAGTTTAATAGCAGGCTGCTTGCTGTCAGTGCCAATTGACACATTTGCTAAACAAAGACTCTAATGAAAAGGTGTGAAGGTGGCCTAGCATTATGACTTTTTCACAGGCTTCAGGGATTCTAGTGTTAATTGAAAATAGTTTTTGTTTACATTCATGAAAACAATAAAAATAATAATTATGTTTACATCACATTAGATTTACATAAAAAGTTAATAAGAAATATGATTAAAATTTTTAAAAGTTATGAGTCATGTATGCCATATTCTTCTAAATCAATTTTAAGTGAAAATTAAAATCTAATATTTTAAACATATATGTAAAAAATAGCAATACATATTCTATACTGCACTATGCTATGCGTTAATTGGCTTAAATAGAACTTCCTAGTTTTTGTCACTTATTATTATAAATAATGGGCCACCAAAAGAAAAAAATACTAATAATTACACGATTTATTTATATAGCACTTTTCCTATGTTCAAAGCACTTTACAAAATTCAGAAAGAACAACAGGACCAATACAACACTGGCTACAAAATATCTCACTGAATAAAGATAAATACAGGATATGCAAAGCATTCAAAAAGAATAAAAGACAATAATTCAGACTAAAATACAACATCTAATACTACAAATAAATCTTGAACAAATAGCATAATTTGTGATACAAACATAAATCCTGAGCACAAGGACAGACACAGAGGGTAATTTGAAAGAAGAGGTAGAATGTCAGGTCTCTTTAATGTTTTCTTAAACAAATAAGTTTAAAAAGTGAATGAAGTCAAGCTGATGTCATTAATTTCAATAGGTCATTACAAAGTTTGGGCGCTATACAACTGAAGGCCCTGCTGTCACAGGTTAATAATTCTTTGCATTTATATAGCACTTTTCTCACTACTGAAAGTGCTCAGCAATTGCAGGTTAAGGGCGTTGGCTCAAGGGCCCAACAGAGCAGGGTCCCTTTTGGCAGTTACGGATTCGAACCAGCAACCTTCTGAATGCCAGTGCAGATCCCTAACCTCAGAGCCACCACTCACAGGTTAGTGAAGGGCACAACAAAATGACCAAAATCATAGGACCTTAGTGGGCTAACAGAAGTATAGTAATGGAGAAGGTTGCTGACGTAGTCTGGTGTGAAGCCATTTAAAGATTTGTAATTTATTAATAGAATTTCATACTCGATCCTGTAAGACATCTGGAGCAGTGAAGATACAGCAGGAAGGCAGTGATGTGCTCGTTGTTGGTGGTCCTTGTCAGGATTCTCACAGCAGAGTTTAAAATCAACTGGAGCTGTGATATACGATTAGAAGGGACCTCTGCCAATAATTGAGGTGGGAAGTGATAAAATCAGGGACAACTTTCTCTGCATTAGAAAAGAAAGGAATGAGCAAACATAAGAAATGTGACACAGGTGGAAGTGCAAAAGTTTCTTAATGTTTACATGGGTGAAATAAGAAAAGGAGGAATCAAAGTGACACTGAGATTTTTGCAGTAAAAGTAGGTCTGATGAGATCATCAGACCTACTTTTACTCATAATTAAAGAGTTCTGTTCCATTCAGGTTTTAATTTAATTTTAATTTCATTTCATTGACGCAAGTTGTATGCTGAGAAAGCTGTGATGATGAACTGTCACTTTTAACACTGAAATAGATCTGAGCATCATCTGCAGAAAAACGATAACCTAGACTAAAGCTACGAATAACATGGCCAAGAGGAAGCATAGAGATAAAGAAGAGCGGACGATGCCATTCCATCAACAGGGAAGTCAAATGGAGGAACTCCACATAACACATAAGCTGCATTTTAATTTAAGACAAACAGGGACAGTAGCTCCTCAAGAGGAAGGTAACAATGCTCAGAATTATAAGGAAAAAATAAGCCACAGCTCCCATCTCAACTGTTGGCCACACAGAATAGGCCAGTGAAAACATTAAAGTTTGTCTGAACAGATGACACATCCTTGGTGTACAATGTGATCTGGAGAAGTACATTACACAGGGATAGAAGATTTCATGACCAGAAATGATAATGGACTTCAATGCTACAAAAGGAGGAGTGGAGAATTTAGAAAAGCGGATGACTTGCTACAGCAGCAAAAGAAAAACTTTACGTTTGATGCTGGCCTCAGGCAATTTTTTCAACATATTGAACATCTCAGAAAATAATACTTTGTCACTTGGACAACCTTGAACCAAGACTGGAAAAGGTAGATGTGTCATAGGAGACAGATCCTCCTTGAGGAGCAGGGTAAACCATTGGTGATGCCTCGCATGCAACTGGGACAACATGTGCGTAAGACCCCAGCATGTGCTGCCATTGTGAAGATTCAAAAGGAAGATGCTAGTGCCCCACCAGTCCATTCCACAAAAGAGCCAATGACAGTACCTGTAGTAAGCATGTAAGATGAATGTGTTTATGTGTCTCACTCTCTTATTTTAATAATACATATGTACCAATAATGTAATCATAAGTTGAGGTTCAAAACAATTATCTTCATGCTTTTCAAAGAGAAAGTAAAATATGATGTTTGTAAACTACTGCATTTGTGAGGGGCTATCCAAAACTATCATTGAGTGTATTTGAGTAATGTGTGTAGTGACTTATAAAACCACAACATTACATTAAAATAGTACCGAAAAAAGTACTATTGCACAACACCGTCTACGTAATGTCCAAGACCTCAAATCTCTCACTACTATACAAAAAATGTTTTCCCTCCTGGACAACCCTCAAAAACAGCAAATTGTTTCCAAAAGGAGTAATTTCTTTACTTATATTTGTTCTGTTATGAAATATTTCTAGAAATTCTTTTAAAAAGCCTTTAGGTAACACTAATTAAGCTTTAAAAATATTATGTCATAAATAAAGATTCTGCACAAAGCAAAAAGAGTTGGGGAATGACCCATTATAATGTCCCTGGATGTAGTAAATAAAGCTTGCAAAACTGATAAAAAACAAAAGCATTTGTTAAATTGTGACAGTGATGGCGTTTATAAACAAAAATATGCTGACAGACATGATGTGGCAGGAGATGACATCATAACGGGTGGAGAGAAGTGACATTATCATTGTGCGACGGAAATGATGTCATCTTCATTGAGACAGAAGTGACGTCATCATTGAGAGCCGGAAGTGACAGTATCATCTGGTGTTGGAAGAGGAAGTGACGTTTGGCCCATCTTGGGAACCCGGAAGTTTGTGTGGAAAGTAAGTGGAGTTATTATTCTTCTTTGGTCTGATGAAAAGAGAGAGGTGTTAGTACCATAAAGTAAATCAACCCTTCACTTTTCAATGTTTCACTCACCTTAGGGCTTGTTGACTGCCTCCTAAGCGACGTGTGTGACAACTAACTTATGTAACAAGAACTAATATCAATATTTCAAAATGAGCAGCTGTTGTGATGTGAGATTTTGCACATTACTTGATAAATATTTTGTATGTCTTCATTTGTAACTTAGCAAAGCAAAGTAATATTAGTGTTACATTAGTGAGAAGCATTCATTTTACCCCTGCCTTTTAGGAATCGGTCTCTTTGAATTTTACGACAGAGTTGGGGAAGTGCCTTAAAACAAGTCTGGCTAATGTTTCTCTGAAGTCTCTCAATTCCACAGGAAAGTCAGGCTGTTTAACTGTCAAGCTTTACCTTAACACATGGTTTGGAGGGCAGGTGTGAAGGTGTTCTATCGCCGCTTTGGTCTCGAGTATGGCTGTTAGGAACTGGCTTGTATCAGAAGCCTTTAAGTACCATGACGTCCTATTGGCTCTAGGGGTTGGACAGAGAATCTATAAATTTGCTCACTCCCTCCTCTCTCTCTCTTACCAAACTGATGCATGAACTGAAAAGGACAACACAATGAAGAGCACAGCTTGGCAGCCATATTGAGACAGAATAAAGCTGACCACAAATAATGCCTTAACTAGAGACATTTTAAGCAACTAACAAGTCTGTGTGCCGCCTGAAACTACACATCACCATTTAATCAGGTTGTATGGTTGCCAATATTCAAATGTACTTTGCATATTGTTATTATTTATGAATATTATCAATAATACATTGTTTAAATTGTAACTTAACTCCTGCTTGTCTTTTACTACATCTAATTGCCTGAGGTTATAGATATAGAAGGAATTTGGGAGAAGTTATATACAATAATACCTTATAAACAGTGGTCTGGGAGATTTGAGGCGTTCTGACAAAGGCTACATATTAATAATACAAAGGGGAAAGGAGAGTAATATATTACTCTACCAAGACTAAACAGCAGCAAACACAAAAAGAGACTTGTAGTTAATTTTTTCATTTTCAAATATACACACCATCAAAAGAAAGCAGAAAGCAGAAAATCAAAGCATTGTAAACTGCAATTAACAGATCACTAATGCACAATAAAATACAATTAACATAATTAATGTAGCAACAAACAGACAACAAAATGATAAATGGATAAAAAAAGATTCATTAAATATGAAGTTTACTTTAAGATTAATTTTATCCTGACATTCTTGAGTAAAAAGTTCCATACCATCCCTAAACTGAAAAATAAACAAAAAGGGTTCTTTTGCCAAAATTACATCTTCAGTACTGACTGCATTGTCTATGTTGGCACATCCATTTTACTGCAGTGTGGAAGACCTTTTTATCAGTGACTCCTTACGATAGGACAACAAAGAGAATCATATACAATAACACATGTATTTCAAGATGGCTACTTAAAATTGTTAGATATTACATACATACCTCCTCACTACTCTGGGTCTCATTCACACTTCTGTCTATTGCCAATTTAGTGAAGGCCTCTGTCCTGTAAGAAACACTCAAATGTTAGCCACTCACTAAGAGAGAGAGAGAAATATACCTTCCAACAGCAAAATTCTCTAATAGAATAATGCACCACCACCTCCTGATCAAGCGTAAATCACACTGCCACGGAGATGGAAAAACAAAGAACATTAAAACCAAAAACAAACCAGCGTTAACAAATAATCTGAGACATCAGCGAAATAGCACATTCAAGACGAGGTGCAGAGCATACTGTGGAGTACACAAAACATTTCAAATTAATATCATTTAATCTGTTTACATAAAGTACAGTACACAATCTACTTATCCTTATAAAGCTAACCTTGTTTTTAATTGGTATCCATGTATCTGAAGATATTCTTTTGTCATCTCACGATAACAAAATCAAACAAACAAGTCTTACACATAAAAATGTAAATATCGAATATGTGAGGATAATTAGTACAGTATGAAAATCTGCCTTAAAGTCTCTATGTTTTGTTTATCATTGTTAGCAAATAACTTAAATTTTTAGAATGTACACTTGAATTAATAAAAATTAGTTAATTTGCAATGCTTGGAAACTCAAGTTAAATAAACAATATACCGTATTTTTCGCTCCATAAGACACATTTTTTTCCCCAAAAGAAGGGTGGAAATGTCTGTGCGTCTTATGGAGCAAATATTGCGTCACAGACCGTGATGTATATTACCTGACAAAGTCAACATCCAGGGGTAGAGGGCGACAATCAGCTGTTAATGGCAACAAAACTCACTATTACATCACAGGCATGCCCTCTCTGCTTGGGGAATGTTAGACTCATTGACTCGACATCTAATCTGTGTGTGTGTGTGAGTTACAAAATGTAAACAAAGGCAAGATGGCATCGACATCTCATGAGGAAGCGAAGCGAGTGCAGAAAACAAAATACTCAGCAGACGATGTTTTCATGTATTATCACTGAGTTGGACTCTGATTTTCAGAATCTGATTTTGTTAAGAGTGATCGGGAGATCGAGCAGGAGAGTGAGGAGCAGGCATCAGCTGACCGGACACTAGCCGATGCCACCCCAGCTGAGCTCATTCGTGCAGCCAATGCACCTACAGCAAGTTTCGTATGGCAGGAATACCCAGACATTGATCCATGGGAGCCAAACTGGCTACCGGACTTCACAAGACAGCATGGCTTGCTGTTGGACACAACAGATTACCAAGCTGGACTACTTCAGGCTGTTCTTTCCTGATGCTGCCTTTCAGCTACTGTCAGACTAGACAAACAGGTATGCAGAGCAATTTTTTGAATCGCATTCGTTTTGAAATGTAAACCTACAACAAAAGACGAGATGAAGGATGTTGTGGCATTACAAATAGTGATGGGACTAGACTGGCAATATAACTTCAGGGAGCATTGGTCCAAACGTGCTTTGTCCTCTGGTCTCTTTGGACAGGTTATGCCGTGATGATAGGTATGTGCTCCTGCAAAGTGATTGTGAGCCACTGCGCTCATAAATTCTGACACTGGAGATGAGGAGTTCTTGTAGTTTCCAAAAACTAGAAGAGTGCTTGAACCTTGTGGCAGATGCCTGGGGCAACGACCGGCCGGGACACCTTGGAGGACGGAAGAGGGCATACGCCCACCTCAGACCCGTGGGGCGGCCCTCTGGTTGCTATGGTCACCACCATGGGGCCCCAGTGCCATGGAGACCCTGGACCTCAGCACTTCTGCCACACCCGGAAGTGCTGGGGAAGAAAGAGGGACACCCGGAGTGCTTCGGGGATGCAGCCGGCACTTCCGCCACACTGGGGTGTGTTGGTAGGAGGTTGCGGAACACACCTGGAGCACATCCGGGTGATTATAAAGGGCTTCCTCCCTTCATTCAGGAGGGAGTCGAGTGAGGAGAGGACTAAGCAGGAGAAGAGAGTGGAGGCGGTCTGAAGACGGAGGCAAAGTGTGTGAGAGGCCTGGACTTGGGGTAAAGTGGGTTGTGTGGCACTTGAACTTTGTATATAGTACTATAAATAAGCGTGTGGTGGTGTTTACGACATGTCTGCCTGTCTGTGTCCGGGGCTTAGTCCCAACCTTAAAGTTTCTCCTCATTTGTTAATGACAATGATGATTATTCTTAATACCGCTGTTGACTTTACATGGTTGAAATATTATTCTGCTATATTTTATTAAATATATTAGTACAACATTTGGTTCAGAATATTTTTTTCTTGTTTTCCTTCTCTAAACCTAGGTGCATCTTATGGTCAGGTGCGTCTTATGGAGCGTAAAATACAGTAATATAAAATTTATTGTTTTATATTGTGGCACACGGCTGGGGTGGTACCCACCCGGGATGCCCATGAGGACCAGAGGAGGACTTGCGCCTCCTCCAGACCACGAGGCGACCGCCCTGGTTGCACTGGGGACCACGGGTGCAGAGCTCAACCCTGTAGGGGCCCATGGTCACCGCCAGGGTTCCCCGGTGCCTGGAGAGCCCTGACCTCAGCACTTCCGCCACACCAGGAAGTGCTGGAGGGAAGAAGACTGGGGACACCGGAGGGCTTCTGGGTGCGCAGCTGGCATTTCCGCCACACAGGGAGTGTCCACGGAGGAGTGTCAGAAGGCACCTGAAGCCCATCCAGGCTTGTATAAAAGGGGCCGCCTCCCTTCATTCGATGACTGGAGTCAGGAGGAAGTGGACGGGAGTCTTGCGAGAGGAGTGGAAGCGGCCTAAAGAAAGGCACTGGAGAGAGGCCTGGACTTTGGGGATTGGTGCAGAGGCACTGGGTTTGTGCAGAACTGAAACTGTAAATAGTGTAAATATATATGTGTGTGTTGAGTGAACAAACGTTGTCTGTCTGTCTGTGTCCGGGACTCGTTCCACAATATATTATGTATATACACACATACAGTGGGAATCAAAATAAGAGAATAATTTATAAACACTTGTTTTACCAGAAATATTGTTAATGTTGCTCAAAATTTGAAGGACTATTAGCTGTGAATATATCATTGTTGTATTACTTACAAATTAATTAAGGCACTTCAACAAAAACTTCATTTTGTGGAAAACACTGATCAAAATTAGAGAACAGTAACCATTCTAGCAGAAAAGAAGATTACAACAAAAATTTCTGGAGGGCTACATACAGCTTTCAATTATTAGTTCAAGGTGTAGTGATTTTCCAAGTCACTTCTAAATATTTTAGTCTGGTAGTAGAGGCTGTGATTATGTAGTGTTGGCCTGCAGCCTGATCCACATCTGTGGATAGCGAAACCTAAAACATATAACAGTCTTAATAGTTATATTGCAGAATAGTTTGTTAAATGTACTGTGTATGTCCAAGTACTGCACATGTATTAAAAATCAACTCTCAAATGAACTCACCTTCATGGAGAAAATGCCTTCTTAAAATGACTCTTCAGATCTTGGTTTTAATGTGTCCAGTCTGGAGGGCTTGAAGACAGCCAGGATAACAGAACCAGATGAAACATCTGTTGCATTGACTCAATGGTGGTATTGACTCTCCAAATAAATTGTTATGTGTTTCTATAAAAATGACAAAAGCAAGATGGCTTTAGCAAGTTCAAATTCTATATCTAAAATAATAGCTCAATATGCTCATTAAAACTGTATTGTCACAAAGCAGCTTAAATATTTACAGGCCATAAACAGAGAAAAAATCTTGGTGTCAGTACCATATTATTATTGAACAAAATAATAAAATGTTTTGTTTTGCAAAATTAAAAATAATAGCAACTTTTAAAGAGAAGACAGAGGACAAATAGAAATGTAGATTGATTGTAAATGTGACTTACAGGCCTGACTAAACAAATATATTTTTTATCCTCAATTTAAAAGCCTACAGACTGTGGGAATCTCTTGCCTCTACAGGAGAATTATTCCTAAAATAAGCTACTTTACAAGCTACTTCTTTATTTCCAGCTGCAGCTTTTTTATTCTAGAGAGAACAAGATATCCCACTCCCTGGAAGAGTGATTGAAAGTAATTAAAATGTCACTCAAATATTGAGTTCTTTAACCATGCAAAGTGATTCAGGGGATCACCAGTACCTAATAATCCAGTAAAAATAATACAACATTTGCAGAAAGCTAATGTAAAGAAAACAAATCAGGGTGATATACTGTATACTGTTCATATTTCCCAACTCTTGTAAGCACTTCAGCCACTGCATTCTAAACTATATTAAGTCTGTTATCAGCCACAAAATGGTCTGCCAAGAAATAATAAATGCATGGATATGTTTTTAGCATCATGGACTGCTGATATAATCTAAGTTTTGTGATATTTTATAAGTAAAATGAAGGCTACTCTAGATATATTTTAAATATCAATATCAAATTAAATATTACAATCTATAGATAAACCCTAGTTTACGATGATTAGTATATTGGGAGTGATTGGGATGCCATCAGCAGAAATGTTACATTCAGATCGTCTTTTTAGCAGCTTTCAAACCAATGACTAGCACTTATCTTTCATTAGAATTCAACAAATGAAAGTTTTAAAGAATCTAATTCCCACTAGGCAAGCTTCTGTTTTAGAAAACTGAGATGCTTCATGTAGTAGACAAGCTGAATATCATCCATATAGCAACAGAAACTAATATCGGACATGACAATTATAAGACTGGGGAAACATATGTAGAGAGGAATGCAAAGGACCAAGCACAGCACAGGACTCACTTAGAGGGACTCCATATTTTATCCTGGTTATCTCAGAATATTCAATGTTTATATGAACAAACTGGTGAGGGTCACTTAGATAAGATCTCCGCCCACTGAGTGCCTGACAACTTATACCAGCAGGTTTTTCCACTCTGCTCAAAAGAATATCTCATGGACTGACTGAGGAGATCGTTCCTCCCCACACTATGCGACTCTTCAATTCCATCCGGGGAGTAGATGCTAACATTTTTAAAGTTATTGTCTGCTTTTACATGTATTTTGTATCAGTATACTGCTGCTGGATTATGTGAATTTCACCTTGGGATTAATAAAGTACCTATCTATCTATCTATCTATCTATCTATCTATCTATCTATCTATCTATCTATCTATCTATCTATCTATCTATCTATCTATCTATCTATCTATCTATCTCTGGTCTCTAGTATCAAATGTGATACTTAGATCTAATACTATAAGCCTAAAAATGCAACCATGGTCAGTGAAACAGAGTTCACAACTCCACTGTTTTGAGTGGTCCTAATGCTAGCCGTATTGTCCTCTATGGCTGGCAATGTATTACTAGCTCTGTTAGTGTCAAACTGTGCATACAAAGTGTAGCTGCATTTATTCAAAGTTCTGCAGGTTTTAGCTTGCTTCATAGGATGATTCAAGCACCAGTGTGACACATGATCAAATAATTCTACAGACAAAAATATCTT
The DNA here is from genome assembly GCF_016835505.1 of Polypterus senegalus. NCBI lineage: Eukaryota > Metazoa > Chordata > Cladistia > Polypteriformes > Polypteridae > Polypterus > Polypterus senegalus. The sequence goes on from NW_024385792.1 coordinate 49,002, forward strand.
CATTTTAAAGTTTTAGTAAAATTTCAAAACAAAACAGTTCACACAAAAAATGAGAAAAATTAATGTAGCAAAGAAAAGAAAAGTACTTGTTTAAGAAAAGTTCTGTTTAAGACTTATAAATCTTGTTTCATTTCTCTAAGTTTGGTCATACAGTCGTAGTTCAGGCACTTTAGATACATTAGACACAGTCAGAAAACTGTATGCCATCTGCAATTTGCAAACAAATCTAATAGTCCATGCTAGCAGTAAGACTATTTCCTAATTGGCTTAATTAACACTTTGTTCTTTAGATATAGCTAAGAAAGTTCTACAGTATCTCATTTTAACTTACAGGGTGAAAGATTATACCATACCCTAGTAACTATGAGAATCTGAACTTCTACAGAAAGTAACCAAACACTACATGTATTTAATATTAAACATTAACTTTCTAAGAATGGCTGTTACAGAAAGCGTTCAGATTGTCAGCCAGAGAAGAATCAACACACACAGTGTATTTACCTCTATAGTTTGTAGTCCTTCCTACATCTGCTGTCCTCCAGATGAAAGTTAGACTCCACTTTCCCCTTGTACCACCTCTCTGCCTTTTTCAAACCTTCCCTAGAGAGCAGCAGGTTTCCTTGTACTCACTATAGCCTCCTGCCCACAATTCCATATTGTAAGCCACAGTGCACTCATTCACAGCCCATTGTCCCACACTCATTGTCAACCCATGGCTTCTGATTGGGGAAACACAGATTTATTTTATTGGGACGATGGACTCCGCCTGCATAGCAACAAAGCTGACAGCTGCATCTGCAAACTCATTGACATTATTAGAGCTGAACTGGAACACAATCCAATCCATGTTATCAAGTGCATTATGAAGAATGGCTTCTGATTGAGCGCACCAGCGTTTTTCACTCTTGTTACTTTACTGGACCCCTCTCATGATACATTGTTTATACTTTGGTACAAGGAAAATGGCAGCGTGGTCCACCCTCTCGAACAGCAGTTATGAAAGTGCTTTGTTGCCCTACTTAAACGGAGTTAAACAATGATCCAGTGTGTTTAGCCCTCTCATTGGACATGTGGAATGCTGACCGATCTGAGGTTAGGTTTGTTTAAGTCCCCCACCACAATAAACACTGCATCTAGGTGCTTGTTTAGATGTTCACTAACCACATTGTGGAGTTTAGACAAAGCCTCATCTATGTTAGACTAAAGATTTATAGATACAGAGGTGACGATGATAGCAGAAAACTCACACAGCAAGTAATGAGGGTGGCAGTTGAGCATCAGATGTCCCAGATCAGCAGAGCAGGAGTGTGAAAGAGTCAAAATGTTCCTGGGATTGCACCATTTATTGTTTATCATAAAACAAACAAATCCACCTTTTACTTTAATGGATTCTGTCAATTTTAAAGGCTGAGAAATACTCAGATGGGGTTACTGCTCAGTCCAGTATTCCAGGTGAAAGCAACGTTTCAGTCAAACAAAGAACATTGCAGTTACTGATGCCCCATTGAATTTAACCTTGGCTTGAGAGCATCCATCTTGTTTTCGAGCGATTTGATATTTGCAAGCAGGATATTGGGCAGAGGATTATGATGTGTTTTATTCCTTAGTCTGTTCCACACAGCAGCTCTTTTTCCATGGTGTTTCATTCTCCATCACGAGGTTTGGCTCCTGTAGTGCCATTGTTATTTGTTCCCCTCATCAGATAGGATCTCACTGAGAATTTCACCTGGACACAACAGGTCAATAGGTAGATCCCCTCGAAATAGGTGAGTAAACTGGATCCCAATGTTTAAAAGTGTTCCACTGTCATATATAATCAAAGCGGTGGTAGTTTGTACAAGCAACGTGACAAAATAACCAAGAAGTTAAGGAAATTAACCTTAACAGATCGACCAGGGCATCAGCTGATCGCGTTGGTGCTATCTAAATTTGTGCCAGATGCCGTTCCTGATACTAACCCTCTCCTAACCTAAGCCTAACCTTAGGCTTGGGACTAACACCAAGTTAGTTCTTCTTCTACACTTTTCAGATCACTGGTTATCTTTCAAAGAAGAATGATGAAACATCTGTTTTCTACCTGTGGCTAAATCCTCAAACCATTTGTTGGAAAGTTGCCATAGTATCACAGACTTGCTCTTGCAGTAATGTCACATCTTTCTGCATTTCTCAGTGTAAACCCTCTTCACATTAGGGTCACTAATTGTGAGATAAGTTCAAGTTTATGGCCTGTGTGACTGGGATGACCAAACATGCTAATCAATAACTATGTTTGGAACTTAATGTCACATGTACTCTTTATTTCTCCTTTATAAACTTTTTGCAAATTAAGAAAAACATTACTCTTTGCTTAACATTACTCATAAACATGTCATAGTTCACATGTTTAATTAAATAAATTATTAATTTTTATTTGGTGTTGAACATGTAATCATTTGTAAAATAAAATATTTAAACCTCACTAACAGAATGTGTTCAATGTCTTTATATCATTACAGAGAGAAATATCAAAGTTACACTTGGTATTTTAAATTTACTGTGGACTGTGAAACCAGAAGGACTTCAGTGAATCATTGAGGCTCAGAAATAATGAAATTCATATGGAGACACTCTGGAAAAAGAAGACACTGAACAGAATGAGTGACTTTATAAAATGCTCCTCAAGTAAAGTCAAGTTGGTAATTAAGTACAATGACAAAAGGAAAAATTTGTTCACTTTTTATCAGACTGCCTCGATGGGATATCTTCAATACGGTAAATAGCTTGTGTATGGCAGTATCAGTGCTCTCCTGTCTCTTTTATAGGTCTCAGTGATGTCCTCAACATTCCTTCTAAGCTCACTAAGGGCCTCATTTATAATGCTTTATATAGAATTCACACTAAAACAAGACATATGGACAAAACTAGAAATGTGCATATGCACAAAAAATTCAGATACATAAAACTGTGTAAGTAAAGTTTTACACACTTTCCCCTTTATAAATACCAATGAACATAAATTTTAAGGCACACACACAAACCTACAGGCCCACACCTACTCCTCCCAGAGTTTTGTTTATTTGAATATGCAAATCAAAATAAATATCACCTTCCATTAGTGTTTGTTAAAAGACAGTGTAAAAGTACATATGAAAAGAAGTATCTAAATGAATGTGAAATGGAAGTTCTGCTCAGTGAAGTGTAGGCAAGGAGAATGTAATATTTGCTGGCTTAAGCAGTGGTTTAAGCAGCAAAAGGAAATTGATGGAGTGCACAGTGTGGTGAAAGCACTCAAAAGTTCAAGTTTAGAATGTCACACAGTGCCAGAAATAAAAGAGAAGTGGTCAGATATCAAAATCAACATGAAAAGGTGAGTCACAGACAACCATCTGAGTGTCAACACCACTCAAGGAGGTAGCGGAATTCTGTTGCTCACACCGCTTGAGCAGCACTCTGCTGCAGTTATTGGTGAGACACTTATAACTGTCATTTTACCAACGTGTAAGTGGGAGTTTTAATTTTTCACTTATCATTATCCATACTTGTGTAAGAAATTTTTATGTTTAATAAGACAAACAAGCAAGCAGCAAATGTGGTATTACTGTTTATTCTGTTTCAGACAAAATTACAAAGGTCACCCCCCATGCCAGGGACATGGCTCCAGGCGGTGATGGTGCTGCTGTGCCCAGCACATCTTCAGGTGCTGGATGAACAGACACACATATGCCTCGGAAACCACTGGGTGACCATCTGGCTGTGTTCTGGAGTCACAAAATGCAATAATGGATGCTGTAAGAAATGTGGCCAATGAACTAAGGAATATAAGGGCTGCACTATGTGACACGAAACACAAATTAAATAAATTAGTTAAAAATAAATGCTGCATACGATTACCTGTTTTCTGCTAATTGCATTCAAACTAAATTGTAATACTCTCTGAATTGGCTTATCATTTAGTGATTCAAGGTTAAGTTCATTATACCGCATCTCTTCAGTTATGGACAAGCTACGATAGTCTGCCTTTTATGCAGCACGCTACATGGTTGAACATTTTGACTTTCTGTAGACTATAGAGCAGTACTCCATCAGTCTTATCAGGCAGCGCCAATGGTCCTTAAGGTGTCCTATAGTATGATCTACCACCAGCTTGAGCATGAAGTTGGCATTTAAGGGTGTGCATTGAAATGGTTTGAGTCCTACCTTAAAGGTAGATCTATGTCTGTTAACATAAGTGCGAACTTCTCTCAGCCAGCATCCCACATAAAAGGCATTCCGCAAGGTTCTATTTTACCCGTCTTTTATTTGCCTTATATCTGGCCCTCCCAGGTTTCAAAAACATGGTGTTGCTTACCATTGCTATGCTGATGATATCCAGCTATACCTAAAAGTCAGGTCTAGCATCATTTAATTGGTATAAAAGCTGATGGAATGCCTTGATGATAATTACATATTGCATGGTGCAAAACATCTTACAACTAAATGAAAATAAAACAAAGGTTATTATTTCTAGTCCCACCTCAATCACTGCTGAAATCTACACTCAGTTAGGCTGTTTATCAGCAACGCTTCATAATGATGTCATGAAACTGTAGTGAAGTCCAGCTTTTACCAAATGAGGTAAATCTTAAAACTAAAATCTTTTCTCTCACTGAGGGACTTGGAAACAGTCATGCAGCTAGATTTTTAACGAGCACTAGAAAAAGGATCACATCTCTCCTGCACTGGCCTCTTTCCATTGCCTACCATTGAGATTTGTTGTTTGTTTTAAAACCTTGCTCCAAAATACATCTGGGATCCCTCCATCCCCACTTGGCCCCAAGGGTATTAAGTTCATCTGGACAACTGCTCCTCATACTTTGAAGATCTCAGCTGCAGTTGAGGGAGGCATCTATTTCAGTTGTTACTTCTAGGGTTTGAAATGATCTGCCTCTCCACATCAGGTCTTCTTCCTCTATTGAGGTTCTTAAAACGTAGCTTAAGACCCACTTCTACCCCCTGCCTTTCACTGTGTGTATTGATTTTTAATTGATTGTTAAATTAATTTGTTTTTAGACAATTGTTTGTATTGTGTTTGTTTTATTGTCCCTTTGTACATCAGTTTGGCTCAAAATCAGTTGTTTTAAATGTGCTTTACAAATACATTTGACTTGTCTTGATTTGACCTTCTCTGCCTGAGACCAAGAGTGGAGGTCCTTATAACATTGCTCTTGTTCAGTCAGTGGGTTTATGAGTGGGGTGAGAAGCTACGTCTTCAGTGGGTACCTGTTGTTAAAGTCATATGAAAAAGTTTGGGAATCCCTCTTAATTCTTTGGATTTTTGTGTCTCATTGGCTGAGCTTTTAAAGTAGCAACTTCCTTTTAATATATGGCGTGCCTTATGGAAACAGGAGTATTTCAGCAATGACATTAAGTTTATTGGATTAACAGAAAATATGCAATATGCATCATAAAAAAATTAGACAGATGCATAAATGTGGGATATGACATCAATACTTAGTTGAGCCTCTTTTTGCTCCTTTGACCCTCTAGACGCTGTCCTATAGCCTTTGATGAGTGTCTGGATTCTGGATGGAGGTATTTTGACTATTCTTCAATACAAAATCTCCAGTTCAGTTAAATTTGATGGCTGGCATGCATAGACAGCCTGCTTCTGATTGATCCCATAGATTGTCGATGATATTTAAGTCAGGGGACTGTGATGGCCATTCCAGAACATTGTACTTCTCCCACTGCATGAATGCCTTTGTAGATTTCGAACTGGGTTTTGGGTCATTGTCTTTTGAAATATCCAACCCCTGCGTAACTTCAACTTTGTGACTGATGCTTGAACATTATCCTGAAGAATTTTGGGTTGAATTCATTAGACCCTCGACTTTAACAAGGGCCCCAGTCCCTGAACTAGCTACACAGCTCCACAGCATGATGGAACCTTCACCAAATTGGACAGTAGGTAGCAGGTGTTTTTCTTGGAATGTTCTTCTTCCACCATTAAAAGCGCTTTTGTTATGACCAAATAACTCCATTTGTGCCTCATCAGTCCAAAGCACTTTGTTCCAAAATAAATCTGGCTTGTCTAAATGAGCATTGGCATACAACAAGTGGCTCTGTTTGTGGCGTGAGTGCAGAAAGGGCTTCTTTCTCATCACCCTGCCATACAGATGTTCTTTGTGCAAATTGCACTGAATTGTAGAGCGATGTACAGATACACCATCTACAGCGAGATGTTCTTGCAGGTCTTTGGAGGTGATCTGTGGGTTGTCTGTAATCCTACCTCTGCATATGCCACTCCTTTATTTCTTTTAGCCTGCCAGACCTGATGGGTTTAACAGCAACTGTGCCTGTGGCCTTCCATTTCCTGATTCCATTCCTTACAGTTGAAACTCACAGTTTAAACCTCTGAGATCGCTTTTGTAGCCTTCCCTTAAATCATGAGACTCAACAAACTTTGTTTTCAGATCTTTTGAGAGTTGCTTTGAGGATCCCATGCTGTCTGTCACTCTTCAGAGGAGAGTCAAAGGGAAGGAAGCACAACTTGCAACTGACCACCTTAAATATCTTTTACCACTCATGATTGGACACTCCTGTCTATGAAGTTCAAGGCTTAACAAGCTCATCCAACCAATTTGGATTTGCAAGTAATCAGCATTGAGCAGTTACATGCATTCAAACCAGCAAAATAACAAGGGGACCCACATTTTGCACAGCCAATTTTCACATTTGATTTCATTTCATACGACTAAATACTGCTTCACTAAAAATCTTTGTTCGGAAAACACTGCAGTACTCTGATGTTTCTATGAAATGAAAGACATACCACTGTTATCTTTATTGTTGAAAGGAGGGTCAATTATTATGCAGGATGAGAGGGAGTCCCAAACTTTTTCATATGAGTGTAATTGTGTTATATGGTTACATCATACAGACAACTTGCAATTTTCACCAAAGGGGTAATATTGAACATCTTATCTTACCAATAAGCCAACCATTACACACAACACCATTTTCAAGTTTGTTCCCAAAACTACTATTTCTCAGAATGAATGAATAAGTTGAGTCAGGTGACCTCATCACAACATTAATAAGACACATTTTAACATCACAGACAATTTGCACATTAATGCCATGGAAATGCTTTCTATTTACATAAACAAACTCATTCTCTGAAGGCACCTTTATAGCAATGTGCATGCAGTTGACCACCCCAATTCACTGGGAGAATGAGACATTGCTGCAAATTGCATGGTGTTAGGAAATCATCTATCTGGATGACAAGCAAATAATACCATTCTGGTATGGCACAACTCAGTGATGTTTGTGAAATACCCGATCGGTCAGCCAGTTCATGTTGAAAACCTCCTGTGGTTAAAAATCAGACAGTGGACAAAACTTGAAAGCAGTAGATAGAGCACAATTCCTCAAAGTCTGCCTTTGTATAGCCTGCGCCAGTTCAGCACAGTGCCAAGAGGTGAGCTCTTGGAAATCTAAATCGACTTAGAAGCCAATCATCATCATGGGGCAAGAAGTCAGTATGATCTCTAAATACATGCTCTATTCTAATTTTTCTGTTTGTGATGTCTTCTAACAATGATTCAGCAGCCATCGTAGTTGGAATAGTTTGGCCACTCCATGCACCATTATATTGTTACAGAATGATTACAATCAAGTGCCTTAAATTTGTTATGCAATTAATTTTGGTGTATTTGATAAAGCCTGAATCTTGGATGCAAATCTAAAAACAAGGGGAACCACACAGAAATTGCAACACTGCTTTGATGCTGGGTGCTACCATTTACAAAATGAAGTAGAAACATGTATACACAAGGTCTGAAGCTGCTGTGAAAATGTATGTAGATTTATGCCAAGTTTACAGTTCATACATTATAGACGTGAGAGTGGAAACAGCGTACACAACATTTTGAGCATATGCACCATTTTTTTTTATTATTAGTTTTATTACAATCCATACAAAGCAATCAAGTTTTTACAAAGAGAAAGATTAAGAACAGATCGATCCCCACCCCTGAGAGATAGAGCAAGCCAAACGGTGTGAAATTTAACACCTGTACACATACCTAAATTAATAAATTCTCTATGCTTTATGAACTTATTTTAAAATATTACTGATTAGATCCTGCCATGTTTTGATAAAAGTCTGTACAGATCCTCTAACTGAGTATTTGATTTTTCCAATTTCAAATAATATAACACATCAGTTTCCCACTGACTTAAAGAGGAGAGTTTGAACTCTTCCAGTTCAGCAAAATAAGTCTGCGTGCCAGAAGTGTAGTGAATGCAATCACGAGTTTGTTTGTCCTTCTCCACTTTAAACCCCTCTGGAAGACCCCAAACACAGCTGTTAATGGGTTAGGAGGGATTGTGAGTCCAAGGCTGTCTGACAGGTAATTAAAAATTTTGGTCCAGAATAATGTTAATTTGGAGCAGGCCCAGAACATGTGACCCAGTGAGGCTGGGACTTGATTGCAGTGTTCACAGGTTGGATCAAGTCCTGGAAACATTTGAGAGTTTTAGTCGAGACAGATGTGCTCGATATATAATTTCAAGTTGTATGATTGAATTATGCACCATTTTACATGAGGCCTCAGGTGTTTCCATAATCCAAATATACTCATACTCATGATGAAACACCATCAGCATTTCTTATTAAAATTAAATAAGCAAAGGAAAGTTGTATTATTTTCATTTAGTTTTTGCAGAGTGCTTTAAACTAGCTTTTGTGCATGAACATGTGATGAAAAGTTAATGTTTCTCTAAACCTATTTTTTTCTTTCTTCTAGTTTTCAAGATGGTTTTAATGAAAAACATTTTGGACCTTGTTTCATTTATTTAAGCAGTTTGAAGAAGTGAAAGGACACAGCAGTCTTCCTCACCTCATCTCTTTATTTACACCTTTGCAAGCAAGGTGCCCTTGACAAACATCGAGAGGATTTATAAAAGTGACTTCAATGATTTCCGTTTTCTGAGACGATATCGTCAGGACAAAGTCACAGTTCCACAGCACAAAGAGGCTTTACAACAACTTCGGTTATTCATGTTCAGAAGTCTTTGGAGACTGAAAGGTATGTTTCGCTGATCAATAACGTTAGGCAGGCTAAAATAAGGATGGACATCTCTGAAGCAGTCAGAGATATAAAGGGATTGAGGAGATCACTTCAATATTTTTGTTGTTGTTGACTTCTTTTTCATTTGAATGTGATTCTCTCTTTGTTTCTTTATTTTTATCTTTTACAGGCTTTTGTACATTTAAAGTATTCTGTCCCCTTTCTTCAGTTTTATTATTTCTTTATGTCCGCCATAGTCATCTGTTCTCTCCTTTCCTGTTCTCTCTTCCTGGAGATGGTAAAACTTGTGTGGCTCTTCCAGTTCTTCCCTGCCCATTTTATTATCTTCATTTCTTACTGCTGTCCCTCATATCTTAACATTACAGGGGTATTGATGGACAGAAGGACAGGGACTTATTCCTACTCCAGGTCAAAGGAGTGCAGAGTGGTAGGTAGTAAGTGTACATTTCGATTTCAACAATTGAGTTGCATTGTTGGCTACTTGGATTAAAAGTTTAGATTGAACTGAATCTTTACTGAGCATTGACTTGGAGTGCTGTAACACTTTAATGGGTAAAATACAATTACGAACAATTACGTTGGACGTCTCATTGAAATATCTAATATTTCACTTGGCTGGTGTAAGCATTTTACGTTACCATTTAGTGTAATCCAAAATATAAATAAATAACTCTGGTTTTATCAGCCACTGATTTAATTAGCTGTGCCATCCTTGATGGTGGAGCTTTCGGGTGTGACTCTAGGTCTTTCCACCAATCACAATAAGAGCATTATTTTAATTAAGAACGTAGGAATCTGGAAGGAGAGCAGTTTTCAGCAGGGACTGACCAAAACAGAACAAATGCACTTATAGCCAGCAGCATATTTACTGTGGCTTTCAGGCAGTTTGTGTATTTTAATATGCTTCGTCCTCAAGTCACAGGAGGTACATAGTTAACAGCTTTCCATTCTAGCTTTGTTTGAGTCTCTGTGGCGCTACAGCCTACTAAAGCTAAATTCAGACTGAAATTAAAAGTGAGTTAGTTTGGATATGTGGTTCATATGCACTATTTTTAGTTTGATGGTTCAACTTAATGTAACAATAATTATGTGTCAATGTTTATCCTGGATATGTAAAATTATTTAAAGTAATTCATTAAATAACAGGCAACCAAAATCCCAGCCACATGCTGACTTAAAAATATTTCAGTGCAGGATGTCTGTGAATTTGTCAGCTCACCATAGCAAGTGCTAAAAGGTGGTTTTAATGGAATCATCACTGCCGATCTATCTGAAAGACTCTCATGGCAGAATACATGCCTGAGGTGTGACCCTGCAGAGAACACATAGAAATTGGGCTGTAGTGTGGTATTGGAAGGCTTACTGTCTTTCTTTTCATTTTTGAGAATGGCAGTGTATTTAAACTACCAGCCTACTAGGTTGCTTTTTATGACGGCAAGAACATATTATAACTTAATCAGGTAGCCCCATAAAGTATAAATAAATTATATTGAAGTCTATGAACTAAACTGCCTACCTAATAAAATGACAAAAATCTGTAAAACTGAAGTACAACGAATATTGTCAACCTTTTACCCATGATTCCTGTTAATGTTTCCTTGCTAATAAAGTACAACATCACCATTGAATCACTTCAGAGCATCAGAGAGTTTTTCCAGAAATTGACTGACTATGTAAAAGTCTGTTAATGTTTGAGGAATGAGAGTGAGGTGTGTAATCAATCAAGTCAAAAGAACAGTGAACAATCAAGGACGATATTTATATCTTTAACAATGCAGTCATAGCTGAGAGCTGCACTCCTGTTTCCATTTTAATCATTTCAATTTTATTTTGCTACATCGATATCTCTTCTGCTAGGCCAGATTGAAGATTATTATGATAATAATTATCATGATTGCTATTGTTAATGTTGTTGTTATTATTGGATTATGATGAGCTGGTTGCGGTGGGCTGGTGCCCTGCCCAGGGTTTGTTTCCTGCATTGAGCCCGTGTTGGCTGGCAGACCTGTGTGACCCTGTAGTTAGGGATATAGCGGGTTGGAAAATGTATGGAAGGATGGATGATGAGCTGGTGCCTATGGCACATAGTTGTTGCACAATGATCTATGAATTCTAAGTACAGTTGAAGCTGCATTGTCTGTCCCTGCTTCCTTCAATCGTTGTGTCTTATTGGCAACTATAATCCAGGTCAGTTTGGTGTGGAGTAACACACACACACACACAATCACAAGTCGCCAGTTTAAAGTCACTGGTCTGCCTGTCCCCACCAAATGAAAGTGTAAAATCTACACAGAGGGTGTCATGTGTGAGTGGAGATTAGAACTCAGGTATCTGAAAAAGTGAGGCAGCAAAGCAAATTACAGCCCAAAGATCCAGTTAGCTTGAAGATCTTGAGATCTTCATGTGCTTTGGTTTGTAAGTTATAATAAGTTCAGATAAGTAAGCCAGACCTCGGCCATTTAAGGCTTTATATGCTAAAAGGAGAATTTTGAAGTCTGCCTTAAATTTAACTGCGAGCCAGTGTAAGGACTCAAGAACTACTGTATGTGCTCATATTTTTTGTTCTTGTAGTAATTCTTGCAGCAGCATTCATAAATACCAGAATTAATTTCTCAGATTCTGCAATCACATAGGAATAACGCTAGGAAGAAGAATTTCTCAGTATCCTGCATATTTAGAAAATGCCTTAATTTTCTAAAATTTTTAAGATGGAAAAATCATGTTTTGGATATTTTAGTAATGTGCGCTAAATGCTATGTTAGCATCAAAGACAAAGATAACACCTAGAGTGTGGGTTGAATCAGTAAAATTAATGGTTATTCCAACTGAGTTAAAAGACGACAAAATATTGTTGCAATCAGCATAATTTCCTCCAATAATTAACATCTCTGTTTTATCTGTGTTTAAAGACAAGTAATTCTAATCCCCCACTACTTTATTTCACTAACACAACTAATTAAAGACAACATCAGAGAAACTTCATTTGGTCTAACAGAAATGTATTACTGGGTGTCATCTGCATACAAGTGAAAATGAACATGATGTTTCCTAATGAGAGATCCCAGTGGAAGCATGTCAAGTGACAACAGTGACAGTCCCAGTAGTGAGCCCTGCAGGACACCATATCTCACTTCTGTGTATAATGATGGAGTACTGGCAGCACATTTCTGTACATTTTGAATTGGTTTGATAAATAAGAACTAAACCTGGCGAGCACACTGCCTGCAAGCCCAACGTCATTTCTAGCCTGTGGTACTCAAATAGAATGGTCAGTGGAGTCAAACGCTGCGCTTAAGTCTAACAACATAATTACAGTGGAGTTTCTTTTATCAGAGGATATCAGAATGTCGTCTAACACTCGTTAGTGCAGTTTCTGTACTATGACCAGTGCGGAAACCAGGCTGGAATTTCTCAAATAAATTGTAATGCGTAAGGTGTGACTGAAGCTGATTGGTGACTACTTTTTATTTTAGAGAGAAAGTGTAAATTTGAAATGGGTCTGTAATTATTAATTATATGTGGATCTATGTCTGACCTTTTAAGTAACAGTCTGATAAATGACAATTTTAGTGCATCAGGTACTGTGCCATTCAGTAGTGAGCTATTGATAATGAGGATATGAATAGGTGCTGCAAGAACATCCATTGAGTTTGTCACTAGTTTTGTGGTCACAGAATATAAGAAACAAGTAGTAGTTTCATTTTAGAAATTAAAGTTAAGACTTAAATTTCTGTTACAGGATTACATTTTCTAAAGTGCTGCATGCAATGTGAGACAGGGTCTGCCAACCTAGTATGCAGTTTGCAGTGTAATGCTGAGATCTGGGATCTTATATTTTTAATTTTCTCATTCAAGAAGTTCTCAAGTGCTAAGTGCAGTCCTGGGTGCCTGGGAAAGTCAACAGACAGCTATAGGGAAGTCCATTTTGGATTAATAGTGTAGGTGTACTGTAACGTTTCCGTTTCATGTCTTAGCAACCTCGAGGTTAGGTATAAGTGTTTTTTTTGTTTTGTTTTGTTATTTAGTGTTTAATTATGTGTATTTTTCTATCAGATATTTAGATTTTTGCTCGGGGTGTGTGATTCCCTGGTAGACCGAAACAGTATCTCCCTACGTTTAGGCAAGCTGACCAGGGAATTTAGAAGCCTTTATAAGTACAGTTGTGGCTGCTATGGGGATGTTCGGAGGATTTGGAAAGCAGGACAAGGGTGTGCAAAGTATTCCAGGGTAAGAGGTGCCTGGTGCACTTTGAGCTACTGTTTGTATGAAAATGTGCTATATAAATAAATGTTGTTGTTGTTGTTGTTGGTGGCTGAACCGTTGGTTGATGTTACGGAGCAGTTTTAGGCTCCTGAGAACCAAAAACAGTTTCTCAGATTTTTTAAGGAGCTGAATTTATGACATAGGCTGAAACAAAGTACAGTTTTGTTTTATCTTAAGAATGCTCATACCCTTACATGAACTAAAAGTGACTGTGCATATATATCAGGGTAAGAGCCTCTGTGTTTTACATATTCTATTTTTCTTCTTTGCATTTTCATAATTAGGTTTGTTTTGTCATGGGATTATATTTTTGTGGAACCGTATACATCAGAAGCTGATTTTTGTTTTCTTTCTATCGTGGAATTAAAAAAATACTGTAGCTGTGTTTTCCCAAAATTACCAAAGTTCTGCAGCTTCAACTAAAAAAAAAAATGGGATTCAACAAAAGCCTGACGTGCAGAAATGATTCCACAGACAAAATAGCTTCGTTTTAAAAGTTTAGTTAAGTTTTAAAGTAAAACAGTTCACACGAAAAAGGAAAATTAAAATAGAAAAAGGAAAAATTATGTTAAGAAAAGTTCAATTTTACAACAACAACAACATTTATTTCTATAGCACATTTTCATACAAACAGTAGCTCAAAGTGCTTTACAGACTGAAGAAAAGAAAAATAAAAGACACAATAAGAAAATAAAATAAGTCAACATTAATTAACATCGAATAAGAGTAAGGTCCAATGGCCAGGGGGGACAGAAAAAACAAAAAAAAAACTCCAGACGGCTGGAGAAAAAATAAAATCTGTAGGGATTCCAGACCATGAGACCACCCAGTCCCCTCTGGGCATTCTACCTAACATAAATGAAACAGTCCTCTTTGGATTTAGGGTTCTCACGGAAGGACTTGATGATGATGGTCACGTAGACTTCTGGCTTTTAATCCATCCATCATTGTTGGAGCATCATGAAGCTTTGAGTAGGTGGAGTGGCGCAGGAAAAAGAAACAGAAGAGAGAGTAGGGGTCAGTACGGATTTTAGAGCCACCATGAATAGTTATTATGATGAATTGAACATACAGAGTATCAGGATTAAGTTAAAGTGAAGTTAAAATGAAGTTATAGAAAGGCCATGTTAAAGTAATGTGTTTTCAGCAGTGTTTTAAAGTGCTCTACTGTATCAGCCTGGTGAATTCCTATTGGCAGGCTATTCCAGATTTTAGGTGCATAACAGCAGAAGGCCGCCTCACCACTTCTTTTAAGTTTTGTTCTTGGAATTCTAAGGAGACACTCATTTGAGGATCTGAGGTTACGATTTGGAATATAAGGTGTCAGACATTCCGATATATAAGATGGAGCAGATTATTTAAGGCTTTATAAACCATAAGCAGAATTTTAAAGTCAATCCTGAATGACACAGGTAACCAGTGTAGTGACATTAAAACTGGAGAAATGTGCTTGGATTTTCTTTTCCTAGTTAGGATTCTAGCAGCTGCATTCTGCACTCGTTGCAAACGATTTATGTCTTTTTTGGGTAGTCCTGAGAGGAGTGCGTTACAGTAATCTAGTCGACTGAAAACAAACGCGTGAACTAATTTCTCAGCATCTTTCAGTGATATAAGAGGTCTAACTTTACTTATGTTTCTTAAGTGAAAAATGCTGTCCTAATGATCTGATTAATATGTGATTTAAAATTCAGATTACAGTCAACAATCAACCCTAAGCTTTTTACCTCCGTCTTGACTTTTAATCCTAATGTATCCAGTTTATTTCTAATAGCCTCATTGTATCCATTATTGCTGATCACTAAGATTTCAGTTTCTCTTTATTTAACTTGAGAAGTTACTATTCATCCATTCTGAGATACAAGTCAGACATTCTGTTAGTGAATCAATAGAATCGGGGTCATCAGGTGCTATTGATAAGTACAGCTGTGTGTCATCAGCATAGCTGTGGTAGCTCACGTTGTGCCCTGAGATAATCTGACCTAACGGAAGCATGTAGATTGAGAAGAGCAGCGGACCCAGGATAGAGCCTTGTGGAACACCATATCGGATATCATGTGTCTTCGAGTTGTAATTACCACAACTAACAAAAATTTTCTCCCTGTCAGGTAGGATTCAAACCAATTTAAGACACTGCCAGAGAGGCCCACCCATTGACTAAGGCGATTTCTAAGAATATTATGATCAATGGTGTCAAATGCAGCACTCAGATCTAAGAGGATGAGAACAGATAAATGGCCTCTGTCTGCATTTCACCCAAGTCATTTACTACTTTAACGAGTGCAGTTTCTGTGCTGTGATTTGTTCTAAAACCCGACTGAAATTTATCAAGAATAGCATGTTTATTGAGGTGGTCATTTAACTGCATAATGACTGCCTTCTCCAGAACTTTACTTAAGAAAGGCAGGTTAGAGATGGGTCTAAAATTTTCAAGAGCGAGGGTCAAGATTATGTTTCTTAAGAAGGGGTTTAACTACAGCAGTCTTAAGACAGTCTGGGAAGACCCCCGTATCTAATGACGAATTTACTATGTCCAGAACATTATCAATTAGCACGCCTGATACTTCTTTGAAAAACCTTGTTGGTATTGGGTCAAGGACGCAGGTGGAGGGTTTTAATTGAGAGATTATACTATGTAAATCAGGTAAATCTATCCTAGTGAAAGAGTTTAATTTGTTTATAACAGGATGCTGGGGTTTAGGAGGATCCTTAGTGTTGGAGGGATATATTATGTTATTTTAGGCTTAATCTTGTTACATCTCAAATCGTTACTATTTACGTAACATTTCTGAACCATTTCAAAACGGTCAGAAAACTGTATGCTTATCCCATTTCTAAGCTTAGAATGGGTCTATCAAGTCCCTCTTTACTGGGATCTTTTAGACAACTGAGCTTTTATCACACTGTGTCTCAGTTACAGTAAGAAGGTTCTATCTCTTGCTAACTTATAGGGGGAAAAGACTATACCATAAGTTATGACTATGAAAGAAATGTATATTCTAATCAAATTAAGCAAACATTAATATGAGTTTAACTCAAAACTTTAACTTTCTAAGATCGGCTCTTACAATTACCGTTTTTAATATCTGCCTCTCTTGATCCACTTTTATTACTCCCTCAGCTGGCCATCAGCTTTAGCAGATGGTCTGTGACAAACTTATTTTTGTTTATCAAGTAATTCAAGGTTTGCATCATGACTAAATTTATAAGATGTCTCACAAAAGGGATTCTGGGTAATAGTCAGGCACTCATTTTCTGTACCGCTTTCTCCTGAACAGGGAGGTTGTGGTGTGCTGGAGCCTATCACAACTACCATAGGGTGCAAGGCAGGAACAGATCCCTGGACAGGGTGCCAGTCCATCGCAGGGTGAACAAACACAAACCCAACCAAAACACACACATTCACACTAGGCCAATTCAGTATCACCAATCCACCTAACTTGCATGTCTTTGGCCTATGGGAGGAAACTCACACAGACACGGGGACAACATGCAAACTCCATGCAGGGAAGACTCAGAAAGTTAACCCTGGACTAGTTACTGAGAGACAACAGTGCTACTGCTGTGCCATCTTGCCATCCTTCTGGGTAAGAGCTACAGGATAGTGCCTGGTGGGATAAACAACAGACTTTGATTTAAGATCAAAAGATTGTGACCTAAAAGTACTCTGATCAGTCAGCCAGAGAGTTCTGTTGCCATATTTTGGGTTAAAACTAAAGATCCCCTCCAGTTAGGATGAAGACCATCTCTTTGAACAATCCAGGCCTTTCCCAGAAATCATCCCAATTGTTCACAAACGTTATGCTTTTATTTGCACACCAGGTTTCTAGCCAGCAGTGAAGAGAATGCAATCTGCTATAAATCACCTCCTCTATCTAATCTTGGTAAAGGGTCTGATACAATTAAATGCACACATTTTCTTTTGCTTTGCTGCATATGGAGATGAAGTTCACCTTTAATACCTCAGATTGCTGTAAATAAATATTGTTAGTGCCAACTAGTAGCCAACAGGTAGATACTTAATCACCGCAACACAATCCAATTGGGCCTCTGTGTCAGAAATCTTCTCACCCGGGAGGCATTTAACTTTAATTGCTGGTTTAACATAATTTGGAAATCTAACATTCCACACTATGAAATCACCAATTATGAGTACTTTATTGTTCTCAGGATCCACAGGCACAATGCAGAGTGCTGAGAATCTATTCTGGGTCCGAATTGGTGACCTGGGTGCTGAGGAACTAAATTTGCTTTGCGCTTTCCTTTTGGCTTTTGAGTGAAAATTTACAATAGCCAGAACTTATCCTTCACAAGATTATTATCTTTAGTTACAGTTAATACCTATACCATAGTAAATTAGCTGGCTTTGTCCTATTATTAAATTAGTTAATAGTTCTCGGAATCAAAGTACAATATACTTATGGTTTGAGATGAGCGATGTTCAGTTCCTCTCCTGATCGGCTTTCTCCAGACATCTTTAAGGATTTTTCAGTGTGCTTTCATTTCTTTGCTTAGAAAGTTTCCTTCTTCACCTTTGATTGCATCTTCTGGTTGCAGGCAGTACAGCAGTTTTCTCTTTGAGGGTTCTGCAAAAGTATCCTTAGTTGCTACCAAAGTTAAGACTAGAATCCTTAAAGCCCATGGAAAAAATTGCAATCTTGGGCCACCTTAAATTCCTTTGCATCTCTCCATTAGCGTATGTTGTTTTGCAAATGTCCCAATCAGCACAAGCAGCAAGCAGCCTCCTATCCCATCCCCCCACTGACAGAGCTGAGTCAGTCACAAAATTCTCAGTGCTCAGGTCTCTTTATCTGATGTTTTGAGTAGTGAGCTGCTATTATTATTACTATAATATAATAAAACACATTTAATTTGAGTCTGTAACACCCAGTATAAATTTTGGCTGAACTATTAGAACTACTTAGCTGCAAGTGGAAGTCCCATTTTAATTATGGTGCCAAGTAGAGTTGCGTTGTGTAGCAGTCTATTAGCCAGCTTAAATCACTGTGAAGAAGCTGTCTGTTGTTACGGTTCTGCCTTTGTCCAGAAACGGCTCCATAACCTTTATGACCACAGACTCGGAAAGTCTTTGCCCTGAGTTGCACCTCAAAACACAGTTCTCTTCAATGCCAGATGTCCGAGATTGCAGCAAAGCTCTTGTTTTTCATATGTTCTGCATGGACATCTTTGTTGTCAAAGTGCAATTGCCGCATGGTAGTCTGATAGTGGTCACGGGACAGCATAACTTTAATTGCCGGTACAACAAACAGTTCTGAGTAGGCATCAATCACAGCACCAACTGTGGTTATCGCTGCTCTTGTGAAAGGAATGGAGAAAAGCGCCATCAACTCAGATAGGAGAAGCAAGTTCATTGTACCACATGAACATCACTGACAGAATAAAACAAACTGTAACCTTTACAAGTAGCCAGAATTTACACCGTGTGTTACAGACGCAAATCAAATGTATGTTTTAATTATATTATAGTAATAATAATAGCAACTACACTATGTGGAGAACCCAGTCTCAAACCCAGAACCTTTAGGTTATAAGGCAGCATTTCTTACCTTTACACTATTCAGGAATACATATCAACTTCCTGTCAATTGACATTTGAGATTGGGTTTGTAATGCATTGACAGCAACATTAAATTGAATGATTTTTTCTCTGGTTATATTCTTGAATAAAAGTGCACAAGTTTATTTGATATTTGGTCTAAAGTCTTCACTCATCATACACTTCACATCATCATTAGTATAACATGGAAAAAGTTTGTTTTAGCTTAGTGTTCAGACGTTCCTGTCATCCTACATTTACACAGATCGTTGACACAAAACACACACGAAATGTATGTGTTCCAAATAATGAGATATTATTTACCCTATACAACTCCTTGCACTTCACACCCAGACAAAGAGACCTAAGCTCTGAGAATTTTGCGACAGACCCAGCTCGTTGGTGGAATGGATGGAATAGCAGGCTGCTTGCTGCTTGCTGCTTGTGCTGATCAACACATTTGTAAAAAAAAGACGTTGATGGAGAGGTGCAAAGAACTTTAAGGTGGCCCGGATTATGAGTTTTTCATAGGCTTCAGGGAATCTAGTGTTAATTGGTGATCTTTCAGTCCGTGACTGTAGTTATCAAGATGGAACATGTGGTTTATGAGCAGTCTCTCTCTCTCTTACTCTTGTCCTCACTGTCCCTCAGCAAGGTTGGACTACTGGCAAACTTTACAAACTCCAACACAGATGAGTATTCCACCTTTTGCAGTCAACACGATTGCTCCTTACAGTAAAGAGCAATTAGGGTGTTGCAAAGGTATTTAAGGAGGATTTAAAATCATAATAATAAAATAATATTAATAATAATAATTCATTTTATTTAAAGGCACTTTTCAAGATACTCAAGGACACCTTCAAAAATTCAAAAGAAAATTTGCCAAATCAAAGAATTAAAAAGTAATATAAATACTAAAAGAAATAAACAATGAATAAAAAGAAAATACAATGAAAACAACAACATACAATTAAAATAGCATTATATGTAAGTAATCATTAAAGTACAACACTATACAATCAAGGGACAAAATTGTAAGGAGTAAGCAAGTTTGAAAAGATAAGTTTTAAGTCTGTATATGAAGATGGGATGAGAATCAATGCTGCAGATATCCAGAGGAAGGATTTCCAAAGATGAAGAGTAACAAAGCTAAAGGATCTCAAATCCAGAGTAGATAAAAAGCAGAGGACATAGCCAAGAGATTTAAATAAGAAGATCTAAGAGTATGAGCAGGTGTATAAATATGTAGCAGGTCTGAAAGATATGAAGGTGCCAGGCTATAAAGAACTTTGAATGTTAATAGCAGAATCTTGAAATGAATACAGCATTTAACAGGGAGCGGTGAAGTTCACAAAGAACTGGGATAATGTGTTCTATGGAGGATATTCTGGTAATAACTCGAGCAGCATAATTTTGGACCAGCTAAAGCCTATGCAGAAGATTATGTGGGAGGCCAGCCAATATAGAATTACAGTAATCTATCCATGATATTACCAAAGCATTTACAAGAACAGCAGTAATACTGTAGTAGGTTTGAGGAATGGACAGAGATGATTTATATTGCGAAGGTGAAAGTATGCAGGTAATGTTGTTAATGTGAGCTTTGAAAGATTGAGTGCTGTCAAGGATGACAGCCAAGCTGTTAACCTGAGAAGAAGGAGAAACAATAAAACCATCAAATGTCAAGGACAAACTGTCAAGTTTGGTAAGAGTAGATTTAGTGCTAATGAGGAGAACCTTAGTAATATGATTATTAAGTCTGAGAAAATTAGAAGCAGGTTTGAATTTCAGAAAGGCAGTCAGAAAGGATGAAGGGAAGAGTTTGACTTGGTAGATATATACAACTGGGTGTCATGAGCATAACAGAGAAACTGAATACCAAATCTCCTGAAAATATTACCAAGTGGTAGAAAATAAATAATACATAAAAGAGGGCCCCAAACAGAGCCTTAAGGAACACAACTAATGACTGGGGTAGGATGAGATCTAAAACTCTTGAGTAGAACAAATTGTATCACCAGAGAAATATGATGCAAACCAAGTGCAAGAAATATCAGATTCAAATGGAAACTAATCTAACAAAATACTATGGGAGACTGTATTAAATGCTGCACTCAGGTCGAACAACATCAAAATGGTCAGCAGTGCAGAGTCAGCGGTCATTAGAAAATTATTAGTAATATTAACCAAAGCTGTCTCTGTACTACAAGATTGAAACTGTTCAGATCGATCATTATCAGCAAGATACAGTTATCCACAATCCTGGGATGAGACGAGACTTTTTATCCTGCGACGAGACATAACTTTTTCAGAGAGATACTTTCAAGTTCAGGACAAACTTTGTGCCAAGAAATTTAACCACATCCGGGGCCAGAAATAAAACACAAAGAGTAGATGACAAAGTAGAACTCAAAAAGTAAAGAAAAGTAAAGAATTCAAAAACATTGGTGTGATACACATGCAGAACAGGTCAGAGATAATGAAAGTACTAAAATTCGAAAGTCTCAAAAATGATAGTATAGATCACATTAGCACAAACGGAAATTATTACTCGGTGAAATAACGGAACAGCAAAAGAGACCAAATATATTGTTTGATTTAAACTTTAAGTTGGAGACTTGTACATCGTCTAATTCATGTTGCCATCAGGGAAAAGTAGTGTTTTTCCCAATGAAGGGGCGTAACTATGAGAATTAAACGATTTGTTTGTTGAAAGTGAAATCCACATACATGAGCTGCAGAGACACAAAGTGGCTGGCGGGGTTGGTGCGAAGCGAGCATGCGGCAAAAGCCTCCTTTTATTTTAGATAAAATGGCAGATTTGAATTTGGTTGGAAATTCTTCAGATTATAAGGGTCAGCACCTGGTTTCTTCAAAATGCGAGTTATAGCAGCCATCTTAAGAGCTGATGGGAAAATATCAGAAGAAAATGATGAATGTACAATATCAGTTATATCATTGGCTTCTTGGGTGCACATAAGCCCATCCTCTTAGTTGACCACTGGTGCAGTTCTGTCCATCAATGTTACTTATCCTAGATTTATGGTCTTCATCCAGAACTTCAGTTCATTTCGTGTCTTAGTGAGATATGTCCCTGTCAGTTTCATGGTCTGAAAATAATCACCTGATCAGATAAGGTTACAGGAGCTACATTCCAAAGGTAGGCCCATTCAAGCAAAGTGAGAATTTTAGCTGGCAATAAGAGTATCTGGCAATAGTTTGCTAAGCCAGGATTTGCTAAGCATGCATTAATGGATGATACTAGTCTGTCCTGCACTGGTTTACCATAGAAACAAAATATATATTTCTCCCCATTATTCTACTTAATTTCCATTAGCGTCTAATAAAATTATGGTACTTGTAAAAGTTAGCATTTTTTTATTTAGTTTTATTCTCTCAGTCACATTCACATTCCCCAATACGACACTGCTGTTTTCAAATAAAGACATGCTATAACAGGTGAACTCAGATGAGGATGAGGGTTCTACTGTACATTGGAGAAAGAGAACAGAAGCCATCCTGGCAAGAAACGTCCACCCACATATAAGAACAACGTAGCCTCACCAGGTGTAAAGGTGAAAGATGGCACCGTTTAGATGCAGCAAGAGTTTGGGTGTCATCCTGCCAGTCAGTCTGCCCCACATCTATCCTTCAACGAAACATAATGGCTTACAGAGCTCACCAATGTATCGGGCAAAGCTCTGTTTGTGATTATGTTTTGTGTTGGTCTTTATATAGAAAACATGTATATGTTACTTATATAAAAGCCAAATCAAATGTTATTTACCTTGATTTATTTACTTATCTTCCTACAGTGCAAAGTCACAAAAAGACTGCAGAGCTTCCTGTGTTTGATTGACAAAACGGGCACGCTGACAAACTACATGTCTACTGAAGTGACTTTAGCTGCAGGTACACAGCAGTCGCATACACAGATCTGTCATACACAGATTGTTGTTGTATTGTTGTGGTATATCCCTCTACGTAACCTTTACTTAGGTAAGTGTACTCATAAGATTCGTTACTGGGTTGCTCTACTGTCGCACCTTAAGATTATCCCACACATGCACAGACATACACATACACAGACATACGCATACACACAGACCCTAACCACAACAGTGCCCCATGAATGGCACACACACACACTGATTAACCTCTAGCACTTTAAACCACACGAGTGCCTTACGAATAACACAGCCTGTCTTCGTCTCTTTCTTCTTCCTCCATCCAATGTCACTCAGATGAGGCATATTTATTATAAAATTCTACCAGAGGTTTTGCAAGAAGTGATTATGAGATATTCGAATTGGCTGGCTGTCAGTATGATGAATGAATTTACTCTTCGTTTTCTAAAACAATAAAACTTTTCTTGATGTTACTTAGTAACTACTGGCATGTCTTCCTTTCCCATTTAGCAACATGTTGTCCCAGATGTCCATCCTTTCTCATGTTATAAAGTAATTGATAGCCTTTGGCACCACCATGTCTTCCTTTCTTTGTTGGAACAGCTGCTTTATAAATGAGGTACAACTGGGAATAGGATGTACTTTGATTTGACCTGAATTTAGTTCATCTGTTGTTGTCTTGAGCAAAATATAATGGAAATACAGAACAAAATGTACAGATTTTGTACCCCACAACAGTTGTAGACACAGAACACACATGAAATGTATGTATTCCAAATGATTATGATATTATTTACCCTCTACAATTCCATTCACCACACAACCAGATACACAGACTTTAGCTCTAAGAATCTTCTCTATGACTTGAGGTAATGTAGTGGGAGGAGCGGGCTGGGGATGGAGCAGCAGGCTGCTTGCTGCTTGTGCTGATCGAAAAATTTACAAAACATAAGACACTAATGAGAGGTATGAAGGAATTTAAGGTGGGCTGGAATTTTTGTAGGCTTCAGGGATTCTAGTGTTAAGTAAGACCTTCATCAGTCTTAGGCAACTTTAAGAAGTGCTCTAGCTTCCCTTGCTGTTGTTGTTTTTGTTGTTGTTGCAGTGTCATTTTTGACTAATGGAACCAATGCAGTATTGGTAATCTCTGTTACAGAGGTTGCACATGTGGATGGTTTCAGCTCTGTCTGTGGAACAGCAGTGCTTTCTTGTGGATTTGCTTGTCCGCCTCTGCTTTCTGGAGTGTTTCTTCTCTGGACTTGAGGTGCTTCCTCAAGATGCCTCTCATCTTTGAACAATCAGCTGCAAGGTCTTCCCAGGTGCTGATGACCACAGCTTTCATGACCCGCTTACAGACATTCCTGTAGCACAGCTTTGGGTGGCATTCTGTTATCTTGCCTGATGCCAACTGGCCTTAGAGGATGTCTTTGGGGATGTAACCATCATCCATGCTGTGAGCATGACCATACCAGTGCAGTCTGCATTGCCTGAGCAGGGTGTACATGCAGGGACAAGTCCCCTGTATTTGCACAGGAAAATGGATGCTCCTGCCCCTATGAGTCCCCCACTGCTTTGTAGGTAATCCATGGTCAGATAAAGTCTTTAGGAGTAAACCCCAGGAAAAATCAGGAGCTGGATTTCCTAAGGCAGTTGTATGAATGGCACAGCTGATGCCAAACTGTAGCTGTCTTTCCTGCTCCTTTGCACCCATCATCTGTGTAGAGAGGGGCACCTGCTGCATGGGCAACAGCTTGTTCTCCATATCATTTTGTCCTGGCCTGTGCTGCAATTTTTTTCCTGTGTTTTTTGTTATTTGTATTCATACTAGCATCATAGAAGTAGGGCAGTAAGCAGCCGTATTGGACACGAATTCTCTGTAAACAGCCCAGATGAATGGGAAGGGTTACATCAGACAGGGCATCCAGTGTAAAGTTTTGCAAGATCAACATGCAGACGGCAATACAGATTTCCATACCAGATCGATTGAGTCGCTGGTTAACAAAGACCGCCACCAGTACTGTTAGCCAACAGGGTGCTGATGGAAATTGGGCTAGTTTTGCTGAAGAAGGAGAAGAACGTTCGTGTCCAGAGGAAAGAGGACAGGAGGAATGTAAAGAGAGTGGAACTGAGGGTAGGAACTTTGAATGCTGTTAGTATGACTGATAAGGGAGAGAGTTAGCAGATATGATGGAGAGAAGGAAGGTAGATATATTGTGTGTGACAAGACTAAATAGAAGGGTAGTAAGGCCAGGTGGATTGGAGGGGATTCAAATTGTTCTGTCATTGTGTGGAGTAGGAATGGTGTCAAGGAGAGGAATGAAGACGGTCAGAGGATAGTGGATTTTTCCAAAAGGATGAACATGGCTGTGGTGAATACGTATTTTAAGAGCTCTCTATGCTATGGTATAACTCTCAGAGGGGCTGTTTGCCTAGAGGATACGGATGCTCCTCTAAAAATGCTGAAAGACTACCTTCACATTGCTGCCTTCCTTGTAGCTGCTTTGTCCCGGTGTCTCGCATACTTAAAAGCCCAAACAGCCCAATTGATTTTTGATTGTTTGCTTTTGCTCTCTCTCTCTGACATTCTCTGCTCCTGACGCACTCCTTTGAAGAGGAAGATATGTTTGCATTCTTTTAATTGTGAGACGGAACTGTCATCTCTGTCTTGTCATGGAGCACAGTTTAAACATTTGACTAAAGGGTGTTATTTCATGCCTAGAAGGCTCTAATAATGTTAGAAAATGTATTTAGAAGGTCGTAAACAGGTTTTCTATGCTCTAACTGCAAAAATATTCGATATATAAATAAAGAATCCTACTTGGAAATTAATTTATCGAGGTAGAGTCTGGAACGGATTAACTGCGATAAACGAGTGTTGACTGTACATATGTGTAAATAAGAGGGAGGTCAGTGGAATGGTGAGGATGCAAGGAGTAGAGCTGGTGAAGGTGAATGAGTTTAAATATTTGGGATCAACAGTACAGAGTAACAGGGATTGTGGAAGAGAGGTGAAGAAGAGAGTGCAGGCAGAGTGGAGTGGGTGGAGAAGAGTGTCAGGAGTGATTTGTGACAGACGAGTACCAGCAAGACTGAAAGGGAACATCTACAGGACGATAGTGAGACCAGCTGTGTTATATGGGTTGGAGACGGTGGCACTGGCCAGAAAGCAGGAGACAGAGCTGGAGGTAGCAGAGTTAAAGATGCTAAGATTTGCATTGGGTGTGACAAGGATAGATAGGATTAGAAATGAGGACATTAGAGGGTCAGCTCAGGTGGGACGGTGGGGTGACAAAGTCAGAGAGGCGAGATTGTGTTTGGTCTGGACATGTGCAGATGCTGAGTATAGTGGAATAAAATGTTAAAGATAGAGCTGCCATGCAAGACGAGAAGAAGAAGGCCTAAGAGAAGGTTTATGGATGTGGTGAGAGAGGAAATGCAGGTGATGGGTCCCCTAATGGGATCAGCCGAAACAAGAAAAAGATTTTTATTTTACTCTACTTTCCCTTTTATATTTTAATATGTAGCCTTTGTCAGAATGCCTCACATCCCTCATATTTGCCACTGTTTGTAAGATGTTGCAGTATATAACTTTTCCCCACCTTCAGTTTCTTCATTTATAATGTCAGGCAATTAGGTGTAGTACAAGACAAGCATAAGTTAAACTTTAAATAATAGTTACTGTAAATGTCTCGAGTTAAGCCATCATTTTGTGGTCAGCTTTCTTCAGAACAGGCAGCATGCCTGTCTCAATATGGCTGCCGAGCTGTGGTCTTCATTGTGTTGTCCTTTTCAGTCCATGGTGTGTGAGATGCTCCTTCATTAATATGGTGTAAGAGAATAGGGAGGGGTAAAGCAAACAAATTTATAGATTCTCTGTTCAAACCCAATAGCCAATAGGTCATCATGGTACTTAATGGCTTCTGATTTAAAATGACACAGGCAACTTTAGACCAATAGAATTCAGGTGTAACACAATGGTTTCACACCTCCCCAATACCATTTGTTAAGGTGAAGCTTGCCAGTTAGGTAGTTGATCTCCATGCAGGGGTGTATTGAGAGAGCTCTGCAGAGAATCACTCGCCAAACTGGTTTTAGGCACTGCCCCAACCCTGTCATAAAATTCACTAATCTGACTTAGTCCTAAAGTGGGGGTTTGGGGGTAAACATGTATGCTTCTCACTAATGAAGCACTAATATTACATTGCTGTGTCTAAGTTACAAATAAAGACATACAAAATATTTATCAACTTATATACAAAATTTCACACCACAATAGAAGGGGTTTTGGTGTTTATGTCTAACAGAATTTTAACACTGGAAAAACCAAAGCTTGTGAAAAAAGTGTAATTCGGCACCCCTTAAATCTGTTTGCACCTCTGTGTTGTAAATGTGTTGATAAGCCCGAAAAGCAAGCAGCCTGCTATCCCATCCTCTCACCACTGCAGAAATGGCAAAATCGCTCTCCCAGCTCAAGCCATATTTATCTGGAAGTGAGTTACCTGGAGTTGTAGAGGGTAAATAATATATTGTTATTTGAAACACATGCATTTCACATGTGTTCCATGTCTACAAAGATCTATGTAAGTGTAGGATGACAGGAAATGTATGAAATGTTGAACACATACCTAACAGACAAACCTTTTCATGGTTTAGTACTAACAACAAAATTTTAACATGAAGTGTATAATGTGTCAAGACTGAAGTCCAAATATCAAATAAGCACTTTCACAAAAGATAGAAGTATAACAGAACAAGTGAGCTTTTATTCAAGACTATAACCAAAGAGTAAGAAATCGGGTTAATGTGGTTTGTTGTTGTGCCTTCTTTGGTAGTACAGCAGTAAGAACTGCTGACTCCTATTCAAAAGGTTGCGAGCATTTTTCCTTGCAGTACATGTGTAATTTGTGAGCATGCCCTTGTTGATTAAACACAGGAAGCTCTGAAGTCCACTTGTGACTTCATGCTGTATTAAGAAAAGTAAATAAATCAAGGTAAATAACAATCACTGTGGCTTTTATATAAGTGACATATAAATGTTTCTTATGTAAAGACCATCACAAAACATAATCACAAACAGAACTTTGCACGATATGTTGGCAAGCTCTGTAAGCCGTGCTATTTTGCTGAAAGACAGGTGTGGGGCAAACTGACTGGCAGGATGACGCCCAACCTCTTGCTACTTCCAAGTGCTGCCATCTTTCACCTTTACGCCTGGTGCAGCTACATTGTTCTTATATGTGAGTGGATGAGTGGGATTAGGCTTCTGTTCTCTTTCTCCGATATAGAACCTTTATCTTCATCTGAGTTCACGTCTATTATAACACATCTTTATTTGAAAATAGCAGCGCCAGATCGGGCAAGTGTGTACACGACTGAGAAAATAAAATAAATAGAATAAATGCTAATCTTTACAAGTACCATATATTTACATCGGCTGTTACAGATTCAGATCAAATGTATGTTTTATTGTATAATAGTAACAATAAGAGCAGCTCACTACTCAAAACTCTTATTTTGAGAGGTGGAGAGGCTCAAACCGGCGATCTTTTGAATAGGAGTCAGCAGTTTTGCTGCTGTACAACCAAGGAAGTCGTGACAACAAACCACACTAACCCGATTTCATTTTCTTGGTTATATTTTTGAATTAAAGTACACTTGTTCTGTTATGTTTATACCTTTTGTGAAAGTGCTTATTTGACATTTGGACTTCAGTCTTTAGACATTATACACTTCATGTCAAAATGTTGTTGTTAGTACTAAAACAGGAAATAAGTTTGTCTTTTAAGTATGTGTTCAACATTCCATGTATTTCCTGTCATCCTACACTTACATAGATCTTTGCAGACACAGAACACACATGAAATGCATGTGTTCCAAATAACTATATATCTTTTAGCCTATACAGCTCCAGGTACCTGACTCCTGATAAACAAGGCTTGAGCTGGGAGAGTTTTGCCATTTCTGTGGTGGTGGGAGGATGGGATAGTAAGCTGCTTGCTGCTCGGTCTTATTGACACATTTACAAGAGACAAAAGATGCTGATGGAGAGGTGCGAATGGATTTAAGATAGGCAGGGTTTACAAGTTTTTTATAGGCTTTGGTAATTCTGGTGTTAACACAAGGCCTCTTCAGTTGGGCGATGAGCACCCTCTTAGTGAGGAGATCTGTCTTTGTCTGCAAAATATTTGCAAAAGATGCCTTATCTTAGGAGTGTTACAATTGCCCAATGCAAAGAGTAATTTCAAAGCAAATCTTTTGGTATTATTAAAGCAACACATTTACAGGGGTCATTATAGTCATGGAGGAATATTAACTGGGATGACCATGAAAATAGCAGAGCACAAGAAGAAGAGTTTTTATATGTAATCAGTGACTGTTTTTTAACACAGCATGTTAAAGCACAAACACGAGGTGAAGCCTGTCTGGATGTAATATTTTGTAATAATCAGGATAGAATTGAGGGTGTAGAGGTGATTGAACCACTAGGGTCAAGTGACCAGAATGTCGTACAATTCTCAGTATTTTTTGAAGTGTGAGGATGCAAAGTTCATAACTGTTAAATGTAACTTTGGTAGGACAAACTTTGAGTAGATGTAGCAAAGTCTAAGTAGGATAGACTGGGATAAGCTTTTAAGTGTGGAGACAGTCGAGGAGCAGTGGAACAGGTTTAAAATGTAATGCAGGACAGATACAGACCTAAATTTGGAATTAGATAGAAATTTAAAAAAAAAAGCTAAAGGTGAAAGAAGACCGAAAGAGATTCAGTATTTTGGTTGTAAAAGAACAGTCAAGGAGAAGGTGAAGTGCATCAGAAATAGTAAAAGAATATTTTAAAAATATAGGCAGTTAGATAGGAATATAGAAGATAAGGTGAAGGACAACCCAAACAAATTCTTTTAGTATTTTATTAGTAAAAGATCAGTCAAGGTAGAGGTGAAGAGAATTAGGAATAGCACAGGAGAATTAAAAAATACAGACAGTAAAGAAGAAGATGCTCTAAAGTCACATTTTTCTAAAGTCTCGCATGTGAGGAAGAAGATAACCTCATAACAGTAACAGACATTGCTAAGGAGGTACTGAGTGATTTGAAAATATAGTTGGAGAAGAGCTGCCTAGTTCTTAAGGAAGTTGGCAAGTACAGATGTAAACCCTTGATGTATATTTTTAGGAAGTCACTGCACAATAAGGAAATTCCAAAGGACTAGAAAATATCAAATATTATCCTGTTATATACCGGGCATATCAAGCAACTACAGTAAGCTTAAAGTGCATCACAGGAAAATTAATGGAAGGAATTTTAAGGATAAGATTGAGCAACACATGGCAAGGACAGGAGTTATTAGGAACAGTCAGCATGGGGTCAGAAGAGGGAGGTCGTGTTTTACTAACAGGCTGGAATTCTATGAGGAGGCAACAAAAGGATACGACCAAAGTGGAGCAGATGAGATGATTTATCTGGACTTTCAGAATGCATTTGATAAGGTGCCACATGAGAGGTTGGGCATCAAGTTAAAAGAAGTGGGAGTTCAGGGTGATGTTTTTAGATGGGTGCAGAATTGGCTGAAACACAGGAAGCAGAGGGTGATGGTGCGAGGAACCTCATCAGAACTGGCCGATGTTAAGAGTGGTGACCAGCAGGGGGCAGTGCTAGGGCCGCTGCTATTTTTAATATATACTAGCAAAATACCAGCTTCACAGCGAAGTACTACCTTAAAATTTTTATTAAGAAGAAAATTAAACCTTTTTAAACTGAGGAAAATATACCAATAATTACTTGTTAAGGATCTCTTTGTACAGTAATCCTCCTCGATCGGGGATTGCATTCCAGACCCCGATAGGTGAAAATCCAAGTAGAAACCATATGTTTGTATGGTTATTTTTATATATTTTAAGCCCTTATAAACTCTCCTAAATATTCCCCACAGAGTTATACAGCATAATCCCTTTGTATTCTCTTAGATATTAGGTAAGATTCATTGAAATTCTGTATATAAACACACTGTTTATATACAGTAAAACCTAAATATTATTTTAAAGATATTGAGTGTCTCCGATATCACATATGTTACAGCCATTACGATAGACAGGCCGCCAGCAATAAATACTTACAATGCAAGAAAAATAGTATACAGTAAATGTGTGTACAGTGACACTAAACGTACGTACATGAACTAAGTACTGTAAGTAGAAAATTAATTATGGTTACTCACCAACAATGACACGATGACTTGTCTGATAACAATGAGCTTAATTTTACTGCACAACAAAGGAGAGCGTTACAGCTTTTCTAAAGGAGCCTGTTCAGGTGACTGTGTAGCACCGCCGCTGTTCTTCTTCAATCCAAATCCCTAAAGCAGATTCCATCCGGACTACTGCCTTATTACGTCCACTTACAACTCGTCTTGCACCCTGGTTAAAAGGACACTGCGCGTAGATCTTATAGTCCTTTCCTACTTTTTAAATAAAAGAATCGTAGCCTTCAACAAGTCCAAAACGTTTACCTTTTCGGCAATCGTTAACATCTTCCTTTGGCTTAGGCACGGCCCCTGAAGCAGTAGCAGATCGTTTTGGAGCCATAATGAAGGGCTTGACTACGCACAAAGATAAACACAAATGAGCATAAAAGTGAACTCTTTACACAGAGAAACACGTTGATGCTGAATGAGCAAGACGAGACTTCCTGGTTAACACTGCATTCAGCACGCAGGAACTTAACTGCTTGCTCTGATTGGTTAGCTTCTCAGTCATTCGCCAATAATGTCCCTTGTATGAAATCAACTGGGCAAACCAACTGAGGAAGCATGTACAGGAAGTAAAGACACATTGTCCGCAGAGCCAGCGAGCAATGAAAAATCTCGTTATATATTTAGTTATGCTTTCATATAAAATCTGCGATAGAGTGAAGCCGCTAAAAGTCAAAGCGATATAGCGAGGGATTACTGTATACCACATTGTGAGTTCGGCCCTCCGGTTGTAATATGACCAAGCTGTGCGCTGAGCTTACTCTTGAGCATGTAACGTACAGTTGGCCATGTGAACAGTAATCTTGTGTCAAATCTCACAGCTTGGATTGCTGCTGTCATAATCGGTTTGAGTTCCATGGTTTGTTTCAATCACGTTAGTATTTGTAGGGCTTGTGTTGAAGTGACATTTGGCATCTGTCAAGCGTTGTAAGTATACAACCGGTTTCATCGATAACTTCACATCCAGCTTTTGAGAGTTTAAACATTCATAATCATCAAAGTGTCCACTACTGAAATCGTCACCTGTAAATCTAAGATGTTTAAGAGGCATTGGCGGTTGTCGAAAGGTGTAAAATATTTGGCCATTTTGGTACAGTTGAAAGCGACAACTGAACAATTCAGCGGCAGCCATCAACTCACATGCAGAACCATAGGTGAAGGGCTTAAGCATTTCACTCTTCTAGTGCTCCTGTGTAGTCTAATTATCTCCTGTACCGTCATCAGTCCACACCTTGAACCTGTCCAGTCATTCAATACATAAGACACAATGTTCCTCCGGATATCACGAGTGAGCATGATATGGCCGTGCAATATGTAACAAAGAGAATGGAAAAGGTAGGTGCCATCTCCGGCATGGAAACCACTCGGTAAGTGACAGTTCTTTGATCGATGGTGATCACCTCGATAGACATGTTAATGCGGGTACGGTTGGAATGATAAAGGAAATGGGTACCTGAACAATGTAAAGTTCTACACAATAACTATAATCGCAATAAATGAACAATAAAACAGCGGAGAAGCCGTGGATTAAATAAAAGGCTGTAGTTACCAGCAGGAGACGTGAATCCAGTGGCGAAGCAAGGAAGGGAATGTAGAGACTGGAGCGGGACGGACTTATATAGGCAGGTATCCAACAGCGTGGGAGGCGTTGGGATGGGGACCCAACGCTGCCTCACATGGTGACCGAGCTGAAGGCTATGGACGTATATATACGTAAGTAGGATTCAGTTAGCGTTGGGAACCTGCGTACCAAATTTCTTGAAGATGGGCCCATAAGTAACAAAGACCGTTGAAAAGTTCAATATGGCGGCCAACAGTGGCATCATACCACCGAAATAAGTACCAAATTTCAGCCTTCTACCTACATGGGAAGTTGGAGAATTAGTGACGTTGGAAAGTTCAATATGAC
Source organism: Polypterus senegalus (assembly GCF_016835505.1). NCBI lineage: Eukaryota > Metazoa > Chordata > Cladistia > Polypteriformes > Polypteridae > Polypterus > Polypterus senegalus. The sequence goes on from NW_024385792.1 coordinate 81,935, forward strand.
GGCCGACAGTGGCATCATACCATTGAAATAAGTATGCGTACATTGGTTTTGGTTAGCGCAGGGAAGCCGCCTACCAAATTTCGTGAAGATGGGGCGTAAATAAGAAAGTTCAACATGGCGGACGGTGTCGACCATTATTGACCGTTAAATTTCGAAATGAAACCTGCTTAACTTTTTGTAAGTAAGCTGTAAGGAATAAGCCTGCCAAATTTCAGCCTTCTACTCACATGGGAAGTTGGAGAATTAGTGATGAGTCAGTGAGTGAGTGAGTGAGTGAGTGAGTGAGTGAGTGAGTGAGTGAGGGCTTTGCCTTTTATTAGTATAGATACATGATTTAGATAGGAATATAAGTCACAAGCTGGCTAAGTTTGCAGATGATTGGCAGTTAATCAAGAATCCTTTGAATCATCACAGATGGACTTGGACAGCATACAGGCTAGAGCAGGATTGCCAGATGACATTTAATGTCAGTAAATGTAAAGTATTACATGCAGGAATTAAAATGTGATGTTTGAATGCACAATGGGAAATCTGAAGATCTAAAGTACATCTTATGAGAAGATTTAGGAGTTGTACTGAACTCATCAATATTAACTGCTGTTCACAAGCCATTCAGAAGGCTACCAGAATGTCAGGTTATATAGCGCCTTGATGTGTGGAGTACAAGTCACAGAAGGTTCTGCTCAACCTTAATAATGCACTGGTGAGGTCTTATCTGGAGGACTTTGTGCAGTTTTGGTCTCCAGGCTACAAAAGGACATAGCAGCACTAGAAAGGTCCAGAGAAGGCGGCGAGACTGATTCAAGGGTTACAGGGGATGAGTGATAACAACAACAACATTTATTTATATAGCACATAGTCATACAAGAAAAATGTAGCTCAAAGTGCTTTACAAAATGAAGAATAGAAAAATAGAAGACACAATAAAAAAATAAAATAAGTCAACATTAATTAACATAGAATAAGTAAGGTCCGATGGCCAGGGTGGACAGAAAAACAAAAAAACTCCAAAGGCTGGAGAAAAAATAAAATCTGTAGGGATTCCAGACCACAAGACCACCCAGTCCCTCTGGGCAATCTACCTAACATAAATGAAACAGTCCTCTTTGTATTTAGGGTTCTCATGGAAGGACTTGATGATGATGGTCACGTAGACTTCTGGCTTTCAGTCCATCAATGTTGGAGCATCATGATGCTTTGAGTAGGTGGTGGTGGCGCAGGCCGCCACCACAAAGAAACCGGAAAAAGAAACAGAAGAGAGAGTAGGGGTCAGTACGGATTTTAGAGCCACCATGAATAGTTATTATGATGAATTGAACATACAGAGTATCAGGATTAAGTTAAAGTGAAGTTATAAAAGGCCATGTTAAAGTAATGTGTTTTCAGCAGTGTTTTAAAGTGCTCTACTGTATTAGCCTGGTGAATTCCTATTGGCAGGCTATTCCAGATTTTAGGTGCATAACAGCAGAAGGCCGCCTCACCACTTCTTTTAAGTTTAGCTTTGGAATTCTAAGGAGACACTCATTTGAGGATCTGAGGTTACGATTTGGAATATAAGGTGTCAGACATTCCGATATATAAGATGGAGCAGATTATTTAAGGCTTTATAAACCATAAGCAGAATTTTAAAGTCAATCCTGAATGACACAGGTAACCAGTGTAGTGACATCAAAACTGGAGAAATGTGTTGGATTTTCTTTTCCTAGTTAGGATTCTAGCAGCTGCATTCTGCACTCGTTGCAAGTGATTTATATCTTTTTGGGTAGTCCTGAGAGGAGTGCGTTACAGTAATCTAGTCGACTGAAAACAAAAGCGTGAATTAATTTCTCAGCATCTTTCAATGATATAAGAGGTCTAACTTTAGCTATGTTTCTTAAGTGAAAAATGCTGTCCTAGTGGTCTGATGAATATGATTTAAAATTCAGATTACAGTCAACAGTTACCCCTAAGTTTTTTACTTCCGTCTTAACTTTTAATCCTAATGCATCAAGTTTATTTCTGATAACCTCATTGAATCCATTATTGCCAATTACTAAAATTTCAGTTTTCTCTTTATTTAGTTTGAGAAAATTACTATTCATCCATTCAGAAATACCAGTAAGACATTGTGTTAGTGAATCGAGAGAGTCGGAGTCATCAGGTGCTATTGATAAGTACAGCTGTGTGTCATCAGCATAGCTGTGGTAGCTCACGTTGTGCCCTGAGATAATCTGACCTAACGGAAGCATGTAGATTGAGAAGAGCAGCGGACCCAGGATAGAGCCTTGTGGAACACCATATCGGATATCATGTGTCTTTGAGTTGTAATTACCACAACTAACAAAGAATTTTCTCCCTGCCAGGTAGGATTCAAACCAATTTAAGACACTGCCAGAGAGGCCCACCCATTGACTAAGGCATTTCTAAGAATATTGTGATCAATGGTGTCAAATGCAGCACTCAGATCTAAGAGGATGAGAACAGATAAATGGCCTCTGTCTGCATTTACCCGCAAGTCATTTACTACTTTAACGAGTGCAGTTTCTGTGCTGTGATTTGTTCTAAAACCTGACTGAAATTTATCAAGAATAGCATGTTTATTGAGGTGGTCATTTAACTGCATAATGACTGCCTTCTCTAGAACTTTACTTAAGAAGGGCAGGTTAGAGATGGGTCTAAAATTTTCAAAGAGAGGGTCAAGATTATTTTTCTTAAGTAGGGGTTTAACTACAGCAGTCTTAAGACAGTCTGGGAAGACCCCGTATCTAATGAATTAACTATGTCAGAATATTATCAATTAGCACGCTGATACTTCTTTGAAAAACCTTGTTGGTATTGGGTCAAGGACGCAGGTGGAGGGTTTCAGTTGAGAGATTATACTATGTAATTCAGGTAAATCTATCCTGGTGAAAGCATTTAATTTGTTTATAATGGAGTACTGGGGCTTTGGAGGTTCTGCAGTGTTGGGGAGATATACTATGTTATCTCTAATATCATTAATTTTTTGATTGAAAAATACAGCAATGTTCTCACAGGTTTCACTGGAAGTACTTAGGAGGCATTCCTTTGTGTTACCTGGTTTAGCAGACGATCAATTGTAGAAAATAAGACTCTGGGATTACTAGCATTGTTATTTATAATATTAGAGAAATAGCAGTGCCTCTCAAGACGGACAGTGTTATTGTATTCTGTTATTTTGACTTTTAATATTTCATAGTGGATAGTTAGTTTAGTCTTCCTCCATTGACACTCAGCTCTACTACATGTTCTCTTTAAATCACACACTTTTGGGTCTTCCATGGTGTAACAATGCTAGAAGATTTTTAACTGTCTTTTCAGATTCGATTAAATGATGAGGAAAGATTAAAAAGCTGAGCCTTTACAGTTTAAGCAAAAGAATATTAAGAGGTGACATGACTGAAGTGTTTAATATTATGAATGGAATTAGTACAGTGGATCGAGACTGTAACTTTAAAATGAATTCATCAAGAACACGGGAAAACAGTTGGAAAGTTGTGAAGGAAATTTCACACAAACATTAGGAAGTTGTTTTTGTTTTTCCACACAGACAACGCATGGAATAAGTGATCAAGTAAGGTGGTAGACAGCAGGACTTTAGGGACTTTCAAACTTCAATTTGATGTTATTTTGGATGAATGAAGTGGATAGGACTGATGAACTTTGTTGGGCGAATGGCCTGTTGTCATCTTGATTGTCCTAATGTTCTAATGTTCTAAACACCAGAATACCTCCCACTATAAGATCAAGATTAACACTGTTCAAAGTTTATTTACACTTTTAAACTTTTCACAGTGAGCTGAAGCATTAAATTGAGTTTAATAGCAGAGCCTTCAAGACGTGATGCATAGTGTTGCTTGGGTGGCAGATCTCACCAAGAAAATGCTGAGACTCTAAAATAATGTTGAAACCACATTGTTTGTCTAAAAAAAAATTCTGTCATCTACTCATCTAACTGATATTTTTAATAAGAGGAATGAAATAGGGCATTTTGACAGTAATTCAATCATTACAGGAATTTTTATGCAGTTTTGTGATGTTCAAAGATCCATAATAAAGGCATTTTAAAAGGCCTCCCAAAGACTTCTGAAGGAAAATAGACTGGAGAAGTCCCATGAGGAGACCTTGGTAGGTCATTGTTTGGCAAATCATTTCTCAAATCAGGACAAACCTAAACACAGTATAAATGTGAATAAACAGCACAGTTTACATTAACAATCTTAAAATAGATTTTCTGACATTGAACAAAACATGGTTTATTGGTGACAATCCTACAGTGTTAACATTAGAATCCTGAAGCCTACGAAAAACCTGTAATCCTGACCCACCTTAAATTCGTTTGCACCTCTATCTTCAGCATCTTTTTTTGCGTCGATCAGCACAAGCAGCAAGTCCCACCAAGGCCCAGGTGAAGTGCCTGGAGTTGTACAAGGTAAATAATACAGTATATCGTTATTTGGAATACTGTACATGTATTTCATGTGTCTTCCATGTCTACACAGATGTGGGTAAGTGTACGATGAAAAGGAAATTATGATCACATAACTAAAGCAGAAACTTTTCATGTTATACTAATAATGATGTGAAGTGTATAATGTATGAATACTTTAATCCAAATATTAAATAAACATTTGTGCTTTTATTCAAGAATTTATATAACCAAATTAAAAAAAAATCATTCAATTTACATGTTACAAATCCAAGCTCAAATGGCAATATGATAGAAAGATAATACATATTCTTGGATGGTGCAAAGGTAATGAACTGCTACTTTATAACTGAAAGGTTGACAGCACTCTGCGTTTTGAATAGTGAGCTGCTATTATTATTGTTATTATTATTACTTATTATTATTCAGTTTTATTTTCTCAGTGACATTCATGTGGTACAACACACTTGCCTCTCCTCTCTGAGTTAATCCATACTTTTCACAAGAGCAGCGATGACCACAGTTGCTGTGACTGACGCCTGCTCAGAACTTTTGTTGTACCAGCAATCAAAGATTTGATGTCCCATAACTGTTATCAGACTAGACAAAGGCAGGCCATAACAACAGACAACTTCTCCATGTCGATTTCACTGGTTAATAGACTGTTGCATTGTGACACAACTCTACTTGGCACCATAAAGTTAAATGGGACTTCCACCTGCAGCTAAAATCACTTTAGCACACAATCAATTAGCTTTGCTAGTGTTTAAATCTGACAGCACTGTGCTGACGGTGTATGCGACCAAAAAGAAGAAGCCTTTGATTTCAGTCTGTAACAGCCAGTGTCAAGTTTTGCTACCTGTAAAGGCATCATTGAATTAATATAATCAGACACACAAATGCTGGTGAATTATGTCTTCTTGGTATCTTGCTGTCACTTGAATGTTTTGATATTCAGTGAAACGCTATGCCATTAGAACACAAGTTGTCACTTGAACATGTTTTTATTTGATTTTGCCTGTACTATAAGAAGTCTGTCTGAATTTTCATTATTCTGCATTTTCAGTATCATGCACCATAACATGGAGTACAGACAAGTTTGAAAAAGAAAAAAACGTTCAAATGACAACTGACGTTCAAATGGCATAGAATTTTCAAATAGTTATGTTGTCATGTATGACTGTGTGTGTTAGTGCGCGAGAGAGGCAGAGAGAGATTCAAAATCATTCAAGTGATTACTGGAATATAACACTTTCACAAAGGTATGCTTGTATTCAAGAATGAAACTGAATAGCAAAAATTCAAGTGATAACAAGATACCAAGAAGACATGATTCACCAGTGTTTGTGTGTGCTTATATCCCTTCAGAAATATCTTTTACAGGTAACAAAACTTTACTTTTGTTATAAGTAGCCAAAATTTACACCGGTGTTACAGACACAAATCAAATGTATGTTTATATTATATTATAGTAATGATAATAATAGCAACTCAATACTGAATGCCAAGACTCAAACCCAGTACCTTTGGGTTAGAAGTCAGCAGTTCTTACCTCTGCACTATTCAAGAAAACATATCAGCTTTCTGTTGATTGACATTTGAGTTTTGGTTTTAACTCATTGACAACAACACGTAAATGGAATGCTTAATTTTTTTTTGGTTATATTTTGAATACAACCGCATGTGTTTATTTGATATTTGGACTATAGTCTTCACACATTATACACTTCACATCATTATTAGTATAATATGGATAAAGTTTCTGCTTTAGGTATGTGTTCAGCATTGCTTGCATTTCCTTTCATCCTATACTTACCCAGATCTTTGTAGACACAGAACACTCATGAAGTGCATGTGTTCCAAGTAGTGATATACTGTATTATTTACCTCTACAACTCCAGGCACATCACATGCAGAATAAAAGTCTTGAGCTGGGAGAATTTTTAATCTCAGTTGAGCTCCATCGAGGTGGGGGTTGGGATAGCAGGCCGCCTGCTGCTTGTGTTGATCGAACACATTTACAAAACAAAAGACACTGACGGAGAGGTGCAAAGGGATTTAAGGTGGCCAAGGATTACGAGTTGTTTCGTAGGCTTCAGGGATTCTAGTGTTAATTCAGGTATCTCCTAATTATGATTATGTTCACTCTGTTCACCAAGATAAGAAAGGCAGTGATTTAGCTACTTTTTTTGACCTGATTAAACTGGAAAGATGCCACTTTTGGTACTTTTGTGCCTGTCATGTATCTTGCTGTGGTTATTCAAGGAGGCTGGGATGAGAATCAGCACCTCCAAATTCGAGACCATGATCCTCAGCTGGAAAAGGGTAGAGTGCCCTCTCAGGGTTGGGGAGAGATCCTGCCCCAAGTGGAAGAGTTCAAGTATCTCGGGTCTTGTTCACAAGTGAGGGAAGAATGGAGTGTGAGATCCATTGGCGGATCGGTGCGGCATCCGGTGATGCGGCTCTGCATCAGTCTGTCGTGGTGAAAAGGAGCTGAGTCGTAAGGCAAAGCTCTCAATTTACCAGTCGATCTACGCTCCTATCTTCACCTATGGTCATGAGCTATGGGTAGTGACCGAAAGAGCGAGATCGCGAATACAAGCTGCTGAAATGAGTTTCCTTCGCAGGGTGTCTTGGCTTTCCCTTAAAGATAGGGTGAGAAGCTCAGTCATCTGGGAGGGGCTCAGAGTAGAGCCGCTGCTCCTCCGCATCGAGAGGAGTCAGATGAGGTGGCTCGGGCATCTGATCAGGATGCTCCCTGGACGCCTCCCTGGTGAGGTGTTCGGCACGCCCAACCGGGAGGAGGCCCTGGGAAGACCCAGGACATGCTGGAGGGATTATGTCTCCCGGCTGGCCTGGGAACACCTTGGGATTCTCCTTGAAGAGCTGGAAGAAGTGGACGGGAGAGGAAAGTCTGGGCCTCTCTGTTCAAGCTGCTGCCCCTGCGACCCGACCTTGGATAAGCGGAAGAGGATGGATGGATAGATGTGCTTGATGGAAAATTTTAAGTTGAATAATTGTATGGTTTGCATATGGACCTCGAGTGAATTGTCTGCATTGCTGTCTTCCACTTCTTTTCTGAGATGTTCAGTGAGAGATCCTTTTCCCACTGTACTCTGGGGTCTTTGAAAGGAAGGGACTGTAAATTGTTTTATACATTATGGAAATGCTGTCTGAATCCTCAGGACTGATCAATATTAGAGGTAGGTGGGAGGTGAGGGATGTCAGGCAGGTTTTGTATAACAAAGTTTCTAATTTGGAGGTAGTGAAAGAAATGTGTTGCTGGAAAGTTAAATTTGGAGTGTAATTGTTCAAAGGATGTGAAGACGTTGTCTATGTACAGATCTCTACTTTCTTAGAAGGTTGGCGTCCTTCAACATCTGCAATAAGATGCTGCAGATGTTCTGCCAGACGGTTGTGGCGAGTGCCCTCTTCTACGCGGTGGTGTGCTGGGGAGGCAGCATAAAGATGAAAGACGCCTCACGCCTGGACAAACTTGTTAAGAAGGCAGGCTCTATTGTAGGAGTAAAGTTGGACAGTTTAACATCTGTGGCAGAGCGACGGGCATTAAGCAGACTCCTGTCAATCATGAAGAGTCTACTGCATCCACTTAACAGTGTCATCTCCAGACAGAGGAGTAGCTTCAGCGACAGACTTTGTCACCGTCCTGCTCCACTGACGGACTGAGGAGATCGTTCCTCCCCACACTATGCGACTCTTCAATTCCACCCGGGAGTAAATGCTAACATTACTCAAAGTTATTGTCTGCTTTTACATGCATTTTATTACTATTTAATTTAATATTGTTTTTTGTATCAGTATACTGCTGCTGGATTATGTGAATTTCCCCTTGGGATTAATAAAGTATCTATCTATCTATCTATCTATCTATCTATCTATCTATCTATCTATCTATCTATCTATCTATCTATCTATCTATCTATCTATCTCAGATTGTCTAAAGACTGTGGTTGAACCCCTGCTCATGAAAAACAATCTTGACTCTTCTGATTTTTGCAACTTTTAATATTTTCAGCATTTAAATGACTATTTAAATAAACATTCAGTCATGTTTTAGAACAAATCAGAAATTGTACTGGTTAAAGTAATACATAACCTGCGGGTTATTATGGATACAGGCCAGATATCTATTCTTGTTCTACGAGACCTGAGTGCAGCATTTGACACCATAGATCACTATATTCTTGTAAATCATCTTAGTCAATAGATGGATCTCTCTGGCAGTGTCTTAAATTGGTTTCACACTTAGTAACAGATGTAAAATTTCTTCTTTGTTGGGGTGATTGTAGTTCAGGGATCCATGATATTTATGCAGTGTTCTTTTGCTGGCCCATTGTTATTTTCAATCTACATACATGCTCCCAGGTTATCTTGAAACACAAGGTGAAGTACCACAGTAATGCAGATTAGATGCAGCTTTAGTTATCTACAGCATTTGATGACCCTGATACTCTGGGCCCTCTGATTCTATGTCTTAATTTTGTTTTGAATGGAATAGTAGTAATTTCCTCAAGCTAGAAATGGAAAAACAGAAATCTAAGTTGGTGGCAGAAATGGAATTTGTAAGGGTCCTAGAAATAAACTTGGATTTAGGGTTAATAGTCAAGAATTTAGGTGTAAGCATCAGCTCTGACCTAAACTTTAAATCACATATTAACCAGATCACAAGGAACATTGTAGAAGTTAGACCTCAAGATGCTGAGAATTTAATCCATTTTTTTAGTTGAATAGTTTACTGTCATGCACAACCAAACAATATTGCCTAAGGAAGATATGAATTAGTTACAGTTAGTGCATGATGCAATAACAAGAATCTTAACCAGGAAAATAAAATAAAATCTGAACATATCTCACTTGTCTAACCATTGTTACATTGGTTAACCATGTCCAATTGAACTGAATTTTAAATACTGTTATGTGATGATATTTTAGTGCCTGCTACCTACATTCCAACTCGCAACCTTAGATTTTCTAGTAGTGGTACCATAAAATTGGTGAGGCTGCCTTTTTCTGGTATGCCCCAAAAATATGGAGTCCTTTATCAATAGAGATATGCCAGCTGCTAAAAATACATATTTTGAAACTTAAAACTGATTATATACATAAGGTCTCTACTTCTCTATTAGTTATATATCTACATAAATTATACAAGTGCTTATTGATTTATTTTTATATGTTATTCTTATCTAATTTTCTATTTCTTGGACATCCTTGAGTGACATTCAAATCAAGTCAAATCAAATTGGGGAGCCTGCACTGGTACAGTGCATTGCTGCACCCAAAACACTACGAAACAACTCGAAATCCTGGTTTGCAACCCCCAGGCCAACACACAGTCCGGTCCCACTCTCCGGAAATGACCCATCTATCTGCCCCAGCCAGGTGTTATGTGGGTGGCCCCTTGGCCTGGTCCAGCCACATGGGTCCGCAACAATGAGAATCTTATGAGCCAGATCACCCTCTGGGAAACGCGGTACATGGCGTAGTGCAGTAACTGACGCTCCCTCACAATGCAGGAAATGTGCCTCATTCGGGACTCTATGAGCAACACAAAGTCACACCAGCGGTACCCAAGGATTTTGGGAGAGCGAGTACTGAAGGAGCTAATCTTCATCTCAGGTCACTGGATAGCGTCCATGTCTTGCAACCATATTTCAAAACAGGAAGCACCAGGACTCTAAAGACTTGGACCATCGTCCTTTTGCATAGATATCGGGAACCACACACCCCTTTCTAGTGACCTCATGACCCCCATGCTATCCTATATCCACTGGACCCCACGACCTTGCCCAACACCCAGTCCATACAAGCATTGAACAGAGTAGGAGCAGGAAAACACCCCAGATGAACCCCAGAATCAATTGGGAAAATGCAGAGGTCCTGCCCCCACTCTGCACAGCACTCACAGTGTCAGTGTACAGGTCAGCCATGATATCCATGAACGACATTCACTGTATGAAAAGGTGCTACAAAAATAAAAATGTAGTTATTGTTGAAGAAGTAATGTTCTAATGGCTCTTAACATTGCTGCATTAACTGGATGTACACACATGGGAGATGCATGAGCCCAATTGTAAATATCACTTCACAATGATTGAGGAACATAATATTTGTCAGTGGGCACTATCTCAAGGGTAGATGGCAAAGACTGAGAAAATAATATGTTTGAAAGGTAGAAAGGTTGGTAAAGGTAGCAGCCAAAAACTTATCAGGAGGCAATATGTTCTCAGACTTTAAAACAACCTGAATGAATTTAAACTGCCTGCAACAAGAATAATCCATTCCTCCATTTTCAAATCCATCTATCTTAAGCAGGGTCACAGAGAATTTGGAATCTATCCCAGCAGGCATCAGGTGCTTAAAGAGGACTAGTTTTATCGTTTTTCCACCTACATTTTATAGTCACAGTGACTGAAAACAGAGCTGAACTATTCATAGCTTGCCTAGCATTTAGACATTTTGTAGTTTTGATATACTTTCAATTTTTTGATCAGTGTAGATGACAAATGAAAGATTGCCTTCCTCAAGTCACAAGTGCCATTCTTCTAATGCTAGTTTTATAGCCAGAAATTTAGCAATCCTCCACATCATATTTTCTACACATGGATGGAATTTGCTCATATCTGGGAGGTTTTGGAATAAAAATTGGACCCACAATAATATTGGACACAACTTCACATAGTAAGGATTCTCTGGGAGAGTTAGGAAAGAACTCTTTTAGTAGTTCAAAAATTGTCCAAATACTTTTAATATATTACTTTTTATATATAAATCTCCAATAGTAATTAGCAAAGCTAGTGCCAGTATTCAGGTTTGCATAGTCAATAAAGTTTCTATATTGGTAGGGTCCTTCTCTTACACCACTGTGTTTATGAAATGGGAGTGACTGAAGAGACTTATGCTTAGTAACTACATCTTTAAAAGCTTATCATAAGGTGGTAGAGCATCCAACACATAATGGTGATTCATGGATGAAAGTATATTTTGTACAAAATAGTCTTTGCAGCATTGACTCCAACTTGTGGCTTCTGGATTTGACCAGGCTATTGAAGCATTATGTTCCTTGAGCCATTGGAATTACAGTACGAGATGAAGCATTAAGCACTGGATGACAAAAAAAATGAAACAAGCTTTTGCATACCAGACCAACTTGTAACTGAGTGGCAGAAGGTAGTGTGTTCTGTAAATTCGAAAAAGATCCTATTTGCCATCCTTGTTGCCACATTCTTTGATGTTGACATCACTGGGGCTGCCCTCATATGGTTTGAGTCCTCTCCATTAGGCAGATTGTACTGTGTGTTTTGGCAGGAATCCCCATACACACCTGAATCCATGAGCACAAAGCAATCTGCTATAGCAATTCATGCAAGAATAATTCAACAACTGTTTCAAAGGATTTGACTGCAATTACCCATTCCAGCAACCCTTATGTCAGGTGGGATTCCTAATTTTCCTGGAGCTTATGTTATAAGGTCAATGTGTGTCCTGAGCCCCACCATTTTTCAATTATCCTTCTTCTTCACACCTTCAGATTAATGGTTGTCTTTCAAACTCCGTAAAAACAGCAATATGGATGATAAAACATTTAATGTCTTCTCCTGTGGCTGAATCCTTTAGTCATTTGTTGGAAGGATGCCATAATATCACAAACTTGCTCTTGCAGTGAAGTCACATCTTTCTGCACTTCTCAGTATAAACCCTCTTCACATTAGGGTCACTCATTGTTCAAGGTCTGTATGACTGGGAAAGGCTGAGAAGAAGAGAATTTCAAAATGGACTGAAGAAAGAGAGAATTGTAATTAAACATTTAGGCTGGGAGAGAAAACCAAAAGAGACAAAAATCACCAGATGACCAAACACGCTAATCAACACTCAGAAAAACTAACTAAGTTTGGAACTCACAACTCAGAAAGAAAAGATTAGAAACACCTTAATAATGGTATAGGAATATACAGAAACTAGGAATACTGGTAGCAATGTCTCGCAGACTTTTTTCAAATTTCTTAATGTTAAGAACTGTGTTCCAATGGTAGCTTGTTAATGTTTTCCCTTAATGTCACAAGTCCTCTTTATTTCTCTTTTGTAAACATTTTCATAAAATTATTCATAAACATTATTCATAAACATCACAGTTTGCAGGTTTAATTCAAAATACCTGTATTATTCCATTTGTATTGGGCATGTGGCCCTTTCTAAAATAAAATATAGTTTTATGCTTTTATAGAAGGAAACTACAATGGCTGAGAGTGACCAGTGCTGATGCTTTTACAGAAAAGTTAATTAGATATACAGTTAGACAGAAAGGCCCACAAACAAACAGCAACTGAAAGTAAAGCCGCTGCAGTAAAGGCCTGGCAGAGCATTAAAAGGAGGAAACCCAGCATCTGGTGATGTCCAGGAGTTCAAGACTTCAAGCTGGCATTGCCAGCAAAGGGTTTTCAACCAAGTATTAGAAATGAACGTTTTATTTCCAGTTATTTAATTTGTCCAATTACTTTTGAGCCCCTGAATATAAAGGGATTGTGTTAAAAAAATGCTTTAGTTGCCTCACATTGTTATGCAATCGTTTTCTTCAACCCACTGAATTAAAGCTGAACGTCTGCACTTCAACTGCATCGGAGTTGTTTCATTTCAAATTCATTGTGGTAATGTACAGAACCAAAATTAGAAAAATATTTATGGACCGAACTGTAAAATAACAGAATGTGTGTAATGTCTTTATATCTTTACAGAAGGGAACAACTAAGCTACACCTGGCATTATAAATGTATTGTGGACTGTGGAAGCTAGAAGGACTTCAATGAATCATTGAACCTAACATATATTGAAGTCCACGTGGATCCAGATTGGACAGAGGAGACACTAAAGACCATGAGTAACTTTATAAAATTCTCCTCAAGTAAAGTTGACATCATAGTGGACTGCGGTGGTGCAAATGAAATTAATGAAAGATTTGTTCACTTCTTGTCAGACTGCCTAAATATGATATCTTCAATACGGTAATGGACCTGATATTTTTATGGTGGTCTCAATACTCTTCTCTTTCTCTTCATTATAGATTCATTAGATCTCACTGTATTCTTTTCAGTGTTGCTCTCTAGTTGTGTGACTGGCAGTATTGTGACCATCACGTGTCATGTTCTCCCTCCAACACTCACCAGATGTTTTCTTGTTCCAGATGCACTCGTGTTGTTCATGTAGTTCCTGCTCCCCAATTTATTTCAGGATGTCTCCCTTCCATTTTGATGTGAGCTGTCATGATTTTGCCCCCATTTTAATTTCTTACACAGATGATTCCAGTAAAAGACAAAACACAGTTGAGCAGGTTGATGAGTAACATCATTAGCATCTTTTATTAAAATGAAACACAGAAAGGAAAGAGGAAGAAAAAAATATTGTAGGTAACAGAGATATAAGATATGTAGTTCTATTAGGGACTCTTCCTTTTAGATTTTATTTTCTTTATTTGTCTTGTATTTCCTAATTTTCATACCATTTACATTTTCTCTCTGTAATTGTAATTCTTTCTTCTACTTGTTGTAATACACTTTGAGCTACCTCTTCTGTGTGAATATGTGATATAAAAAATCTTTTTAATTGTCCTAATTGCATTTCGTTCTTTTAGTTTTCTAGAAGGATTTAATGAAAAAAACTTTTGGGCCATGTGCGTTTATTCAAGCAGTATGAAGACATGAAAGGACACAGCAGCCTTCCACGACTCATCTCTTTATTTGAACCTTTTCCAAATGATGTGCTTTTGACAAATATTGAGAGGACTGACTTCAGTTTTCTTACACGATATCGTCAGGACAACATCACTGTTTCATGGCACAAAGAAGCTTTACAACAACTTCGGTTATGCATATTCAGAAGTCTTTGGGGGTTGTAAGGTATGTCTCCTTACTGATCAATAAGCTTTGGACAGACTAAAACAGGGATGGACAGCTTTGCGCCGTCATAGATATGCAGGGATTGAAGAGATCACTTACTTCAATGTCTTTTGCATCAGAACGTTTTTCCAAAATCCAAAACAATTAAGTGAACCAGTCTGTTCTGGTAAAGCGTTTATGTTTTGCTGCTTACTTGCATTTATCTTGCAGAATAAGAGTGCTCATAATGCTGATTTTATCAGCTATTGATTGGATTGGCAGTAGCACTCTTGAAGGAGGAGCTTTGGGTGTGGCCCTAGGTCCTTGCACCAATCAGAATAAATAGCGCTGTTTTCAAATGTGAATGATGGGAGTTATCAGGAGAACAGTTTTCCTGGACCTGATTGTCCACAACAGAAAAATTCACTTACTAGTAGCAGCACCTCGACTGTACTTTCAGGCAACTTGTGGCATTTTTGAGATGTTTCATCACCAAGTCAGAAGATTTAGATCATGGGCTTCCAAGTGAGCTTATTTGAGTTTTGATGTAGCACGTTAATTGACCATTTCTCTATTCTTCAAATTGTACAATAATCTGAGTCAGCTGCAACAAGCAAAACCTGTTCATTTTCATGATTTTAGGAAGTAAGGACATTCGCAGCTTGGGATGCTGTAGAATATCTGCGTTAACACTGTCCGGTCTTCCACCAGCAGAATTACTGTTAAAAAGGATGTATCATAATGTTATTGCGTAATTTATGTCTGAGTGATGGGCTATGCAATAGGACAAGATTAGTTGTATTCAAAATTGGTCGAACAATTCCAACATGTAAAAGTTTAATAGGTGAGAAGAAAGGTAATGTAGTACATCTTCCATGGAAAACATCAAAGGAGATCTTGATATGCTATTCGATTAAAATGTTTACAGCTTCCCGTTAGAACAGCTTTTGCTACGACAATTAATAAATCACAGGGACAAACATTAGAAAAAGTCAGTTTATTTATTACAGAGTAAGCGATATTCACTCACGGGCAGTTATACGTTGCATTGTCATGATGTGACTCCAAACACGGAATCAAAATTCAAAGCGATATTAATGAAAAGTTAATTCCAAATATTGTTTTACTGCAGTTTTACAGTAAAAGTGTAAGTTTAAAAGTATTTGCGTGTTAATTTCAAAGTCAAACAGAACAAAACGTATAATGCAACAAATACTTCTAACGCAACATGAAACATAATTTTCTTTCAATTTATTACATTTTACTATTTTAAACTATGGTTAATTACTGCTGTAAACTGAAATAGTTAGGTCTGTTATGCATATGTAACAATTCCCATGAAAATAACAATCAGTTTAAATTATACATCCGCTTCCCCATACGTGAGTGGCAGAGCCACAAAGTGACTAGCACATAACGCCTGCACGGGGTTGGGAAGCGAAATGAGCAGGGGTAGTGCCCCTTGTGTGTGTATATATATATATGTGTAACTATTTATAATTTTATAATTGAAAATGTGTTTTAGAATTGTGCTATATTGTAAAAGTGCTGGAAGAAAAATCATGAGAACAACACAATAATAAACCGAGTCATAAAATAAATTGTACATATTTGTGTTTTAAGAACATTTAAAGTTTACTTAAAAAGTTAAGAATTGATTGTGAGGCACAGCAATTTTGAGTTAGCTCTGACTATCATTTGCAAAGTTTTTAGCTTATATACCATTAGAAAGAAATATGACTCTAGCTAATATATGACTTTTCATATGTAACCTCAGAGATTATGCACTGTTTAACTAGCATGGGCTTTATAATAAAACATCAGGAGCTAAGGAGCTTTCTTAGTGTATGTTACCTAAATTATATTTCATATGCAATCTTAGTGTACGTTTCAGAATTAAACCTAAGAGGCTAGGCAGCTTAACTTAACATGTGTCACAATTCATTCAAAGTCTAACTGTTAAAGAACATTCACCAATTATGAATATTCAGACCATCAATCTCAGAGGCTGAGTTTCAAGTAAAAGGACTTTACCTTTTCAGCATTAATACTGATAATAATGCAAAACAGTCAAAGATCAGACCTCGCTACAATAATTGACCATTTATTTTGCAACAAAATCAAAACAGGATACAGCAACAAAATAATATAATTACAAATATAATGTAACGGATAATGGCTATAAAAATATAGAAATGCAACCTTGGAGTATAACCTGGAATCTTCCAAATTGTTCATTGTGAGCAGACTTCTCGTGCACTGTTCTAGGATAGGATAGGATAGGGTAGGGTAGGAAGCCTTTATCATCATAGTACCAGTACAATGAAATTGTAAAAGCTACATCTGTATATGGTATAAGTACAGTAAACAATGATGAACAAATAATATAAAAACACTTATCCTATAACTAATAAATATTATCCATCCATCCATCCATCCATTTTCTAACCCGCTGAATCGAATATAGGGTCACGGGGTCTGCTGGAGCCAATCCCAGCCAACACAGGGCACAAGGCAGGAACCAATCACAGGCAGGGTGCCAACCCACCGCAGGACACACACAAACACACCCACACACCAAGCACACACTAGGGCCAATTTAGAATCGCCAATCCACCTAACCTGCATGTCTTTGGATTGTGGGAGGAAACCGAGCACCCTGAGGAAACCCACGCAGACACGGGAGAACATGCAAACTCCACGCAGGGAGGACCCAGGAAGCGAACCCAGACAGGTTCTCCTAACTGCGAGGCAGCAGCGCTACCACTGCGCCACCGTGCCGCCCTAATAAATATTATACATTAATAAATAAGAGGAAAAATAATACAGTTCTATGCATTTTTGAATTCTGATTGTGAAAGGATTGAAACTATCTGCAAATCTTTTATTTTAATTTTAATTCTCTTGTGCTGCCTGCAGTAGTGTGAACAGTGAGTGGCCAAGATGGGAAGGGTCTTCAATGATTGTCCTGGCTCTACAAAGGTATTGGGCACTGGAGATATCTTCAAGGGAGGGCAGAGAGCAGCCAATGATTTTCTCTGTCATGGATATTGCCCTCTGGAAAGCCTTCCTGTCTGCTTCTATACAGCCTACATACCATGATGTAATACATTATGGGAAAACACTCTCAATGGTTGAACAGTAGAATTTCAATAGCAGCTTCCCCTTCATTTCCACTTTCCAGACAAGTCTCAGGAAATGTAGTCGCTGACATCTACAATCAGGTTGATTATGGTGGGTCAATTAATAAAAATATTTTCATGTTCATACTCACTCCAAGATCGTACAAAGCCTCACCTGTAGAAAGTTGGGGAACCATAGGTTTTAACGTTTCTAATGAAAAATATCTCAAGGTGTTAGGCCTGTTTTGTCAGGGGTACCCCTTATCAAAAATAACGCTTAGCAGTAAAACAGAAGGTCATTTTATCCAGTCTCTGTCTTTTAGGCAACATGTTTTATGGTCAAAATCAATTCTGCAGTCGGTAAGCACAATGCCGATGTTTCCACTCATTGTAGTCATTATGTTCAAAAACAGATCCCTCAATAAAAAAAAAAAATTCTCTATAGTTGTATCTAGTTTGGCCATTGTCATGGATTCAGTAAAAGCATACTCATCATAACAAGTAAATCACAGCATTATAAAAGAAAGTCAGTCTATATACCAAAAAAAACATTCAATTGTCTCAAAATATTCAAGCTATCAGCACTTAACCTTTGCTGTTACAGAAATAACCTTACAAACTAAATATCAATCTTTTCCCCTTAGAAGGAATGTGGAGCAAGAGGGTATCAGTCAGTGAAAACTCCTGAATCCAGTCCCATTAACTATTACAACTTGGCACGAGCTGAATGTTCTAGTTGTCCACAGAGAACACAAATATATCCAGGAGAAAACAGAGTGGTGTGGAGGTTCTTAGTTAAAGAGCCGTGCTCTGTGCAGGTTCCTGTAGAATATTTTAAAGTATTTCCTTTCTTATTTCAGTCTTGAACTGGAGCCTAGACAGGCATTCTCGATCCCCTTTTCATCATGAATGTAATAAAATACCAGAATCCTCTAGAGAACATCTCTCAGCCAGCATAGAAAGCAGAAGTCAAAGAAAAACCCACAGTCTGGACTGGTAAATTCCTAATTATTTCTGGAAATACAAAACAGTCAAGCTGCACATTCCCTTTCCCAATTGCTTTAATTACAGAATACTGTTCAATTATGTGCAGTCTTGGGATTTACATTATTTAGAAAATAAATTTGTATTTCACTTCATCTAAAACTAACAGGTTATTTTCAAAAGTTACAATTACCTTAAAATACATCTATTATTACCTCTCAACTTTTAATCTTAACGCTAAACAGTTTCTATATTCATATCCCAGCTATTTTTCTTTAAGCTAATATTTTACTAATGATATTGACACATACATTTCTACCTATGGCTTCAGAATTTAACAAGTGTCCAGAAAGTTTAATTTGACCATCAAATTACAGAAAATAAAGCTAAACCCTATTATCAGCTATGTAGTCATTCAAATATTAACATTCTAATTCACATTTAAGATATTCAAATTACTTGTGAACAAGGAGAAGGGAAAAGAAATCAACATCTCACACTTTATTAAATGTCTTATAATAAAATAATCTAAACTCTTACTTTTTATTTAAAAATGCTCTCATGGTAGTTAATGCATCACACCATTCCATACTAGTCCTTAAAAGAAAAT
The DNA here is from genome assembly GCF_016835505.1 of Polypterus senegalus. Lineage (NCBI taxonomy): Eukaryota > Metazoa > Chordata > Cladistia > Polypteriformes > Polypteridae > Polypterus > Polypterus senegalus. Next base: position 100,967 of record NW_024385792.1, read on the forward strand.
ATTCTGATATATAAAATTAAGATATACTTAATAATATTGATTTCTTTTACCCATGCCCTCCTGTTAAGGCTAGTTGTTGATGCACACTTTTTCGTTGATGTCATCCTGAGATGCTTCTTGCAGCTTTTCCAGAGTGCTGATCTGTAGAAAAGCACAGTCTACCCTTTTGTTAGTTAACCCCTTTTGTACAGTATATCTTAGTATACTGTAGAACACTACCTGGACTGGAAGCCAGTGCTTGTTACCAACTTTCTTGTTTTTTTTTTTTTTTTTTTTACATTAATTTAAATATTACTATGAGGACTTTCTTCCATTTGAGTATGGAAAAGGTACACACATTTATACTAAATCTGAAAATGTTTCATTGGACATAATCATATTCAATTTATAAGTTTTATTTTCAAAACATATTATTTATGCACACCTTTATCAATTACCTTATCATTTCAAACACCACATATTTCCACACAATGTCTTTAAGCAAACAAATTACCAAACTCACTTAAATTCCTTCAGAAATACTTCACTCACAGAGATCTTTCACCTTGCACAACATACTTCAAACTGACTTGAACTGTAACACATTATACAAACTCAAGTTTTATTATTGTTTTTATTTAGCATCTATAATTTAAAGCATTTACACACTGTTTTCCTCTCATTGCTTACATTTATTTTACACCTCACAAATAATATGCAAGTTTGAACCTTCATTTCCTGTTAGTGGGCAACAGTGCCAACAACTGCGTCACCATATCACCCCTACTTCAATCACCTAACAACTGATGGAAAGCATTTAAAATATTGTCCATAACACGTATGCACCTTCACATACACACAAATACCAGCAGCATTTTATCTTTAAAAGAAATTGTCTCCTTTATATTTTATAATTATCAAAGAACATTTTTCCTAAGACTTGATCACGGTCTGAAGGAAAGATGTGTTATACATAGAAACATTTTTATAAGCAAACTGGAGACATTTTAATTTTTTTTTAAAGGAGCGGAGGGGTTTGAGCGTGTGAGCTTATTCAGCGTAGTAGGACCAAGGCACATGTTGATCTTCTTTTTCTTTCAGTATATGTGCCTTCCCTGTTTATTTATATAAATATCTAGTGACTTCTCTGTCTGTCTGTCTGTGTGTTATGGATCTTAAAAACAACAGTTATAAGGACACTTGTTCATGTTAATTGCAGAGTCAATTGTTAAAAATATTTTAAAAGGAGCATCCCACATGAAAATATAACGATCTCACTAACTGACAGTGCATACCAGTTTATAAATTTTATGTCCATTTGAGGTTAAAAAGAAAAGACATTAAATCATATATCAATCGACACACTGCACGCAGGCAAGCGGGCAGTGAGAGTGGAAATAAAGATGCTAGATAGATTGTAAACAACAGGCAAAAATAGCGACCACTTGATAACAGTATTAGCTATAGTGAATGAAAGCATGAATTAATCAACAAAAATAACCACGATCGACATTTTAAACTTAAATATTTACTTAAGGAAAAAAAAGAAAGAAAAACACCCCTGCACGCAGAAAGCAGACGCTTGCAGGCGGGCAGCAGCGCGGCCATGGTTAAAAGAAAACAAAGTAACACTTTCTCCTGGCAGGGAATCAAACTCGAGACTCTGAGACACGGGAAGAATGCTGCACTCTGAGAAGCAAATCCACAGGAACTGATGTGTCGTTCTTGAACCTTTGGTGAAAGTGTTTATTTGATCTTTGGAAATCAGGCTTCACACATTCTATAGTTTATGCATACACGTCATCTACTACTAGAATAGAAAAACATTTCTGTTTTAACAATGTGTTTACACAGACACACTGTAGAAACGGAACACACATGAAATGCATGTGTTCCAAATAACGATCTATTATTTCCACTCTAAAACTCCAGCAGTTGAGTCACTCCCAGATAATCAAACAAGGCATGAGCTGGGAAAACTTAGTGAACGCTCTGACGGTATTGGATGGAATAGCCAGCTGCTTTCTGCTTCTCTTAATCGGCACATTTAGAAGACAAAGGACGCTGGTGGAGAAGTGAGAATGGTTTTAAGATGGGCTGGATCTACGAGTCTTTTATAGACTCTGGTAATTCTAGTGTTAATGCATTTCATCATGAAAATTACAGTATATCAAGTATACAATACAATACAGTTTATTTTTTGTATAGCCCAAAATCACACAAGAAGTGCTGCAATAGGCTTTAACAGGCCCTGCCTCTTGACAGCCCCCAGCCTTGACTCTCTAAGAAGACAAGAAAAACTCCCAAAAAAAAAACCTTGTAGAGAAAATGGAAGAAACCTCAGGAAAGGCAGTTCAAAGAGAGACCCCTTTCCAGGTAGGTTGGGAGTGCAGTGGCTGTCAAAAGAAAGGGGTCAATACAACACAATACACAGAACAGAACAAATCCTCAATACAGCCATCAAGCTGTCTCCCCATTTGGCCATTCCACAGTTGAGACAGTGCTGGGCAAGCCAATCTGATGAAAGGACCCTCTTTCCCATGATTACTGCGATCCTCCATCAGGGATGACTTTACCATAGGCAGGCAAAACAAACTGGCAGATGGGCCGTGGCACCAATTGCCACATTTGGGTACCGAGAACAGAAACAGAATAGGTGAGGGTTAGTATTCAATTCTAACTGTCATGTTACTTATGTTTTAGTGCTAATGACTGACAACAGAGATGCAGTCTGTACAGTTAACCAGCAGCTCTAGTCAGGATATGCTAAACTGAAGTTGTGAGTCTTCAGCCGAAATTTAAAAGCTGAGACCGAAGGGGCATCTCTTATACTAGCAGGCAGACCATTCCACAGTTTAGGGGCCCTATAACTAAAAGCTCAACCTCCCACTGTTATTTTATTAATCCTTGGAATCCTAAGCAGACAGGCATCTTGAGATCTTAATGTGCTCAGGTTTGTAAGTCATGATAAGTTCAGACAAGTGAGCGGACCTGGCCATTTAATGCTTTATATGTTAAAAGGAGGATTTTGAAATCTGCCCTAAACTTAACGGGAGCCAGTGTAAGGATTTAAGAACTGGAGTTATGTGTTCATATTTTCTTGTTCTTGTAATAATTCTTGCAGCCACATTTTGGATTAACTGGAGGCTGAATAAAGAACAGTTTGAACAGCCAGTGAACACCGCATTGCAGTAGTCAATCCTACTAGAGATAAATGCATGAATTAATTTCTCAGAATCCTTTTTATTTAGAAAGCGCCTTAATTTCCTAACATTTTTAAGATGGAAGAAACATGATTTGGATAACTAATGAAGAATAACTAACTGTAATATGTGCTTTAAGACATGTTAGAGTCAAAGATAACTACGAGATTGCGGGCTGATTCAGTAAAATTAATGGAGATTCCAACTGAGTTAAATGATGACAAAATATTGCTGTGATCAGCGTCATTCCCTCCAACAATTAACATCTCTGTTTTATCGGTATTTAAAGACAAGTAGTTCTCATTCATCCACTCCTTTAATTCACTAACACAACTAATTAAATACAACATCGGAGAAACTACACTTGATTTAAATGAAAGGTATAACTGGGTGTCATCTCCATACGAGTGAAAATAAACATTATGTTTCCTAATGAGAGATCCCAGTGGAAAAATGTAAAGTGAAAACAGTAAAGGTCCCAGTACTGAGCCCTGCGGGACACCATATTGAACTTCTGTGTATAATGATGGAGTCCTGTCAGCACATTTCTGTACATACTGGAATCGATTTGATAAATAAGAATTGAACCAAGCGAGCACGGGGCCTGTAAGCCCAACATCGTTTTCTAGCCTGTGCAGTAAAATAGAATGGTCAATGGTGTCAAATGCTGCACTTAAGTCTAAAAACATAATTACAGTGGAGTTTCCTTCATCAGAGGATAACAGAATGTCATTTACAACACACATTAGTGCCGTTTATGTACTATGACCAGTGCAGAAACCAAACTGGAATTTCTCAAATAAATTGTAATGCGTAAGGTGTGACTGAAGCTGACTGGTGACTACTTTTTCTAGTATTTTAGAGAGAAACGATAAATTTGAAATAGGCCTATAATTATTTAGTATGTGTGGGTCTAGGTCTGACTTATTGAGTACAGTGGAACCTCTAGATAAGATCATCTCTGTATACGAGAAATTCAATATAAGCTGAAAGTATGAGCGAAAAATTCAGATCTAAATCGAGCATTGGCTCGCGTGCGAGCCACAAGCCAGGCTGTGGTTATGCGTAACGCGTTTCCCGATCCCTCGACTTGGGGATTCACCCAAGCTGATGCTGCCAGCCCGTCAGCTCACTCAGTGTTCCTTGTTCTCCGTGAGCGTGAGGATCTACGCATCTGTGCGCTTGTGATTTCATTGTTTTGCTGTAGCAGTGAGATGAGGAGAGAGAGAGAGAGCGCGTGCGAGCAAGAGAGATAAGGAGAGAGAAATGCGCACGAGAGAGAAGAACCATCAGCTCAGTTATGCTCACATGACACTCAGCAGACAAAGTGTATCCATACTACTTGTATTGCAAGACATTGCTCGTTTTATCAAGTCAAAATGAATTAAAAAATTTAGCTCGTCTTGCAAAACACTCGTAAACCAAGTTACTTATAAACTGAGGTTCCACTTGTATATATTATTTATCAGTGTTATTTGATAGGAAAATTGATTTTTATGTTGATATTTTTGGGGGTCGGAACAGATTAACTGGATTTCCATTATTTTCAATGGGAAGTTTGTTCTAGATATGAGAAATTCGCTATACAAGCTCAGTGCTGGAACAATTAAACTCGTATCTCGAGGTTCCACTGTAATGGTTTAATGACTGACACTTTTAGTGCATCAGGTACTGTGCCATGCAATAATGAACTATTGATAATGTTTAGAATAGGCGCTGCAAGAACATCCATTGCACTTTTTACTAGTTTTGTTGGCACTGAATCAGGGAACAAGTAGTGGTTTTCATTTTAGAAATTAAAGTTAAGACTTCCTGCTCAGTTACAGGATTAAAATGCTTAAAGTGCTGAATGCGATGTGAAGCAGGGTCTGCTAAGATAGTATTTGGTTAGTACTGTGATGCTGAGATCTGGGATCTTATATTTTTAATTTTCTCATTGAAGAAGTTCATAAAGTCTGTACTGCTAATATCTGTTGGTATTTTGCACTGTTGATCTGAAATCCCATTTGTTAATTTAGCAACTGTTCTAAACAGTACCTGAGGATTTTATTATTGCTATCTATTATTGTAGAATAGTATTCTGAGTGAGCTTTAAAGAGAGCTTTTTTATATTTTTTAACACTCTCTGTCCATGCAATTTGAAAGACATGTAGCTTTGTTGTCCTCATGTACACACACATGAGTATACATCTTAGTATTCTAAAATGTTCAGATAGCTGCAATATCATGAATGTAATGTATTCTGTGTGGCAATCACTGCCTATGCTCTCCTGTTGCCGTGTTGCAGTATGGATTCACAATGCCCCACATGTTTATTTATTATTAGTGTACATTATTTAAATTAAGTTAACAATTGATCTGTAAAATGTAATTTATATACAGTACTTTAATGCATTTTAATATAAAAATAATATCTAGTGTACATCCTAGTATTCTAACAACACACAGCTCCAAGAGGATAGCACTTGTAAATTGAAATCTACATAGAAACCAGTAATAAATATGCACTCTCTTCTGATTCTTCCATTTGTGATGTCTTCTAAAAACACTAAAGCAGATATGAAAATTGGAACAGTTTGAACATTCCATGCACCATTGTATTGTTGCAGAATGTTACAAAATTCTCACCCAAATTGTTACAGATTGATTACAATCAAGTGAATTAAATGTGCAAACAATATGCAATTAATTTTGGTGCATTTGATAAAGCTTGTATCATAAGTTTGAATCTAAAAAGAAAGGGAAATGTCAGAAACAGTAGCACCGCTTAGATGCTGAAAAAGAGCAGAAACGTATGCATGATCTGAGGCTGGAGTGAAAATGTGTGTGGCTTTAAACCAAGTTTAGTTTTAATACATCTTGAAGTGAGTGAGGAAAGGGTGTATGCAACATTTATACATGAGGGCCCAGGGTGAATACTATTAGTCACCTGGGTAATTCTAGGAGAGTTTATAAAAAGTCACAGTAGTTTGTCCATACAGTTAAACTACCATAAGCAAACCAATTTCTAAAGAAGTCATACTATGACTTTCTGACTCTTTCTTTCTAATTGTATAATCTTATGTGATTACTGTAATTGAAATTGTCATTGGCTGAGTAGTCTCTGGCATACTTTTCTTGGGTTCAAGGAACTTTTGGTATCATTTTGATCAGTTAAAATTAATTATATTAGTTTTATAAAATGAACCTGAACCTGTACTTCATCTACAATCAAACCATTCATTAGTGCGCCTGGGTAGTGATATAGAGAGCTGTTGAATTTACTTCAGAAATTTGAAAAGTTACTAGTTTATGTTACCAATGGCATGTGTACTAGAAACACCAGAGACCACAGTTCTTATATGAGAACCATGGTCACATCCTCATGCTTGCATCTATAGAGTCGCCTACATTTCTCTCTCTGGTCGTGTTTTGTGCTGGGTTCTTACCATGGTTTTTGACTAAACACATGCAGTATCATTGCTGAACAGTAAGTGTCAATGTTCCTTTCAAGAGATATCACCATTAATTTTCTTGGCGTAAGAAACCTGCCCGTTTCAGCAATATACTAAAATTGAAAAAGTTGTACCCAACCTTTTACTGATGTTAAAAATCTTCTGCCACCACCCTGGATCTTTAGTTTGTATCTGGGATTTCCAATTCATACACTGAGTGAAACAGCAATCGTTTCTCTGGTTATTTCAGCATGGAAGGCCCTCACTTAGTGTTCAATCAATCAGGTGTCCAGCACAAGTAGTGATGGAATAAAACAAATGGTGTAGGAATTTTTGATGACTGTGTGTGAAAGATTGCAAGATATCAAAGCAAATCCACTTCCCATTGTTTCAACTGTACTGGACCCACATTTGACAGGAAAATGTTTCACTTCAGAAATTACATTAACTGAAGGGAAACAACATATCTCTCACAAGCCACAGAAAAGGCTGATATGAGTGCAGCCATAACCAACAATGAAGAAAGTGAACTTAAGATAACAGAACCTCCTGCAAAAGGCTAAAACCCAATGCAGGAGTTTGGTCATGCTGGGATTATTAAGATGACAAAAACATCAACAGTTTAGCATTGTTGCTATTTGAGCTACACTATTTGACCTATATCTCAGAGTCTTCTTCCAGATCAAGCTGAACAGTTGATATTGCTGATGTGGAACATTGACTTTTGCATTGGTAGAAGCTAAAAACACTGGTATCTCAAACCTAAACTGCATTATTTATGAATTATGATGAATGCCTCTGAGATCAAAAGAATTTTTGAAATTGGGGCCTCTTCTGGTAGAGTTGTAATTAAAATGTGGTGATAATCGCTAAATTATTATTATGTTATTATTATTATGTTAAATTATGATTAAATATAGGAGGTGGGTAGTGGGCACGGTCTAGGTCACATACATCCATTAATCCTTAAAGGGAACATTGTCGTCCTCTCACACCAAGTGACTTTGGGCTAATACTATGGAAAAATTCTGAAAATATTTATACATTGTTTTGCACTCAGTGCTGATCATGTTATTATGCTAATTGCAGCAGCAGTGGACAAGTGACAACAGCCAGAGACAAGTCACCAAAGTATGAGCTGGCATGACATCACCAATGGCAGGGGTGCCTATAAAAATGGCAACTCTACAAAGTCACACATCTTTCTATCTTTGTCTGGCTTAAAGCTTGCAGTCCTCTTGAGGATAGCAAGCTACTAAAAACATCAAATGAGCTGGAATCCATTGTGTCAGTGCTACCAGGCACCACGAAGCAATATAGTATATTAGCCAACCGCGCGTAGCATATGCCGCATAATTATCAACATGAACAGGCAACGTGGCTCACAGCTGTATGTGGACCGTAGCACAGGCGGGCACATGACCAAGCAGTGAGCATGCCTCGAGGCGAGGGTGGACGCGGGAGGAGAGTGAGATTTGGCAGGCGGGCTCGTGCATGCGTACCCCATGGTCGGGCGACTTGGTCGATTACATATACAGTAGAACCTCGGTTCATGACCACAATTCGTTCCAAAACTCTGGTCATAAACCGATTTGGTCATCAACTGAATTAATTTCCCCATAGGATTGTATGTAAATACAATTAATCTGTTCCAGACCGTCGAACTGTATGTAAAAATATATTTTTAAGTTTTTAAGCACAAATATAGTTAATTATACCATAGAATGGACATCTAATAGTAAACTAAATGTAAAAACATTGAATAACACTGAGAAAACCTTGAACAACAGAGAAAACTAACACTGCAAGAGTTTGCGCTTATAGTGCTATGAACTGCTTGCAAAAACACTTTTTAATGAGTTTTAAGCACAGGGAATAAAATGAACATTTGAAAAATCCATAATTTAATAAACAACCAACAAAAGTAACATTGCAACAATGCACGCGCCTGTGTGTGTGTGTCTCTCTCTCACACACCCCTCTGTGTGTGTGTGTGTCTTTCTCACGCGCCTCTATGTGTCTCTCTCTCTCGCCTGTGTGTGTGTCTCTTTCTGCGCCTGTGTGTGTGTCTCTCTCATGTGGACTGTAGCGCAGACGAAAGCAACTGAGGCTGTGTTTGGTGAGTTGTTGCTTGCGGGCACATCAGCAGGCAGTGCACATGCCTCGAGAGCGACGGTGGACGCAGGAGGAGGGTTACAGTTGGTGGGTGGGGCTCTGTCATACCTATCCCATGACGTGGGAGCAGGGTTAGAGTTGGCGGGCAGGGGCTTTGTGAGTTGGTGGGCGTGGCTCTCTGTCTTGCTAAGCTCACTGTCTTGCGTGCCCTTAGTGAATTATATATATAGATTATTCTCATTGGTGTACAAGTTAAATCCAAAATTATCACTTACTAATTTCATTAATAGAAACAATAATTACAAGTAAACAATAAGTACAAGTTGTGTGTGTATAGAGTTCAACTGACTTGTGCTTGCCATTAATTCTCTTTTTTAATGCCCATTGTCTCATGGTTCAAATCATTTTTGAAAGACTTTGGTACAGAAAGATACATATCAAGCTGTGGCAAATTTTCTTCTATTATAGGATTCTTAAAGTTTGTTAAGTTGTTTAAAATCCAATTGGATCAACAGAAATGATCTTGAAATGTATCTATTAAGCATATCTTTTACCATGTTATCAGTAGTACTAGGGTGTTGTACCATGTTAGCCATTATGAATGTAGTGAAAAGTCAAGCAAAATGACACCTTTTATTGGCTAACTAAAGATTACAATATGCCAGCTTTCGAGGCAACCGAGGCCCCTTCTTCAGGCAACATGTAATCAAGAGGCCTGAGTTGCCTCGAAAGCTGGCATATTGTAATCTTTAGTTAGTTGTATTTCAAATAAAGAACTCACTTCTACACCTCATTTCTCACACTTAGTCGGGCATTCTCAGACTCACAACTTTTCTTTTAGTCCATTTAATCACTCACAACAGTTGCCCTCAAGCATTTTTCTTTAAAACCACCAAAGTATCATTTTTACCTCTCACTCTTTTCAAACTTTTCTTCTTTTTCATACCCTCTCTTGCTGCATCTTTCTCACTTACGTGTTAAGATGTTTATGCAATGCAATACAACCTATTTTTTTATAACACTTTTCACTGAGTTTAGTCTCGGGTTGTCCTCCTCCAGGAGGGCTGTCATTGTCGGCCATTCTATGGTTCTTGCCCCAAATACACACACACCATGGTGGACAGTAATAAACAGCGTCTCCAGCTATGTTCTAAATGGAAACATTTCGCAGCACCACTGCCTCCTTCCTAGAGTCTGTGATCGATGAATATGGAAGCAGGATGTCATTTCCTGCCCATCACCACACTCAACTGAGTTTGTTTTGACTGTCCATATCACTGGAGGAGGGCCCTCTAGCCACGTGAGAGTGCGGGCTTAGGCACTGCCGTGTTAGGAAACCCAGCCTTTACTTTGAGATAAGCTGACAGTCTGGGTCTCCCTAAGAAATGAAGGAGGTCCCATGCTGTCTGTACTGATTTCATCTTTTGCACAACTGTCACCAGTTTGGTGGGCGGCTGGAGAGCCAAATGGCTGACAGCAACAAGCCACTCGATCTCATCCAGCTTTTGGTCTTTCTTCTCAAATGTAGGGGTCACGGCTACTTGGTAACCAACATAATTTATTTCCTTGTCAAGGAGGAGGTCAACTTCATCAGGAACAGTAAAGAGGAATTAAAAGATACAGACAATGAAATAGCAGATGCCCTAAACTTACATTTTTCTGAGGTGTTCACAAGTGAGCAAGTGGATAACCTCAGAGCAGTAACAGGGACTACTAAGGAGGTACTGAGGGATTTGGAAATTGTAGAGAGAGAAGTGCTGCTCAGATTAAATAAGATGAAATCACACAAATCAACAGGACCAGATAATATTTATCCTCGTGTTCTTAAGGAGGCCAGTGAGTTCAGATATAAACCCTTGACACATATTTTTAGGAAGTCACTGCGCACTGGAGAGATTCATAAGGACTGGAAAATGGCAAATATCATCCTGTTATATAAAAGGGTGACAGGGCAGATCAGAGCAACTATAGGCCTGTAAGCTTAACATGAAACATCACAGGAAAATTAATGGAAGGAATTATTAAGGATAAGATTGAGCAACACATGACAACGACAGGAGTTATTCTGAACAGTCAGTGTGGGGTCAGAAGAGGGAGGTCGTGTTTTACTAACATGCTGGAATTCTGTGAGGAGGAAACAAAAGGATACGATCAAAGTGGAGCTTATGATATTATTTATCTGGACTTTCAGAAAGCATTTGATGAGGTGCCACATGAGAGGTTGGGCATCAAATTAAAAGAAGTGGCAGTTCAGGGTGATGTTTTAGATGGGTGCAGAATTGGCTCAGACACAGGAAGCAAAGGATGATGATGTGAGGAACCTCATCAGAACTGGACGATGTTAAGAGTGGTGACCAGCAGGGGGCAGTGCTAGGGCCGTTGCTATTTTTAATATATATAAATGATTTAGATAGGAATATAAGGAACAAGTACAAGTCACCGGAGGTTCTGCTCAACCTTTATAACGCACTGGTGAGGCCTCATCTGGAGTCCCGGGTGAAGTTGTGGTCTCCATAAAGACATAACAGCACAGGAGAAAGTCCAGAGTAGAGCAACCAGGCTGATTCAGGGCTACGGGGGGTTGAATTATGAGGAAAGATTAAAAGAGCTGAGTCTTTAGAGTTTAAGAAAATGGAGATTAAAAGGAGATATGAGTGAAGTGTTTAAAATTATGAAGGGAATTAGTCCAGTGGATCGAGACTGTTATTTTAAAATGAGCAGAGGGTGATGGTGTGAGGAACCTCATCAGAACTGGCTGATGTTAAGAGTGGTGACCAGCAGGGGGCAGTGCTGGGGCCGCTGCTATTTTAATATACTGTATATAAATGATTTAGATAGGAATATAAGTAACAAGCTGGTTAAGTTTGCAGATGATACCAAGATAGGTGGATTAGCAGATAATTTGGAATCTGTTATATCATCACAGAAGGACTTGGATAGCAGACAGGCTTGGGCAGATTTGTGGCAGATGAAATTTAATGTCAGTAAATGTAAAGAATTACACATAGGAAGTAAAAATATTAGGTTTGAATACACAATGGGTGGTCAGAAAATGGAGAGTACACCTTATGAGAAGGATTTAGGAGTCATAGTGGACTCTAAGCTATCGACTTCCTGTCAGTGTTCAGAAGCCATTGAGAAGGCTAACAGAATGTTAGGTTATATAGCGCCTTGATGTGTGGAGTACAAGTCACAGGAGGTTCTGCTCAACCTTTATAACACACTGGTGAGGCCTCATCTGGAGTCCTGTGTGCAGTTTTGGTCTCCAGGCTACAAAAAGGACATAACAGCACTAGAGAAGGTCCAGAGAAGAGCGACTAGGCTGATTCCAGGGCTACAGGGGTTGAATTATGAGAAAAGATTAAAAAGAGCTGAGCCTTTACAGTTTAAGCAAAAAGAAGATTAAGAGGTGACATGATTGAAGTGTTTAAAATTATAAAGGGAATTAGTCCAGTGGATCGAGACTTGTATTTTAAAATGAGTTCATCAATAACACGAGGACACAGTTGGAAACTTGTTAAGGGTAAATTTTGCACAAACATTAGGAAGTTTTCTTTACACAAAGAACAATAGACACTTGGAATAAGCTACCTAGTAGTGTGGTAGACAGTAAGACTTTAGGGACTTTCAAAACTCGACTTGATGTTTTCTTGGAGGAAACAAGTGGATGGGACTGGCGAGCTTTGTTGGGCTGAATGGCCTGTTCTCGTCTAGAGTGTTCTAATGTTCTAAAAAAAGGCAATCCACTGCCCTTTAACATTGCAATCCTGTTTCCTATATGGTACTGGTAGCACCCATCTATACCACCGAATTCACCTGGGGAAAGAGTCTGACCTCAAACTGCCACAGGTCATCTAATGCCATCTTCACTGGCACCTTGGCTGTCATCTCGACCCTCTAGATTTCCTTCTTCATAAGGTTGATCACCTGCAATAAGTCATGTACGGGCTGGAGCACCCTTTCCAGCTCCCATGTAATGAAAACACTGTTAGTTGTTTTAGCCAGCAGTTGACTCGGGCTTCACTCGTCCCTCTGCCATTAAGCTTGAGCTTCTCCTGCACAGACTCATTCGGGTGCCCCAGAGGCTCAGAGTTTGCCCCACCATCGTCCCACAGATCAGAGTGCTTTAACCACAGACGGGTATCCATGCATTCTCGATCTAGGTTGGTAGGCACATGGGACAGACATGTAACTCTCCCAGGGAATATCATCCCTGGGCCAGGATCTTCATGAATTCCATTGTCCAGTTTTCAGTCATCCCAGGTGGCCTTTCTTCTTGGCCAGATGGCACAATTGCTGGTGACTACGTGTGTCTGGCCGGCCTCTGCCTTCGCACGCCTGAACTTTTTTTTTTTCATTGGGAGGAGTGGTGGTACTGTGCATCTCTGCATGGACAGTATATGTGCAAAAGTACTTCTGTGCCACAAAAATCAATAACGTAGGTCTCTGCCACACAGACGGCCAGGAATCCTGCTGACCACACCACTTGTGGCCTGAAGGGGACACTCCAGCTGCCCTAACCTGACACAGACAGACAGAGGCACAAGTCCAGCACAACACACTGCTTTTATTTTGCTGAGGGGAACTCTCTCCAATTGTTTCTCACTTAAACACAGTCCAAGAAGCACAAATACATAGCACACTGCCCATTCATCTTCTTTTCTTTCTCTCTTTTCTTAATCCCTCTCTGCATCTTCCTTCCTACAGCAAGCTTCATCTTCCATCCTCCTGACTCTGGCACCTCAAATGAAGTGAGGCGGCTTCTTTATGGTGCACCCTGGAACACTTCCGGTAGCCCGTTAGTGTGGTCTGGAAGGAACTCTGGGTGGGGCAATTGCCCAATGAAGTAGGGCTCAGAAGTGCCTGCAGCACCCACCCCTGGTGACAACCACAGGACACAACAGGATTGAGTACCAGAGCACCATCTCCCATGAAGCCCTGTGGTATCCCATGGTGCTACAGTGAACCAGAGAGCTGCCATGTAGCATTCTGTGGCAGATAATACCCTTTGCACACTCTCTCCCCAGGTTCTTCTAGTATAATGGCATCCTGATGTCACAGCTTACACTTTTTCTTTTTAGGATTTTTATGTAGTAATTTCATGTCTGATGTTGGTTTCACTTTACAATTTGTAGCAACAAAGTTATACTTTTTACTCTTTGTAAGAGCCATTTGCTAATCATTTTGGTTATGTTAAGTATTTTCTTAGTTCTATTAAATGTTTGCCAATATATCAGTGCATAGTACATGGGAGGTTCAATTATCACCCCACACACTTACAGTAGCTGAACTGGAATATTCTACTCCTTGTCTCTCCGACTTAGTGGTCTGCCTTGATGTAAGGAAGGCATGGAGGGCACACAGTTTCAAACTGTGCCCAGCTGGTGTAACGTAACGTGCTCTACTGAGCAAACTCATCTTTAAGTAGAAAAAGACAACTGAAGTTTAACAAAAAACAGTTAAGTTTAAAGAAGCAGCATTTTATCTTTTAAGGCCTTTTATGCTGTGTCTGTAACAACTTTATTGTCTATTCTTGTATGAACTGTTTGCTTGTAAGTTTGACTAAACCTTTTATAAAACAAACTTGATTGGACTGAGGAATTTCTTTTAAATCGCATTTAACTCGCGCTTGACTGCGCTTACCTCCTAGCAGCTACACTCTTATTTTTTATTTATGCAACACCATCTGATGTGACATTTTAAAAACAGAGGTGAACTCACACTGCATTATCCTTTTGTGGCTACAACAACATTTGAATCTGTTGGCAGTAGAAATCTTCAGTTCTTAGCAGACCCTAGTTGTTGGACTTTGTATTTTGGTTATGACCCCTGCTGATTCTGACTTTTGTTTTTCTTGATTTTTTCCACATTTAGTTACTTGGTTCTGGTTTGCCTTTCCACTCTTGACCCTCTGCTTTCCCTGAGAACATCTCTTAGTTGTTTAGTCATCTTCTGATTTCTTTGTGCTCACAATAATCTTCAAGCACTTGGTTATACTATAGGGCATCTTTCTAAATTCATATTTTAATTCATCCACTGTAATCAATAGCTGTCTATACAGGCTAATTTTTGAATCCTGATCATCATTAACCCTCAGATATTCCATGTTTTTCTTTTTATCATCAATCCTCTGTCTCCCAAAGTCCTTCTCACTTCTTCCAACTTCAAACTATCCCTCCACTTGCTTCTTTCTGGTGCTACACAACACAATGTCATCATTATTAGTGGAATATTCTGGTTCTTCTTATACCTTTGAGTTGTGCCACCACCCTTGAAATTTCTGTGTATAACAATTGTCCATTCTCATTTATAGGACATCTGCTGATTTCTTAGTCATCTCATTGTCATCCTTCAGTTCATTTTGCATATTACATCAACCTTTCCTCTTTATGATATTTCTTTAAGATGAATGCTTTGTTACCCTAAAATTATTCTTCCACAATCAGCAGTGGGATTGGTCTTTTATCCCATGACTCACCACATCCATAACCACATCAAAGAGGTAAGGACTGCAAGAAGATCAATGATGCAGACCTCTTCTAACTGGATCTTGTCTGTTACCTCAGTCCCTCACTCCCTCATACATATCCTGGACAATCCTCACATACTTCTCTGGTCCTCCTTTCTCTTCCATGCACCTCCAGGGCTCTTTATGCGCACTCTATCATAAACCTTTCTAAATTAATACACGCTATAGGAAAACCTTTCTGTTTTTCCTGGTGCTTTTCTGTCAACTGTCTCGATGCAAAGATTGTTTCAGTTGATCCTTCTTTATGCTTGTTTCTTCTCTTTATAATCCTTTCCCAAATTTTCGTAGTTTATGACATCATCTTTATCCTCTAGAGTTTCCACAATCCTGCTTCAATCCATCCCTCCTTGATCTTCTCATGCTCATTGAACACCAAACCTTGTTCATCTTTCATCTGGTTTATCTGACTAAAATCCTTCCCAGCCCTGTCCTTAATCTTTGCTATTCTACAAATCCTTCTCTGTCCTTTTGTGTCTGCAGTTTTTCACACCCCTAGTCCAAAGCTTGTCTCTTGGCTGTTGCCACTGTCCTCTTTGTCTCTTTGTTTGTCTGCCTAGAAATTTCTTTGTCTTCCCCTTTCCTGATAGTACCATGTCCATTTGCCTCCTTCTAAGCCTTTATTACATCATGAACTTCTCTGCTCCATCACCATGTTTGTTTGTCCCCAGGTGGGCTCACTTTTCCCATTTATGACCTTACAGTTCTCTTTTAAATGAGATCTTCTACACATTACAGACTCTATTTGACTTTCCCTTTCACCGTTACTCTGTCGTAGTTTGCAGGTTTAATTCAATATATTAATAATTTTGTATTTGGTGTTGAAGATGTGGCCCTTTATAAAATAAAATATTTTAAGCTCACTGATGTTATGCTTTTATCGAAGGAATCTACAATGGCTCAGTGTGACCTGAGCTAATGATTTTACAGAAATGTTATTTAGATGGAAAATGACTGGATGTGTGCAATGTGTTTATATCCTTACAGAGAGAATCGGATAAGATATTTTAAATGTATTGTGGACTGTGGAAACCAAAAGGACTTCACTGAATCATTGAAGCTGAGCAATAGTAAAGTCCACGTGGACCCAGACTGGACAGAGGAGATACTGAAGACCATGAGTAACTTTATAAAATGCTCCTCAAGTAAAGTTGGCATCATAGTGCACTGCGGTGGCACAAATGAAATTAATGAAAGATTTGTTCACTTCTTGTCAGACTGCCTGGATATGATATCTTCAATACGGTAAACAACCTGATATGTTTATGTTGGTCTCTGTGCTCTCCTGTCTCTTTTTATAGACTCATTAGATCTCTGTTTTATCATCTCATTCTGACACATCAGTGGTGAGACTGGCAGCCTTGTGATCGTTATGTGTCATGCATTCCTTTCAACACTTAGCGTTACCCATATTTATCAGTCATCTCAGAATTACTGCTGGGAATTGCACTATTAGTGGGACTAGGATAAAAATTTGTGCTACTTCAGAGGAGGAGGACATGAGAAGCATTTACAAAGCATACTACACCCAGTCCCAGCTAGAAGTGAGAGTTCACCTTTGAGAATTAATTATATTGTTACATCCCAAATGACAAAATGGATCTTACAGTGATGTCTTTTAGTTTTCTGATACAAAGTCTATGACTTCTGTAGAACACTAATAATAATAATAATAATAATAATAATAAGAAGAAGAAGAAGAAGAAGAAGGTAGATGAAAGACCATGGTTAAGCTAGACCAAACTAAACAAGGGATTCTGGAGAAATTTCAAAATCCTAAATGAGCACTTACCATTAGTACTTGCAATACATGACTTGCTACTTGATACAAACAATGTCCTGTATGCAGTGGTAAGGACACTTGTCGAACATAAAGGTCAGAAACCATTTAGAGTAATGAGTGGAAAGCCAAAATACCAGCATGGTGGCATTGCCTTAATATGCGATTAAAAATGCTTAGAAAGGATCTTGGGCAATTGATTGAAATACATCATGGAGTAACCACCTGTAGGATGAGGCAATCCAAAGACCATCTCTTTTGAAAATGTAATATTATGACCTTAAAAGATCTGGACATAACCATCAAGATGATTAGGCAGAAAATCAAAGCTGTGGCTGCTTTTATTAAACAATACAAGGAATGAAATGCTTGACAAAGCCACAAGTGAGAGTTTGCAGGCTATGATAAAGCATTCTAAAGAAAACTCTTACATAGATCCTGATGAAATACCAACAAAGCAGGAATTTGAGATCTTTTCAGATGGCATATTGTCAATTGTTAGTGGATACAATGACAAGGTATGTTGACCTGAGTATATTGCTGAATCTGCCTGACCGATGGCACAAAGCTAATTCTATTCTGTCTTCAAAACATATTCAATAATGTGCTGAAAAAAGCACCTAACTGGAATACACCAGACATTGATAAAGTTCATAATGTTTATCTAAAACATCTCAAAGAAGCTCATCCATATTTACTAAAGCAAGTTAACAATATACTCAGTGGTTGAGTGTAAATGAAGACTGCTTTGTTACTGGGCAGGTCTATTTTACACCAAAAAATCAGAACACAATGAACCCTAAGATCTGGCACCCAATTGCATGTTTTCTCACAACATATAAGATCCTAACCTCCATTATCGCTGAGGGTCTTTACCATCATTGCTCTGACAACATGATAATGTTGACATTCCAGAGGGATGTCTCAAAGGCTCTCAAGGATATAAAGATTATCTTCTACTAAATAAAGCCAAATTAGAGGGTGCCTGCCAACAATGATCTTAAAACATAAGGATGGTGTGGATTGACTATCAAAAGGTGTTCGACATGGATGGCTAATCAAGACCCTAAAGCTATACAACATCTTGCTAACGGTGATCAAGAACCTAAAGAGGGCAATGGACAAATTGCAGGTAGTAATGAGTGCCCAAAACACCACCAGATCAATAACAACAGATCCAATCAAAATAAAATGTGAGCTTTTTCTAGGAGATTCATTGTCCCCTGTCCGCCTTGCATTGAATACACTTTCTACAATTCTGGCTTCATACAATAATATTGGATACAAAGTTAAATGTCATAGTCATCTCATTAACTATCTATTATACATACAGTAGATGACCTAAAGCTCTTTGCAAAAGGATCACAAGAGCTTAACAGGCTGTTGGGCACAGTGGAAATATTCATCCAGCATATTGGCATATCTTTTGCTTCTACAAATGCAAGCTACTCCAGGCAGAGTGGTGGCTCTGAGGTAGGGATCTGCACTTGTAATAGGAAGGTTGCCGGTTCGAATCCGTAAAATGCCAAAAGGGACTCTGCTCTGTTGGGCCCTTGAGCAAGGCCCTTAACCTGAAATTGCTAAGCACTTTGAGTAGTGAGAAAAGTGCTATATAAATGCAAAGAATTATTATTATTGTCTCAAAACAGGAAAAGAGGCAATAATATCAGGTGAAGGACACATTCTACTCTGTGGCCAAAAGTTTGAGGAGTTAATACTCAATCAGACCTATAAATATTAGAGGATAAAAGAATCTGGCAAAATGAATCACAATGAGACATCTTGAACCACAAAGTGAAAAATTCCAAAAGGCTGAGGAAGATCTTGGCAACTAAACTAATCTTCCAAAATATGATTAAGGCAATACATACATATGCAATAGCCATATTGATCTGCAGTTTCACAATAGTCAATTGGAAATTTTCTGAAATTCAATTGCTTGACACATGAACCAGCAGACTCCCACTCTCAGTCATTGCCACTAAGCCAAAGCTGATGTAGAGAGGTTATATCCATTAGAGAAGGGCAGGAGAGCTCTAATAAACATCGAGTTGCTTTACCAAAGGGCAGTCATCAAGCATGCCCTATATCTCAAAAGATGAGAGGATGAGGTTGTCTGAACACATGACATGACAAAGTCTAAATATCCTAATCCAAACAGACTGTCACAACATTCTCCTCCAGACTTAATCTGAATAGCAGACAATTAACTGAGGAGACAATTAGTGTATATGTATGAAAAAATCACAAAACCAACGTGATCATACCTGGAAGAGGAAATCAATGCAATGACAGTTTCAAAACTATGTGGAGAAGGCACATGTTGATACTCAGGGATCATTCAGCTGGATGAAACGGCAAGACATTATGCAGTCACTTGAAACCAGTATTTTGCCATTCAGGATCAGGCAGTGAAAACTAAACACAACATAAGACGATAACGACTGAGTGCAAAGAATGTTATTCTCTTATAACAGATGAATATTTAGAACAAAAATAAATAACCACATTAGATATGACAGTGTGCCACGTCTGTCATTGAGCTGGGCAAAACTGAACTACCAGTTAACAAAGGCACCTGCCTTGATGTAAACCTTTTAAAATTACGTTGGTCCAACTTGATGTAACTCCTTTGTATCTGATCAGGTAGAAAATGTGGAAAACTGATTCCAAACCAACCACAAATAAAGGGCCCATTTTAGTGACGCACGTTAATATCTGTTAACACTGCAGAATATTTTCATTGGCTCTTAACGCTGAATAAGTAACTGCTTTGCACAAGTTGTGTGAAGAAGAAACTGGCATGAACCAGATAACTTCAGGCTCACGTGATGGTCCCGACCTCCCTAAGACTCGCAGCTGAAATAAATACAGGGTCCAATGGTGCCCCTTTGGCGGATTAGTGTCACAACCTCAGCAGATTGCCCACGGACATTCACTAAATGCTGCTAGGAAAAACTCCAATCCCGGGCATAATTTTCAGGAGTGCAAGTGTAATTGACACATCTGAAATGTAAATTTGACTTAAATTATTACGAGTTAGTTTTGACAGCGATCTTATTCCATAAATGGTAAAAACACCAAAACATCTTGCAGGTAACAGTGATATGTGTAATTCCATTAGGCACTCTTTTATTTACTTTTTATTCTTTTGTTGAATTATATCTTTATTTTTATGTATTTTGTCTCTTTGTAATTACAGCTCTTCCTTTAAATTCATGAAAACTGCTTTAATCTACCTTTTGTGTAAAACAAAATATGATATAAAATGTATGTTGTTTTTCTTTCTTCTAGTTTTCAAAAGGGTTTCAATGAAGGAAGGTTTTGGGCTATGTGTCATTTATTTAAGCAGTATGAAGAACTGAATGGACACAACAGCCTTCCATGCCTCATCTCTTTATTTGCACCCTTTCCAAACAAAATGCCCTTGACAAACACCAAGAAATTCAAAAGTTCAGTTTTCTTACACAGTATCATCAGGACAATGTCACAGTTCCACAGCACAAAGAAGCTTTACAACAACTTTGGCGATTCTTATTCAGCAGTCTCATGGAGGATGAAAGGTATGTTTCATTGCTGATCAATAAATGTTTAGGCAGACTAAAATAAGGATGGACATATTTGAAGCAGTCATAGATATGCAGGGATTGAGGAGATCACTTTAATATCTTTTGAGTCAGAACATTTTGCTATTTTTATTGACTTCGTTTTCATCCTTATGTTATTGTGATTTGTTTATTTAATTTTCCAAATTTTACAACTGTTTTACATTTAAAGTCTTATGTTTCATCTCATTGGTTTTATTATTTCTTTATATCCACCATAGTTATTATTTTTCTCCTTTCTTTTTACTCTTTATGGAGATGGTAAAACATACAAGGATATTCAAGTTTTCCTCTGTCATTATTTTCATTTCCTATTGCTGTCCCTCAAATCTCAGCTTGATGGAGGTATTGTTGTCTTCCTTACAATGGGCAGATAGACAGTGACTTATTTTTATTGCTGGACAAACAGCTCCTGTGGTAAAGTGAAATTGAGCTGCTACTCCACTTTGATTGTATTTTCTTGCAGTTTCCTTCTAGAGTTCCAGCATGATATTTAAACAAAACCTCCCTTTTCTGAACCCATGCTTACTATTCAGTAATACTCCAGTTCTTGCAATGTGTTGCTCAATCTTATCCTTAATAATTCTTTCCATTAAATTACCTATGATGCACATTAAACTTACTGGTTTGGAGTTGCTTGGATCTGCCCAGTCACCCTGTTTATATAATGGAACAATATTTGACATTTTCCAGTACTTTGGAATTTCCCAGTTCACAATAATTTCCTAAAATATGTGTCAAGGGTTTATGTATGTACTCAATAACCTCCTTCAGCACTCTGATACATATTATCTGGCACTGGTGATTTCTTTGATTTCAGCCTGTTTAATCTAATCAACACTTCTCTTTCTTCTTCTTCTCTCAGCTGCTCCTGTTAGGGTTGCCACAACAGATCATCTTTTTCCATATCTTCCTGTCCTCGTCATCTTGTTCTGTTACACTCATCTGACTTTGTCTCCCAACCGTCCAACTTGAGCTGACCCCCTAATGTCCTCATTTCTAATCCTATCCATCCTCGTCACACCCAATGCAAATCTTGGCATCTTTAACTCTGCTACCTCCAGCTCTGTCTCCTGCTTTCTGGTAAGTGCAATCGTCTCCAATCCATATAACATAGTTGGTCTCACTACCGTCCTATAGACCTTCCCTTTCACTCTTGCTGATACCCGTCTGTCACAAATCACTCCTGACACTCTTCTCCACCTATTCCACCCCGCCTACACTCTCTTTTCACCTCTCTTCCACAATTCCTATTACTCTGTACTCAAGTATTTGAACTCACTCACCTTCACCAACTCCACTCCCCTCATCCTCACCATTCCACTGACCTCCCTCTCATTCACACACATGTATTCTGTCTTGGTGGTCCTACTGACCTTCATTCCTCTCCTCTCATATCTCCACCTCTCCAGGGTCTCCTCAGCCTGCTCCCTACTATTGCTACAGATCACAATGTCATCAGCAGACATCACAGTCCACGGGGACTCCTGTCTAATCTCATCTGTCAGCCTGTCCATCACCAATTCAAATAAGAAAGGGCTCAGAGCCGATCCCTGATGTGAGCCCACCTCCGTCCTCCTATCATAGACCTCACCACGGTCACACTTCCCTCTTACATATCCTGTACAACTCTTACGTACTTCTCTGCCACTCTCGACTTCCTCATACAATACCACAGCTCCTCTCAATCACCCTGTCATATGCTTTATCCAGGTCCACAAAATGCAATGCAGCTCCTTCTGGCCTTCTCTCTACTTCTCCATCAACATCCTCACAGCAAACATCACATTTGTGGTGTTACTTTCATGGCATGAAACCATACTGCTGCTCACTAATCATCACCTCACATCTTAACTGAGCTTCCACTACTCTTTCCCATAACTTCATGCTGTGGCTCATCAATTTTCTCCCCTGTAGTTACCGCAGTCCTGCACATCCCCCTTATTCTTTAATATCGGCCCACCAGTCCACTTCTTCTCCACTCCTCATCATCCTCTCACTTTCCAAGATTCCATTAAACAATCTCATTAAAAACTCCACTGCTATCTCTCCTAAACACCTCCATACTTCCACAGGTATGTCATCTGGACCAACGGCCTTTCCATTTTTCATCCTCTTCATTGCTGTCCTTACTTCCTCCTTGCTAATCCATTGCACTTCCTGATTCACTATCTCCACATCATCCAACCTCTTCTCTCTCTTGTTCTCTTCATTCATCAGCCTCTCAAAGTACTCTTTCCATCTGCTCAACACGCTCTTCTTGCTTGTTTCCATCTTTATCCTTTATTACCCTAACCTGCTGCTCATCTTTCCTAGCACAGCCCCTCTGTCTCACCCACGGTCCTTTTCTCCCTCCTTAGTGTCCATCCTTTCATACAACTCATCATACGCCTTATCTATAGCCTTCACCACCTCTCTCTTCACCTTACACCTTATACTGGACGCATCTGCTTCAACTTTATATTCTAAGGGTGCATCTGGGTGTTTCAGAATGGGGGCTAGTAAACAAGTCCTTTAGTAGTTCAAAACATTGTTCAACTTCTGGTGTCCAAATACATTTACAATTGGCCCTTTTAGTAAGTGAAATACTGCGAGAAATAACTGAACTAATGTTCTTTATAAATCTCCAATAGTAATTTTATAACTCCACAATTTTTGTACTTAAGGCTTCTGTTTTTCCAAATGAAGCTGATTTAAATTTTTGAATGATTTATATTCAGCTAAAGATTCAAGATATTTCATATCTCAGAAATAAACCATTGTCCTTATGAGGCTTTGGGAATTTTTCTGAGAGACAAAAGAACAGGGAGGTGTAAACATAAACCATGTCATGTAAAAACAACATGGGATTAAATAGAAAGTGCAGGCACCCAAACAGCAGGGATAAAACAGAAAACTGAGCCAAAGGTAAAAGGGATTCAAGAACCAAGAAATGAAGCTAACACTTGACCTATTGAAGAAGAATCAAACGATCAGTGAGAGAGTAGTTTGTTTTGTTAGCCAACTGAGCAATGTTAGCATTTGGAATTATAAACACATGTATACAGAAATCGATTGGGGTCAGAGCCATGGCCATCACAGTCACATAACATGCAACTTATGTTCATAAGATTCCTTAATTGAGGTCATGTGATGCATCAATTGTGTCGAGAAACAAATGAAACAAAAGCTTCCAAATGTAAAAATTAAATTCCAAAAACAGTTTTAAATCTTAAAAAGAAATACAGAATTTAAAATAAAATCTAAAAATAACATCAAATGTGTGTAGTTTTTAACATTATGGAATTCACATTTCTCTAATTTTAAATACCATATATTGGGAACTTTCCATTCATTTTATTTGAAGTGCACTATCTGTAGGCCAACAGTGTAAGAGGTCAAAACTCAAAATCATAAGATCAAACAACAAGTACACCTAAGCTTAAGGGAAAAGTAACAAGCAAAAATCCAAACTAAAATCCTTGATGATTTCAGAAAACTCACCAACCTAACGATGGAATCCAAGAGCTTGGATGGCATCACAACATTGTAGCAACAACTACACATAGCAGCAAAAATGAAACTATAAGGTCCAACATGTCAGGAGTACAAACTTCCATCCATCCATTATCCAACCCGCTATATCCTAACTGCAGGGTCACGGGGTCTGCTGGAGCCAATCCCAGCCATCACAGGGCGCAAGACAGGAAACAAACTCCAGGCAGGGCCAGCCACCACAGGGCACCCACACACACTAGGGACAATTTAGAATTGCCAATGCACTAATAACCCAATTGTGCTCCACTCACTTAGAATCTGGAACCAATGTAGAAAGCATTTTAAGACGGAGAAGCTTCTTTCTGTGGCACCTGCAAAAGAACCACTTTTTCAACCCTCACAAACATGTGCAGTTTTTAATATCTGGAAAAATTTGGAATTAACTTGCTTAGGATCTTTATATAGACAACGTCTTTGCATCCTATGAACAATTACATTCCAAATTTAACATTCAACTACAAATTTCTTTCACTATCTTCAAATCAGGAACTTTGTTAAACAGAACCTTCCAGATTTTCCTCATCTTGCACCCTCATCCACGCTGGAAAATTTATTGCTCAATTTCAAGGAGTTAGACTCCATCTCTACAATATATAAAATCATTTTACAATCCCTTCCTTTCAAAGATCCAAGAGGACACTGGGAAAAAGATCTCTCAATTAATATATCAGAAAAGGAGTGGAAAGTAGCAATGCAGAGAATTCACTCGAGCTCCATATCATAAAGCATACAATTATACAACTCAAAATTATATATCGAGCACATCTGTCTCGACTAAAACTCTCAAAATGTTTCCAGGTCATGATCCAACCTGTGAACGCTGCAAATTAGCTCCAGCCTCACTAGGTCACATGTTCTGGGCCTGCTCCAAATTAACATTATTCTGGACAAACATTTTTAATTACCTCTCAGACAGTCTTGGACTCACAATCCCTCCTAACCCATTAACAGCTGTGTTTGGGGGTCTTCCAGAGGGTCTTAAAGTGGAGAAAGACAAACAAATTGTGATTGCATTCACTACACTGTTGGCACGCAGACTTATTCTGATAAACTGGAAGAACCCAAACTCTCCTCTTTTAAGTCAGTGGGAAACTGATGTGTTATATTATTTAAAATTGGAAAAATCAAATACTCAGTTAGAGGATCTGTGCAGACTAATCAGTAATATTTTGAAATGATTTTATAAAGCACAGAGAATTTGTTGATTTAGGTATTTTTAAAAGCCTTAAATTTTACACCGTTTGGCTTGCTCTCTCTCTCAAGGGTGGGGATCGATCTGTTCTTAGCATAATTCTTTTTTTTTTGTAAAAATGTGATTGCTATGTATTGATTGTAATAAAATTAATAAAATAAATTGCCAATGCACCTAACCTGCATGTCTTTGGACTGTGGGAGGAAACTGGAGTCCTGGAGGAAACCCACGCAGACACGGGAGAACATGCAAACTTTACACAGGGAAGAGAACCAGGTCTCCTTACTGCAAGGCAGCAGTGCTACTCACTGTGCCACTGTGCCACCAGTACAAACTTAAATCTATAAAAAGTAAGAATAATTCATTAAAGAAAATACAATTCTTTTTAAATTTTTTTTCCAGCCTTTGGAGTTTTTTGTTTTTCTGTCCACCCTGGCCATGGACCTTACTCTTATTCTATGTTAATTAATTTTGACTTATGTTTATTTTTATTGTGTCTTCTATTTTTCTATTCTTCATTTTGTAAAAGCACTTTGAGCTACATTTTTGTATGAAAATGTGCTATATAAATAAATGTTGATTGATTGATTGAATTCTGCCAAATAATACATAAAATCTAATTTATAATAGTCAAAGATGACATTGACATGCACTGATACATACCATGACATAAATTCCAAATGCAGTAATATTTTCATATATGCTTATATTTTATTCTTTTAGGATTTTTAAAATTATTTTATATAGTAATTTCATATCTGATGTTGGTTTCACTTTAGGATTTAGAGCAACATATTTATTTTTCTTTACTATTTCATTTTTTATTTTTGCAACAACTGCTGTTGAAATCGTCAAGTCAAGTTGGGGAGCATGCACTTCTACAGCGCATTGCTGCACCTACTACACAAGAAACAACTCGGGATCCTGGTTTGCAACCCCAGGCAGACATGCGGTCCAGTCCCACCCTCCTGAAATGACCCTCTATCTGCCACAGCCAGGTGTTACGTGGTGGACCCTGGTCCAGCCACTCAGGTCCCCAACAATGAGGATCTCATGAGCTAGATCACCCTCGGGAAGCGAGCCACATGGCCGTAGTGCCGTAACTGACACCCCTCACAATGCAGGTAATGTGCCTCATTGGGGATCCATTAGCAACACACAGTCACACCAATGGTACCCAAGGATTTTCTGAGAGACACAGTACCAAAGGAGTCCAGTCTTCATCTCAGGTCACTGGATAATGCCCATGTCTCTGGATAATGTCCATGTCTCACAACCATATAGCAGGACAGGAAGCACCGGGCCTCTAAAGACTTGGACCTTCGTCCTTTTCCAGAGATATCAGGAGCGCCACACACCCCTTTAAAGTGACCTCATGATCCCCATGCTCTCCCAATCCATCTACTGACTTCACAGGAAGAGTCACTGCCAAGTAAGTAAACCTCTCGATGCGAGGTTGACACTTTCTCCATGAGACAGACACACTGCTGATGGCCGTGCACAAAAGATCATTAAAGGGCTGGCTGTTGGTTTTATCAGGACCCTCACAAGCCCAGACACTCAGACTCCTCACTCAATCTCGAGTGCCCGATCAGAACCTCCATTGACTCCATGAAGATAGCAGCATCATCAGCAAAGTAAAGATCTGTGAATCTGTGAAACAGATGCCTCACAGCCGCTGGATCCCACGACCCTGCCCAACACCCAGTTCATACAAGTATTGAACAGAGTAGGAGCAGAACACACACCCCTGACGAACCCCAGAATCAACTGGGGAAAACTCAGAGGTCCTGCCTTCAGTCTGCACAGCATTCACAGTACCAGTGTACAGGCTGGTCATGATATCCAGCAACCTTGAGGGGATCCCGCAAACCCTCAGGATGTCCCACAGAGCAGCTCAATCAACTGAGTCAAAGCTTTACGAAAATCAACAAAGGCTGCAAAAACTTCACATTTGCGCTCCATGAGAACCCTCAGTGCCAGAATGTGGTCAATTGTAGACTTCTTAGGCGTAAAACCAGACTGCTCCAGTCGCTGGTAGGTGAGCAAGTGATCACGGATCCTATTGAGGATGACCCTAGCAAGGACCTTACCCGGCACCAAGAGCAGTGTTATCCCCCTGTAGTTGCTGCAATCCAGGTGATCACCCTTCCCTTTCCAGATAGGGACAAGTCCCATTTTCCAGTCAGTTGGGATGATGCCAATCTCCCAAATGAAAGCAAATATTGCTTACAATGCCAGGAGGACAGCCTTACCACCTGCCTGGAGAAGTTCACCCGGATACCACAGATCTCTGCAGCCTTTCCTCCCCTCAGGTGGTTCACCACCTGTGTCATCTCAGTGAGACTGGGGGTTCAAAGCTAATTAGAGGATCAGCCTCAAGAGCCATGGACCAGAGATATCTAACATCGTAGCAGAGGATCGGCTTTCAACAACTGCTCAAAGTAGCTAGCCCAGCGGTCACAACTGCAGTGTCATCTATAAGGACCGTTCAATCAGCTGCCCTGACTGCAACTCTCCGAGGAACAGATTCAGATTTGCATAATGCTTTGATTCCTCTGTAAGCAGGACATGAATCGCTAGACCACAGATGGTGTGTCACTTGCTCACAGATTCCTCTAACAAACGCCTCTTTTCTGCCCTCAGAGCCCTCACAGCCATACCTCTCAGCTCCGGTACAGACCAGAGTTGACATTGAGCCGTGCTCTGCAACTCCACTCGATGATATCCAAGGTGCCCTGTGAGATGAAACACCTCCTTCTGGGAACACTGCTAACACCTACACAACCCTTAGTAACCTTCAGAGTCTTGTCGCGGAAGGTCTCCCACATCACATTAGGATCAGCAGTCACCCAAATCTGCAAGTTTCTCACACAAACTGCATCCAAACTCGTTAGAAACAGCCTGGTCTTGGAGTCTGGTCAAGTCCACGCTCATTCTCCTAGTAGGTGGTATCCTACTGGATCAAAGCTGGATCCTAACAGTAGCAACAAGTCTGTGGTCAGAATTTACAAACTGGGCATTTCTGTAGACCCTGTAGTTTTGCAAGAGACTCCAGTGTCTGCTCACAAGTATGAGATTGATCTCCTCTACCGCACCACCAGTATTGGAATACCAAGTCCAAGCGATGCGGTTCTGGGCGTTGGAACCAGGATACAACGATTCATGGCCCCTGACTTTTGCAAAGTCAACGAACATGGAGCCACTTTCACCACGGTCACCAGACCCATGGGGACTGAGACAATCCGCATAGCCAGCCCTGATCAGTGCCAGTGGCTGCCTTGAAGTCACCCATGACCAAGGAAGTGTCACCTCGTGGGCACCCATCAACCACCAAGCAAAGTTGCGAATAAAATTTTTCCCTCACCAAGACATCACTCATCGTGGATGGAGCATACATACATTGAGACAACAGACAAGGCACCCAGGGAGTGCCGTAATCTGAGTCTCATAATAAACTCATTGAAAGAGTGACATCGGACACCATCAGAAGAAGCCAACGGTTTCGACTCTTCTGGGATGGGGCTCCCGAGGATTTCCCAATCCCCTTCATGATGCAAGCAGCCTTCCTATGGGTGGGTGCAGAAGAGCTGCTCCGTGGAGAGCAAAAGGAGTCCTTTCTGTCATCTTGGAGCTGTGTGAGGTTTTTACGGTGGCTGGCGTGCCAATCCCGCCACCACCCCATCCTTTCCTTGCAAGTTGGAGGACCATTTGCAGGGCTGGATGCAGTTTAACATCATACCCAGGGCAATATCATCAGACATAACATTTTAAATGCTGATGTGATCGCAAAGTTCTTTATCCTTTGTGGCTACAACAACATTTAAATCTGTTGGCAGTAGAAATCTTCAGTTCTAAGCAGACCCTAGTTGTTGGACTTTGTATTTTGGTTATGACCCCTGCTGATTCTGACTTTTGGGTTTTTTTGGATTTTTTCCACATTTAGTTACTTGGTTCTGGTTTGCCTTTCCACTCTTGACCCTCTGCTTTCCCTGAGAACATCTCTTAGCTGTTTAGTCATCTTCTGATTTCTTTGTGCTCATAATAATCCTCAAGTACTTGGTTGTACTATAGGGCATCATTCTATATTCATAATGCCTTTTAGCTGTATTAAACACTGTTTTCCGTTCTTTAACTTTTTAAAGAAGATGAGATAATACACAAAACAAATCTCTAATTTAGTAGAGGAATCTGTAACTTCATGAATTACAGCTGAGATAAGAAGAAGTTGATATTTGTTTTATTGGTAGTTATGTGCAGGGATTTAACCCCTAATTATGATTTTCAACAAAGAATCAGATAGTAATCCTGGATTACTTGACGATCTTACAGTGTTTGTAGGTTCTCTTTAATGTGTTCTTCCATAGTCCATATGGGTCCTTTTTGGAAGGAGTGCTCCTTGTAACAAATCTATTATACAACTAATTTCATAATGGCAAGAGACTTCTGTTTTATAAACACATTTTGAAAATCTTCACCTTTACATGGCACAACATACACCATATAAGAGTGAATTATATGTGAAAGTGTTTTCTGCACACAATGTTCTTTGCTGTAATTTTTGACATGGACTAATCTAAGACAAGATTGTATTACGAGACACATGAATCTCAGAATTAGATTAGATCATGTGCATTGGATGACAAGACGGGTATTTGTTTGTGTACCAGATCAACATGCAGAAGTAGTTTATTCTAAAACCCTCGCTCTATGGTCTTTCTAATAACTGGTAGTGCCATTGGCTGAAGTTTTAAGGGTATAGATAGAATATTTAATTGAGTTAAAAATCTTCTTCTTCCTCTTCATCCTTTCCCAATTCTATGTGGGGTTGATGTGCTTGATTAACCTTCTTCAAACTATTTTTTTTTCAACCTGCCCATCAGTCAAGCCCTTTTCCTTCAGATATTCTTTTACTTTATCCATCCACCTCCTCTTTGGCTTCCCTCACTTTCTTTTCCCCTGTACCTCCATTCCCATCACTCTTTTGCCCACATATACACTGTCTGTCCTCATCAAATGTTCATACCACCTCAACCTACTTTTCTGTATTTTCTTAGATATTATCCTACTTTACTTGTACCTCTTATTGTCTCATTTCTTAATATGTCCTCTTTTGTAACTCCACACATACATCTCATCATTGTCATTTCTGCAACATCCAAATTCTTCTTTAACTCTTTTAGGGCTAATTTTTTTGTTTGTTTCTTTTCTCCCAGGGCTGAATATTTTTCCAAAAACTAACTTTTTAAAAAAAAGAACACAAAACAATTGTTTAACATATTAAATCAACAAAAAAATCTATTTTTGACTAATATAACATTTTTGCATTTTGTATGAGCCTGCATACTATATAATGTAACATATTATTTCACATACTGTACATGTTACAAAGCAAAGTCCTGCAAAGTGTGGTAACACTCAAAGCAGCCAATTGCATGCATTGCCACGTTGCACTGCTTTACAATATGTGTTGCACTGGTGCCTCTTTTTCAGTTGCCTGTTGCTGCACACAACACAGTCAGGCTTGTACTTTTGTCCTCATATGTTGCAGGAAAGTGGCGCTCAGTCAGCCTGTCTGGCACTGCTCTTTGTGATGGCCTTCCTCGCTTTGCCAAAGGCACTCCAACATAATCTGCCAGCAAGCTGTCAACCACCTTCTTGCGGAAATCTGCCGCAGTCACAGTGCTGTCACTGTTTGCCTGCTTGAACAATATGTAGCCATTTGTAAGTGCAATGTCACGCATGAGATGGTACACAGTGTGGTATCACTTGGTGGACTTATAGCCGTAAGCATATGACCCCAGCATCTGATCCAGTCGATCAACTCCGCCATTTTACAATTACACTCCTCAAGTGCAACTGGCTTGTCCAGATTCCTACGTTCTGGGTTTCCCTTTGAACGAATTACTTTCTCACATAAATTGTTGGTGTGAACTGTAGTAAGACATGTCACCCGTTTGACATCATGCCATGCCAATGCCACCAAGTTATCCACCACCATGAAAACAGGATTGTCACCTCTTTTCATCTTTAGCCTCTCTGGCATCAACTGTAAAGGCATGTGTCTCCTGTTCACCCTTACTGTGCCACAAGCTCCAATTCACCTGCTCTGTAGCTCCATGAACAATTCTGGTGATGTATAAAATTGTCCAAATGAACACAACATGACCCAATTGTTCATAGCCCTGAAGCAGCTCTAGCACAACCTGACTTGTCAAAGGACAGTTCTCTCTTTGAAAGGAATGCTTTCCAGTATAAGTAATTACTTTCAGGCAGAAACCAGTGTTTGCTTTTGCCAGTACAAAATCCTTTATGCCATACTTTGTGGGCTTGTCTGGCATATATTTGCGCAAAAAAAGCCATCCCTTATATTTTATTATTGATTCATCCACAGACAAATCACGGCCAGGCTGATAAAATTGTTTATATGTTGGCTCCACTATGTCAAGCAGGGGCTGAGCTTCACACATGGAGTTATAGCCTGGCTCACCCCTTGGGATTTGCTTCTGGTTATCACAGAACTGAATGAAGCTTTGCAGCAGCACATACCTATCACGTGGCATAACCTGTCCAAAGCCACCAGGTGACAAAGTACGTTTGGACCAATGCTCCCTGAAATTATATCACCAGTCTAGTCCCATCTCTATCTGCAATGCCACAAAGCCCTTCATCTTGTCTTTTGTTGTGGGTTTGCACAAACGAGAATGGGAGCAAGTGCATCCGCAATTCAAAAATTGCTCTGCATACCTGTTTGTTTCGTCTGATATCAGCTGAAACACTGCCTCAGAAAAAACAGAGTGAAATAGTCCAGCGGCATGAAATCCGTTGCATCCAGCAGCTAGCCGTGCCTTCTTGTGAAGTCCGTTAGCCAGTTCAGCTCCCATGGATCAATTTCTGGGTATTCCTCCCAAGCGAACCTTGCCGTAGGTGCATCGGCAGCACGAATGCGCTCAGCTGCAGCCGAGCAGCTGAGGCGGCATCGGCTGCTCTTCGATCAGCTGATGCCGGCTCCTCAATCTCTTGCTTGATCTCCTGATCACTGTCAATGAAATCCGACTCTGAAAAATCAGAGTCCGACTCTGCGATAATGCACAAAATGTCATCTGCCGAGTTTTTTCTTTTCTGCACTCGCTTCGCTCCCTCGTGAGATGTTGATGCCATCTTGCCTTTGTTTGCATTTTTACATATAGCAACTCACGTACATATAAGGATCAGTTGTTGAGTCAATGAGTCTAACATTCTTCCAAGCAGAAGGGGAATGCCTGTGACGTGACAGTGAGTTTTGTCGCTATTAACAGCTGATTGTCACCCTCTATCCCAGGATGTCGACTTTTGTCGACATTCGCCTCAACCCTCCTGTCGACAAAAGTTGACATCCGCCCTAAAAGAGGTAATTGCTCCTATCTCAGCTCCATACACCATTGCTGGTCTTACTTCTGTCTTAAAACCTCACCTTTAAACTTCTCCTTAATTCTTTGATCGCATAATACTCCTGATACCATTTTCCAATTGTTCCTTCCACACTGCACTCTATAGGTTGTCTCTGCATCTAATTCTCCATCTTGGGCTACCATTGATCCATTGATATTTTAATTAATCCACTGTATTCAATAGCTATCTCTACAGGCTAATTTTGAATCCTGATCATCATTAACCCTCAGATATTCCATGTTTTTACTTTTTATCTTCAATCTTCTGTCTTCCAAAGCCCTTCTCACTTCTTCCAACTCCAAACTATCCCTCCACTTGCTTCTTTCTGGTGCTACACAACACAATGTCATCATGTAATGGAAATTTTACATCTTATTAAAGAAAGAAACATCATTTAACAGGACAAATCAGTTATCAGGCAGAAGAAAAGACGTTCATTGTATCTTTTAATTACTCATCGGCAAAATGCCTTGGAGGGTGTATTCTTCAAAGCAGTCTGTTACAGCCTGGTCATAATGATCCAAGAAAACAAAGAATAGAGGTTCATTTTATAAACTACTGAATTTACATACAGTGTCAATCAATGTATATATTGGTTGGTTATACTCTGGTTGGTTCATTGGTTTACACCCAAATGATTTATATAAAATAAAAGTCTGTTATGTTTTATTCTTGTTCTTCTTATACCTTTGAGTTGTGCCACCACCCTTGAAATTTCTGTGTGTATAACAATTGTCCATTCTCATTTATAGGACATCTGCTGATTTCTTAGTCATCTCATAGTCATCTTTCAGTTCATTTTGTATATTACATCAACCTTTCCTCTTGTACATTATTTGTTTACTTGACCATCTCAGTATTTTTCCTAAACCAGTTTTTGTATTTCAGTGTACATCTTGCTGTTCACTTGACATTTATCTGGTTTCCTGGTGAGCCTAAACAGGTTTCTGACATTTATTAACTCTTTATGATATTTCTTTAAGATGAATGCTATAGTACCCTAAAATTATTCTTCCACAATCAGCAGTGGGATTGGTCTTTTATCCCATGACTCACCACATCCATAACCACATCAAAGAGGTAAGGACTTCAAGAAGATCAATGATGCAGACCTCTTCTAACTGGATCTTGTCTGTTACCTCAGTCCCTCACTCCCTCATACATATCCTGGACAATCCTCACATACTTCTCTGGTCCTCCTTTCTCTTCCATGCACCTCCATGGCTCTTTATGTGGCACTTCTATAAATTAATACATCCATCCATTATCTAACCCGCTAAATCAGGGTCATGGGGGTCTGCTGGAGCCAATCCCAGCCAACACAGGGCACAAGGCAGGAAACAAACCCAGGCAGGGCACCAGCCCACCGCAGTAAATTAATACACTCCATTGGAAAACCTTTCCGTTTTCCTGGAGCTTTTCTGTCAACTGTCTCAATGCAAAGACTGCTTCAGTTGATCCTTCTTTATGCTTATCCTTTCCCAAGTTTTCGTTGTTTGTGACATCAGCTTTATCCCTTTAGAGTTTTCCACAATCCTGACAATCACACTTTTCCTTATAAATAGGTACAATCCCACTGTTGGTATTTTATCCCATCTTGTGGCTTTTCCATTTTCCATTCTTTTCAATACCTCCTTTACTTTTCCCTCCTTATTCTTGGTACTCACCCTTTACTTGGGATTCCACCTTAAATACTACCTTAGATTTTATTAATTCAACAGCTTTTCAAAGTACTCTTTCCTTCTCTCCTTGATCCTCTCATGCTCATTGAACACCAAACCTTGTTCATCTTTCATCTGGTTTATCTGACTAAAATCCTTCCCAGCCCTGTCCTTAATCTTTGCTATTCTACAAATCCTTCTCTGTCCTTTTTGTGTCTGCAGTTTTCACACCCCTAGTCCAAAGCTTGTCTCTTGGCTGTTGTCACTGCCCTCTTCGCCACTTAGTTTGTCTGCCTACACATTTCTTTGTCTTCCTCCCTCCCTCCATGTCGTTTTGTCCCCTTCTCACCATTTATCACATCCTGCACCTCTGTGTTCCATCACCATCTCTCCTTGTCCCCAGGTGGGCTCCTTTCTATTGTCCCACCTAACACCTCTTTACCTACTGTTAATACATCTTTGCTCTTCTCCCACCATTCCCCAACACTCTGAAAGACTGCACTCCATCTCAAACTTTCTTCCCAAACCTCTTCTTAAGCTCTTCCTCTTTTAATCTCCACCACTTTATTCTTGGTGCTGGTTGCTCTGGTTTTATTTTCTTATTGAGTCTGATGTCCCAGTCCCTAACCAGCACTTTAAGCTGAACTGTCACACTTTCCCCATTTTTGACCTTACAGTTCTCTTTAAAATCAGATCTTCCTCACATTATAGACTCTATTTGGCTTTTCCGTTCACCACTACTCTAAGTCACAGACTCAACAACTTAAAGGCTCCTCCCAGCACTTTTGCCTTATTTGCACTCCATTTCATTTCCTGCACACACAACACTCCTACTTTCCACCTTTCCATGAAATCTTTCAACTCTGATCCTTTCCCAGTCATTGTCTCAACATTCAGTGTCCCCACTCTTCCTTTCTTTCATTTACTCAGTCTTCTTCTTCTGTGTCTTCTGGACTAACTCCATTAACCAGGTCCACCCTTGGCCTGGTAGCGCTATCACACTTCCACAAGGTGAAATCTCTCCATGTCGTCTACGGTGTATGCCCTAGCATTTTCGAAGCTGATTGGAGTGATTCCATTATTAATGTTTTGACTAAAGGTTTACTACCAAATGCCCTGCCCCTCTGTATTTATTCTAGATTAGGGCTGGCACTCAGTTGGTCCTTCATCTACACTCGCTCAGATTAATCGTTGTCTTTCAGTGACAAATGACAACACAACTAGTGGCTGTTCCTGTAGTAAAATTCTCAAGCTGTTTGTTAAAGGGTGCCAGAGTTTCACTGACTTTCTCTTGTAAGAAGTGCCATTATGAATCTTTCTGGGAGTTTGTCAATGTAGCACCTGAATTTCACATATCCTCTGTAATTTTCCTTTATACAATTTTTACAACAACAACAACAACAACAACAATGACATTTATTTCTAGAGCACATTTTCATACAAATAATGTCGCTCAAAGTACTTTACATGATGAAGAAAAAGAAAAGACAAAATAAATAAAAATTAGAATAAGGGAACACTAATTAACATAGGAAAAAGTAAGGTCCAATGGCCAGGAGGACAAAAACAACAAAAACTCCAGGCGGCTGGAAAAAAAATAAATATGCAGGGGCTCTGAGGCCACAGACCACCCAGCCCCTCTAGGCATTCTACCTAACATAAATGACCTCAATCAGTCCTCATGGTATTCATGGTTCGCATGGAAGGACGTGATGATGGCGATCATGTGGACTTCTGGCCTTTAATCCATCAATGTAGGGACATCACGGTGCTTTGATTAGGTGGTGGTGGCACAAATAGAAATACAAAAATCAATAAATAAATAGTAAAATATTACTGTTTGCATAATATTATTTATAAACATGTCATCGTTTGCAGGTTTAATTCAATATATTATTATTTTTGTATTTGGTGTTGAAGATGTGTCCCTTTATTAAATAAAATATTTTAAGCTTACTGATTTTGTGCTTTTATAGAAGGAAACTGCAATGGCTGAGTGTGACTTGTGCTGATGTTTTTACAGAAATGTTATTTAGATTGACTAGGCGGCTCTGCCACCGCTCACTTCATTAACCAACCCCAGGGGTGTGTGCTGGGCTCCTGCATCTCTCAGCTAGGCCGCTTGAAGGCTGCCAGGCACCCCCTGTTAGAGAAAGCAATTGTATTCAAAGAATTGCATAGAGAAGAAGTATGCAGGGCATGGGAGGAAAACAGTTTGGTCCTTAGTTATTATAGATAGATACAAATGCCTATTTTAAATACCAATGAATAATAAAATGTGGTAAAAGTAAAAGTAAAAAGATGTAAAAAGTAAAATGTAATAAAAAGCAAATAAAAATTAAATTGAATTAATGCCTTGTCAACAACAATTAATTACTTTTCCTCTAGCTAACATTCCATAAACATTGCTTTTTGCATTTCTGCTTGCATATTGTTCTCTGTATGTTTCTTTTTTTCATTTATTGGACAAATCTCTTTGTTCTTGATTTTTATTGTATGCAGCTCTTTTTTGTTCATTTTCTCTTTTCGACATTCATTATTAGGTCTTGCTACAATTTTTATTGTGATTTAAAATTTGACATTCTTTAATAGTTAATTTGGTTTTCTGCCTTGCCATTATAATCGATTGCATTCAAGTACGAGTTAGCAGCACTTGAAAGTGTCATGCAGTGGAAAGAAGACAGGATGTGTACAGTATTAGTAATGATTGGGCGAGCAGTGTGGAGGTAGTGGTCAAGGCTGAATAACACAGATACAACAGAAACCTTTTTAATACTGAGAAAATAACAGAATGTGTGCAATGTCTTTATATCCTCACAGAGGGATCAGATAAGCTTCACTTGGTATTTTAAATGTATTGTGGACTGTGGAAACCAGGAGGACTTCACTGAATCATTGAAGCTGAGCAATAGTAAGCGTTCACGTGGACCCAGACTGGACAGAGGAGATACTGAAGACCATGAGCAACTTTATAAAATGCTCCTCAAGTAAGGTTGACATCATAGTGGACTTCGTGGCACAAATGAAGTTAATGAAAAATTTGTTCACTTCTTGTCAGACTGCCTGGATATGATATCTTCAATACGTAAACAACCTGATATGTTTATGTTGGTCTAAGTGCTCTCCTGTCTCTTTTTATAGACTCATTAGAACTAGAATTAGAATTAAAAGTGTTATCTTTTTAGCATTCCTGCAACACTCACCAGGAACCTCATGCATAAACGGTGTGTACGCACAAAAATGTTGCATACTCCCATTTCCACGCTAAAATCGCGATGTATAAAACCTAAACTTGGCATAAAGCCATGCACATTTTCACCCTATTCACCCTAACTAAAACCCTGGTGTACACAAAATCTCCACTCGGTTTTCCAAACTGCCTACACCCAGCGTCAAAGCAGTGCTACTGTTCCTGTGTGGTCCTGTGTAAGTGGACTGGGGGTCTCATGGTCTGGAATCCCTACAGATTTTATTTTTCTCCAGCTGTCTGGAGTTTTTGTTTTTTCTGTCCCCTGGCCATTGAACCTTACTCTTATTCGATGTTAATTAATGTT
This sequence comes from Polypterus senegalus, assembly GCF_016835505.1. Classification (NCBI taxonomy): domain Eukaryota; kingdom Metazoa; phylum Chordata; class Cladistia; order Polypteriformes; family Polypteridae; genus Polypterus; species Polypterus senegalus. Next base: position 138,984 of record NW_024385792.1, read on the forward strand.
GATTGTTTTGTTACGGGAAAATGGTTCAAGGGATAAGAACATAAGTAGGCAAAAGAATCAGAGAGAAGAGGTCCAATACTTCTATTTTGTTTACTTAATCAATTATAACATTTAAATACATATGAATGGGTTATAGAAATAAAGAGACAAACTTATACTTACAATAACATACATACATACAGTAACATACATCAAAAGACCCAGAGCCATCATCCCAGACCAGTAGACTGAGGGGGCCCGCTTGTCAGTCTTGTCAAAAGATCAACCCTTTTAGCCTTTCATTTACGGGCGGCGCGCTGTCCCCACGGTTGAGCCTCCAAAGAAACTGAGGCGAACCTTCCCTTATATACTAATTGAGCGTCCTTGCCCAAAGCGCTTACGTGTAAGCAGTGTATACAGAAGTGATTAGTTTCAGCACACACACCTTTCCACGGGACGCGTGTTGTTTTGCACTTGGTCCTGATGATGACGACACCTGGTACCAGGAGGCACACAAAAATAAGAATTGCGTAGTGAAGCCCCTTGAAGTGAAAAACAAGTCAGCATGCCCCTTTATCCTGACGGAGACGGCGTCTGGTACCAAAAGGCACACAAAAATAGTGAAGCCCCTCGAAGTGAAAAACAAGTGAAAACAAGTCAGCATAACCCTCTGGCCATATTCCCAGTACTTTTCCTTCTTGAAGCTGGTTTTTGCCTGAGCGACCAACGCCCATCTGCTCTCTTGATCCCCCCTCTCTTTAGAAAAATCCTTCCATTACATTGATTTATTTTGTTTTATTATTGTGTCTTTTATTTTTCTATTCTTTATTATGTAAAGCACTTTGAGCTACGTTTTGTATGAAAATGTGCGACAGAAATAAATGTTGTTGTTGTTGTTGTTTCCTTTTCTTTTTAGATCCACATTCCTGACACGGCTTTATCATATACACTGAAATTAACCACATATTGTTTATTAGTTTAATGCATCTGATTGTAATTAGCCTGTAACAACATAATGGTCCACAGAATGGCCACACTATTCTAAATACCATAGCTGCTTTAGCGTTGTTCCTCTCAATGCACCACTCAGACTGTTTATCCTACTGTATTTGAGTGTGCAATCTGATCGGAAAGAGAATTATTGTTATACAGCATCAAGCACACGCTTCCTCAGCCATGATGTCTATTGAACTGATCTCATACGTCAAACGCTTCAGAGCCTCTCCTGTACGGACCTCACAGTTCAGAAACAGTTTCATCCCAAGAACTCTAAACGCACTCCATCAGTCCATCAGGTGCTCCTTGTAGAACTGTTAGGACTTATTAGTACAATCACCTCACTGTAAACTTGCACTACAGTTATAATATTACACAACCTGCCACTTTATAAAGTGTATTTACATATGATGACGATATCATTTTTAAAATGAAATGCAGAAAAATATGTTTATTATATTATACAGGTAAAACTTTAACTTCATTTAAATAATCTAAATTGTTAATAATTAAACATATGAGGACACGGTGCCGAGTGCTAGAGAGGAGCTGGCATTCCGTTCACAGATTGTTCCTGCCTCACACTGTATTATTCTAAATATGTAAAATGAAGATATTTCAATGTTCCTTAAAAGTTTTGAAGAATCGTCGTTGTAAGCTTACAGGTGGCTTAACGTCTATCACAGAGCTGATTGTGTTGCGATTGGGTATTTGGAGAAAGAAAAGTAAGGACAGGAATTGGAGGTTAGTACGTTTGAAAGAGACAGTACTGCTACAATAAATTATTTCATTGAAGGTCGCACACAGCGCAGCAAGCATTTTACATGAGGCAGGAACAACCACTGCGCCACCGTGTTCCTATGTTTAACATGATTTAACTCCTATTATCATGAAAATGATATCAGGTGGCACAGTGGCGCAGTGGGTAGCTGCTGCCTTGCAGTTAGAAGAACTGGGTTCACTTCCCGGGTCTGCCCTGCGTGAGTTTGCATTGGGCTGGCACCCTACCCGGGTTTGTTTCCTGCCTTGCGCCCTGTGTTGGCTGGGATTAGCTCCAGCAGAGCCCTCATGACCCTGTAGTTAGGATACAATGGATTGGATAATGGATGGATGATATCAGGCATACATCTCAGTATTTAAATTATTCAGAGAGCTGTAATATCACAAATGTAATGGATTCTGTGTCCTTTCAGAGGAAAAGAAAGCCGGAAGCACGTAGTGATTCACACACATAGAGCACACAGAAGATCAAATACAAAACAAATCATTTAACGTGTTACTTTAGTTATGATGGGATTTGAGAAACTAGTAAATTAAACGATTTTTAAGAGGAAGTTTATCATGTTCTACTTTAATGACAAAATAAACTACGTGATTAAAGTGGACATTTTGAGATTAAAGTTGACATTCCGTGCTTTTTCCCACTGTGTGCCTATTTTTTGTCTGTACCCTACTAAGCTTTCATATGACACTCAGACGGTGGCCTATGACTTTCCTTTTCACAGGGACTTTGATGTCTGACAACTACTTTTTATTTCAGGCACTGTGTGACTTTGTGAACTTTTGCATTCAGGTTTCTCTGACATTCTGTCACTTGATCAACTTCCTTTGTTGATTATTCCGCTGTTTAAACCAAAAAATAGTAAATTTTTCTTTGCCTCCACTTGGTATTCGCTGAAATTCTTTTATTCACCCCATGCCTTTCCCATTGTCTTTTCACAGAACGCTAAGCTTAAGGGCTATTTATATTGATTTGCATATTCAAAGAGGCGTAATTCTAGAAGGTGTTGGGGCGTGGCAGCATGTGCGTGCATTGCCTTTAACGCTGACTGGGGTTTATGGAGCGGAAGAACATGGAAGTTGGCTAACACACAGATTTATGTATCTGGATTTTTTGTGCGTATGAACATTTCTGCTTTTGTCTGTACGCCATGTATTAGTGTGAAATTTACTCATGGCGTTACGCATGAGGCCCCAGGTGTTATTTTGTTCCTATTGGTACTGTGTTGTTCATGTAGCTCCTTCTCCTCCATTTATTTCAGGTTTCTCTTCTTCATTTTTATGTGAACTGTCATGACTATTTGTGTCCCTAGTTTAAATTCCTTAACAGACCAGTCCAGTAAAAGACAAAGCATAGATAAGCAGATTGGCGAAAAACACCATTAGCATCTCTTACTATATATAAATGCACACATAAACGAAAGAGGGAGAAAATGTATTGTAGATAACAGTGATATATGTAGTTCTGTTAAGGACTTTTTGCTTTTAATTTATTTCTATATATGTTGTTTTCTTATTTGTATTTATTTTTTCTCTTTGTGATTTTAAAATCTTTAATTTACTTTTAGTAAACTGCTTTCAACTATCTTTCCTGCATGAAAATGTGACATAAAAATGTTATTTTTCGGTCCTAAATTTTTCATTCTTCTAGTTTTCTAGATGATTTCAATGAAGGAACATTTTGGGCCATGCGTTGTTTATTTAAGCAGTATGAAGAAATGAAAGGATGTGACACCCTTCCACGCCTCATCTCTTTATTTGCACCCTTTCCAAACTTAACAAACACAGAGAGGAGTTATGAAAGTAACTTTAGTGACTTCAATTTTCTGCAACGACATCATCAGGACAATGTTCTAGTTTCACGGCACAAAGAAGCTTTACAACAAGTTCAGCAATTCATATTCAGCAGTGTTTTGGAGACTGGAAGGTATGTTTCCTTACTGATCAATAAACTTTAGGCAGAAAAAATATAAATGGACATCTTTGCAGCTGTTGTAGATGCAGGGATTGAGAAGATCACTTCAACATCTTTTGTATTAGGGAGTTTTCTCTTTTTGTGGCCATTTGTTTAAAGAACAGGACTGGCAACAAGTAAACGTTGGGACACCAACCAGGTCATCCCTTTTAATTTAAGGAAGTCTGACACAAATATTGCCTTAACTAATGAAATAAAATGCCACTCAAGCTTAGAACAACAAAAGTGCTATGGCTTCTCTTTAACAACAATAGGTAATTTTTTTGGCGCTCCACCCAGCATTTTGCTCTCTGAGAGAAAAACACTTCTTTAGGTTCTTTATGGCACTCATCCTGGAAATGTGGGTCTAAGTGCCTTCGTTGGATGATTTCTGTGAACTGCAAGAAGAGAACAACAGCATTAGATGCAGTGCCTCCTCTTGCCCCAACGGAACAATACATACCTCGATCAAGCCCGTGAAGTGATCCTCAGACGTACATGCACAGCAATTTTATAATTGACTTCTTTTTATTTTAATGTGATTCTCTTTTTGTTTCTTTATTTTTTATCTTTTACAGCCTTTTGTACATTTAAAGTATTCTGTCCCCTTTCTTCGGTTTTATTATTTCTTTACTGTATGTCCACCATAGTCATCAGTTCTCTCCCTCCTGTTCTCTCTTTATGGAGATGGTAAAACTTGTGTGGCTCTTGCAGTTCTCCCCTGCCCATTTTATTATCTTCATTTCTTATTGCTGTTCCTCATATCTCAACATCACAGGGGTATTGATGGACAGAAGGACAGGGACTTATTCTTATTCCAGGTCAAAGGAGTGCAGAGTGGTAGGTAGTAAGTGTACATTTCGATTTCAACAATCGAGTTGCATTGTTGGCTACTTGGATTAAAAAGATTAGATGGAATTGAATCTTTACTGAGCATTGACTTGGAGTGCTGTAACACTTTGACGGGTAAAATACAATTACGAACTTTGAACATTACAAAATGCAGACACATGAAATACACATTAGGTTTAACACACCATAAGACAAAGAAACTTTTTGTCTAACTTTTTGACTAACAAACTGTATGTCTGTTCATGTTATTGTTGAGATAAGACCTGCAGACAATGGAGAAGAGGAAAATGAAACTCAGCCACAAGAATTAATGAGGGAGATACACCTCTGGGAGCGCACATTCAGTTATAACAGACACAGTCAGCATGGTTAGGGTGATGGAGGCCACAGCCAACTGTCCACCCCTCCTGATCAGAATCACACTAACTGGCGCCTCTCTGTTTAACTCTTTTCACTGATATTTCCGTTGAACCACTTTTTGCATTACGTTTCACTTTCTCTCACTGTATGTTTTGTTTGTGGATGTAATTGTGATGTTTTTCTTGAATTTGAATTTATTTTTGTGGATTATCTCTGGGCTGGGTTCATGGCTTCTTGGACAGATGTTTTGAATATCCATGCGGTTCGCTGGATGAATTTTTGTTTGCCTGGTGCTACCCAATTCCTGAATTGTAAACATTTTTCTTTACAACATGGACATGGCGGACTGTTGTTTTCTTTGAAATATTGGATTGCTGCTGACTATGCCTATACTGTACATTCTTAGACTTGAGAAATTAACTAATACCCATGCTATCAGTAAGTCTTTCATGGGTTTGGTGGCTCAGGTTGCCCCATTGGTTGTCTTTTCTTGTAGTTCAGCGGTTTTCAACCAAAAAGGGGGTGCAAATGTTGCCATATGTGGTGTAATTTCGCTATTCATATAGGAATAAATTTTATTAGGGTTTCAAAAGCGTTAGTGTGGCGCAATTAAAACTGTTATGAAAACTCGGGTTGCAAAAACTTAAAGGTTGAGAAACACTGTTGTAGTTCATTTGAATTTGAATTTGAATTCATTTCATTCATTTGAGCTACTGTTTGTATGAAAATGTGCTATATAAATAAATGTTGTTGTTGTTGTTCATTTTGCGTTTTATGACATTTGTGTTACATTTGTTTGGACAGTTGCCCATTTGCCATTGGCTTTCTTTGGGGCTTGCAATGCTAAGGCAATCACACCTGTAATTGTCTACAGCCTTGTGTTGGAAATTTCTAGCTCTAGTAATTATTGTTATAAGCATCTTATATTATTTCCTGCAAATTTACTAACCTCTAGTTGCATTGGTTTGTGCTTCCTGTGGACTGTTGCTTTGTTGTAATCTCCACTCACCCCACTACCTCTCCTTTCCTGCTGTGCTGCTCTGCTCTTTAGCAAGCTTGCTCTTCTTCATTAAGCACTTGCTTTCTATTATGATGAAATACCCTCAAGATAAACCTCTGCATATAGGGCAATATGTCCATAACAAGTGGTAAAGCTGGAATTTCCTGTAAGACACCTGTATTGAGTACCATGCAAAATATGTACCCCATGGATTAGGATGCCACATCGACAGGCTGTGACTGGTAAGTTTATTAGCAGCATTTGCTCTGGAATTAGCCATCCCTCTCATGAGTTTGAGAATAAGGTGTCAGTGTGCTAATTTTGCATTACATTGAAATTAACTTTGAATGTGAATCTGTAAACAACAACCTCTCAGCTGATAACATTGTATTGTTTAATACAAGGTCTGGCAAAGAGATCATACTGTCACAACTTACTACAGACTGCAACCTTGATATGATTTCTGCTTAACAGAAAGTTGACCAAAACCAAGCAAGAGTAGTGACCAGCAGGGGCATGATATTTTTAATATCTATAAATGATTTAGATAGGAATATAAGTGACAAGCTGGTTAAGTTTGCAGATTATACCAAGATAGGTGGATTAGCAGATAATTTGGAACCCATTAAGTTATCACAGATGGACCTGGACAACATACAGGCTTGGGCAGATGATATCTAATGTCAGTACAGTAAATGTAAAGTTGTAGCAAACCCCGACCTCTAGGAAAGCCATCAGAATTACGTGGCAAAGAAGCCATTATGCTTTTAAAATGAGGGGGATGCAATCAGGCCAACACCTAAGCCATACAATGTTTCATGATATTCAAATATTAATTACACCCCAGGAAAATGCCTGTACAGATTAACACTTCCAACAAACAAATATATGAATATTGCTTATTTATTATAATACATATTTATGATTATGGCAAAGAAAAATAATGACAGAAGTACCAAACAGATATCATAATAAACCCCATACGATGATATTTACAGTGCTGGAAAAGTCTTTATTGTAGGTGAAGAAACTGGATCTAGAAACTTTAAAAATGGTGAAAGGATAGAAAGATGTGGCGGAATATACCTCTTTAATAAACTGTTTCCTGGAACTTGGATAGTGAACACAGTCCTACCCCAGAGTCCAGAAGAAGAATGGTCTTCAGAGGTGCACCTCCTCTCAAAGAGCATTGGTGGAAAAATTACCCATTACCGTCTGTTGGCCATGCACTGTCCTTCTCCACTGCAAACACCCAGTTAATAAAAGGTTTAAGTGCTGCTGATAATGGATTCGATCAGAAAATGGAAAAATCAAAAGGTCACACAACATCCTTTTGTCTGTACAGTGCGTACAAATCACAAAACTACAAACCTCACAACCCCCACATCTGGTATTTGCTGAAATTCTTCTATTTTCCCCATACTTTTGCAATTGACGCTAAGCTTAAGGACTGTTTATATTGATTTGCATATTCAAAGAGGCGTAATTCTGGGAGGAGTAGGGGAGTGGCGACAAGCCTGTGCACGTCGTTACTTTTCATGCTGACTGGGATTTATAGAGTGGGAGAATGTGGAAGTTGGCGTTTGCACAGATTTATGCATCTGAATTGTTTTCTGCGTATGTACATTTGTGCTTTTGTCCGTACACCATGTTTTAGTGTGAATTCTACACATGCCGTTATGCATTAGGCCCCGGTGTGACATTTTAAAATCAGAGATGAACTCACACTGCTTTATCCTTTTGTGGATACAACAAAATTTGAATCTGTTGGCAGTAGGAATCTTCAGTTCTAAGCAAACCTTAGTTGCAGGACTTTCTGTTTTGGTTTTGACCTCCTGCTACTATAGGGCATCATTCTATATTCATAATGACTTTTAGCTGTATTAAATGCCATTTTCCATTCTTCACCTTTCTTAAAAGAAAATGACATGAGATCATACACACTATGAAGGTCTAATTTAGTAGTGAAATCTGCAACTTCATGAACTACAGCTGAGAAAAGTAGAAATTAATATTTGTTTTATTTGTAATTGTGTGCAGATCTGTGTAGTCAATGCAGGCATTTAACCCCCACATATATTTTTCAGCAAATAACTATGTAGTGTCCCTGGGTGACTTGACGATCTTACAGACAGTGTTTGTAGGTTCTCTTTAATGTGCTCTTCTAAAGTCCATAAGGGTCCTAGAATGAGATGTGCATTGGATAACAAGACAGCAATTTATTTCTTTGTACACCAGATCAACATGCATGTTAGTGGCAGAGATAGTTTATTCTAAAATTGGTCTTTTCACTAACTGACAACACCCTTGGTTGAAGTTTTAAAGGTATACAGTAAAAGAATATCTAATTGAGTCATATGTCTTCTTCTTCCTCTTCATCTTTTCCCAATTCTATTTGTGTTTGATGTGTTTGATCAACTTTCTCCATACAGCTCAGTCCTGCATCTCGTCCTCAATCAAAACCTTTATCTTCGGATCTTCCTTTACTTTATCTATCCACCTCCACTTTGGCCCCCTTGCATTCTTTACTTCTGTACAGGTATAAGTTGACTTATGATTAACGTTCAGTTCCAATGGACATGTCGTTACTAGATGTGGACATAAGATGGATCGGTATATATATTCCAACATGAAACTATGTATTGCAATGTATAATAAGTCCCTTAAGTCATATTGCTTCTTTCTTATTCTTTTTATCATCATTTTTAGCACATAGTGTAGATTTTCTATCATTTCTTTTGTAAATTATTATTTTATTACATTGTTACTTTTGCTCACATGGGTTTCAAATCAGTTCCTTGGTTTCCCTGATGTTAAAATGCAGATAATTCTGTTTGTACCAAGAAACAAACTTTTCCACCTGACCCTTAACTCTGTCTCATTCCCTTTATCAATATATCCCATAAGTGCAGAATCATCTCAAATTTCTGTAATCAACATGGCTTTCTTTTATATTCTTCCAGTTGAGCAGTGTATGGTAAGTCTTTGTCTATGTCCTTGGCGTGTTGTGTTGTCAGTTACAATCAATTCGTCATTCTCTACTATAAGCCCACCTAGAGTCCACCAAACACAGATGTTAATGTGTTTGGAGTGATTATGAAATTGTTTGGTCAATGGCTCAATAGTAATTGCAAAAGGCGATGGTGATAGAGGGCATCCTTATCAAGTACCAAATTTTTGTTTTTAAGTAGTTTGAGATCATGTTGATACAGACAGCAGCTTCTGGCTTTGTATAAAGTAATTTGATCCATCAGTCTACTGAGGGGCTCTCAGGTAATCAGGGAAGGCGTTCCACAGTCTCGGCACAACAGATGAAAAAGCCCTATCACCCATACTGCGAAGCTTGGTTCTAGGGACTTAGAGAGTGTTAGTGTGTACAGAGCGGAGGGTGGGTGAGGAGGTATGAGGGTAAGGAGTTCCTGTAAGTAAAGGGGGCATGTCCATAAATGCACTGATGGGTGAGGAGAACGACCTTGTACTCTATTCTGAGTGGGACAGGGAGCCAGTGAAGGGTTTTCAGGATTGATATGGTCATGGTTTCGCACACTCATCAGGATCCTGGCAGCACAATTCTGAATATACTGGAGTCTCTGAATACTCTTGTTAGGAATCCCGATGAGGAGCGCATTACAGTAATCCAGCCTGGAGGAGACAAAGGCATGGACGGGCTTCTCTGCATCTTCCAGTGTGAGAGTTGGTTGGAGTTTAGTGATATTCTTGAGGTGGTAGAAAGAAGACTTACAGAGGTGTTTGATGTGAGTTGACAAAGGTGAGTTGAGGGTCCATTTTAACACCCAAATTGGTGACAGATGTGGAAAGGGGAATGTTTTGGCCAGCAAAGTGATACTGGTGATGGTAGAAGAGTGGAGATGGTGTGATGTGCCAACTAAGATGGCTTCTGTTTTGGATCTGTTTAGCTGAAGAAAATTGAGCCTCATCCACGCCTCTATCTCCTCCAGGCAGGTAGTCAATGTAGATATTGGCAGAGGAGCAGTAGAGGAGGTGGGGGTAGTCCTGAGGTAAAGCTGAGTGTCATCAGCATAGCAGTGAAAAGATAAACCATGTCTGCTAATGACATTTCCAAGAGGGAGCATGTAGATGGTAAAAGGATGGGGCCTAGTACAGAGCACTGTGGGACACCAGAGGTGATGTTGTGGGTATGAGATTTTGTGCTGCCCAGGGCGACATTCTCAGTTCTGCCGGTCAGGTAAGATGTGAACCAATTGTGAACATTTCCAGAGAGTCCAATGGTGTATTTCAGGCGGTGAAGGAGAATGTTGTGGTCTATTGTGTCAAAAGCAGCTGTCAGGTCAAGGAGGATGAGTAAAGAAGGGGAACCAGTATCTGCTGTTATCAGAAGATCATTGGTGACCCTGACCAGGGCTGTTTCGGTGCTATGGCCAGGGCGGAAACCAGACTGAAACTTTTCAAACAGATTATTCAGTTTGAGGTGATCATGAAGTTGTGTTGCAACTATTTTTTCCAGAACTTTAGAGAGAAATGGAAGATTGGAGATGGGCCTATAATTGGAGAGAACTTCAGAATCCAGGGTGGGTTTTTCAGTAGGGATCTGATGACAGCAGTTTTTAGTGAAGAAGGAATATGGCCAGCCAAAAGGGACTGGTTTATGATCCTGGTGATAAGTGGAGCGACGGCAGAGACGTTGGCCCTCAGCAAAGCTGAGGGAAAGGGTCCAGGAAACTGGTAGACAGTTTCATTTTCCTGATGACGTCCTCCACCTCTTCCCGTGTGGCAACAGAGAAGGAGCAAAGGGGCTGGACAGTCTCAGACAGTAAGTCGACAGTTGGGGGCAGGATATCTGTGGTGAAGAGGTGTAAGCGGATGTTATCAACTTTTGTTTGAAGAAATTGATGTGCATATTGTACCTCTCATCGGTGAGCAGGTGAAGGAGGTTTGAGAAGGTGATTTATAGTTGAAAAAAGTTTTTTGGGGTTCCTGGAACTGTTGCTGATGATGGTGGAATAGAACCTGGACCGTGCAACCTTCAGAGCTTCTGCATACGCCCTCTTGTGTTCCCTGTAAGCCTGTTTGTGGACAGTCAGCCCAGAGACCTTGAACCGCCGCTCAAGGACATGCCCAGCCGTCCTCATTTTTCGCAGTTCACAGGTGTACCAAGGTGCTGAGCACGAGAATGAGACGGACCTGGATGTTAAGGGGCGTGGAAGTCCAGGAGACTGCTCAGGGATTGGATGTAAAAGTCCACAAGGTCAGCAACAGAGAGGGAGCTGGTAGGGTCAGAGGAGAGAAGTTTAAGGTCCAGGGCCAAGGCATCCACATTGATATTCTTCAGATTTCTGAAATGAATCTGTTGTTTTAGTTTGGTATGGGGGGAAAGAAAGGGCAGCTCCATTGACACTACTTTGTGGTCTGAAATACCAAGATCATATACCTGTAGGTTACTGATTAAGGCAGAATTTGAAATGACCAGGTCAAGTGTGTGACCCCGGAATGTGTGGGGACATCAACATGTTGTTGTAGATTGAGAGAATCCAGTAGCTCAAGGAAATCAGCAGTGAGATAACCTGTGGGATTGTCAACATGAATATTTATATCTCCTAGAATTATGATGTTGGCAGAGGTAGCACAGAGTGTTGAGAGAAGATCAGTCATTTCCGGGATGAAGGCAGAGTTGGGTTTTGGAGGTCGGTAGATAAGGAGAACAGTCATGGGAAAAGGAGGCTTACATTTAAATGCAAGGCACTCCCAGGAAGATGTTGCAGGTATCAAGATACGGACAACCCCAGGTCCTGACGGTGGATGATAGCTAAGCCACCACCACGCCCAGTGCTGTGAGCTGCCTCCAAGTAATTATAGCCAGGAGGACAGGCTTCATTAAAGGCAGAGTAAACCTCTGACTGGTGCCAGGTTTCTGTCAGACACATGAAGTCAAGTCCTTTCTCCCTGATGTGTTCTTCAATCAGTGTGGCTTTATTGCAGATGGATTGAGAGTTAAACAGTTCAAATTTGACTAATGACTGTGAGGTAAATCTCTGTACTGGTCGCAAAACATTAAAATCCACTCCACGCAGCTTAGAATCAACTCCACAAAATAAATCCAGGCGGGGATGTGAGAATCTCGCGGTGTTTCTCTCAATAGCTCTGGTGTTTCCCATGCTGGAGTGCAGAGATCTCACGATACTTTCAGAGTTGATAGTAGTTGGAACGACGGTGCTCTGATGACGCGTCAAACGTGCGACAGGTGACCAGAAAGATGGAATATTGGGAGCAGAGCACTTTGGCTGGTTATGGAAGATGAACTTTCGACCGGAGCCTCTATGAGTGTATCGAGGACGGCGAAGGAGTCCAAGTTCTTTAATGATGGGGATGTTAATTTCAGGAGTGGTTGTGGGATTAAGTAGGCGGAGTTGTGAGCTGGAATAACTGACGCCATTCTGACCGAGAAGAAAGGAGAGATGCTATCCAGACAGTGCCGTAAAATCCAAAGCAGAAATAAAACAGAAAATCCGGGCATCAGGTGAGTAGACAGCAAGAACTTGATAAAAACTTGATAAAATTAAGTAAAATCCACGGCAGACGGTAAAACAGTATATCCGGGCAACAGTAAGTAGTCAGCTAAAACTTAATAAAACTTGGTAAAATCCGTAAAAACGGCAGACGATGAAACAGTACAAAAAGTATGAAACTTTCTAACTAAAAACTAAACTAAAAGTAAAATAATAAATTAGTAATATAAAACTCAGAGGGAGAAGCGGCGAACATTCAACGCCAGCGTCCTCTCCACTCACTCTCCTAGGCTTCTCTTCCTAATGACATTGAGTTGAGTCTAAGGGTCCCCAAATCACACAATATTCAAAGAGCGTAACTCTGGGAGGAATTGGGGTGGGACAGAAGGCGTGTGCACATGCGTTACTTTTCACGCTGACCGGGATTTATGGAGAGGAAGAACGTGGAAGTTGGAGAACACACAGATTCCTGCATCTGGACTTTTCTGTGCATAAGCACATTTCGCTTTTATTGCTACGTCATGTTATAGTACAAATTCTATACGGTGCTATACATGAGGCCCCTGGTTTATCCTTGATCTATTCTAGAGATCTCACTGATTAACTATGATGCTTTCTTGGTCTTCAATTTATTTTTATGAGACAAATATGAAATAATCTGCCCTGTTAATGATGCCTTTAGAGTTTCCCAGACTATTCTGGCAAAAACTTCTGAAAATGTATTAATCTCTAAATTAATAATAATTTTTTGGAATTGAATTCTAGAAAGTCCACATCTGCTAATGACACGGGGTTAGAAGCCAGCTACAAAATGAGTGTGTAGGGCATAGTGATTTAAGCTCCAAGATCAGAAGGACATGATCTGAGATAACAAGATTGTCATGCTTAAGATTTGATAGTTGGCATTAAATTATTATCAATAAAGTAATAATCAGTTCTTTAGTTATTATGATATACTGGTGAGAATATAAGTTATGATCCAGAATAAACTATGTGACTGTCTTTGCACTATTAGATGTTATTTTCACTATAGTCGGAGACCTATCTATGTCAGGGTTTACAACACAACTAAACTTTCTAGCCATTAAAATTTTATGAATGCTCATATGAATTGATGCCAATACATTTTGGATTAAATCTCTATCATCCACACTAAATGCATACATATTTATCAAAATTGCTTTCGAGTTTAATAAATTAATCACCACCATGAAATAGTGCCCTTCTGGATCAGATAGTACGTCTGATGCTAAAATTAGATTGTTTTATGTATGAAGATTCCCACACCTCTGGTTTTCTTTATATAGCTGGAGTGAACAATTTGGCCAATCCAACTTCTTTGCAATCTAAACTAATCATTACTTGCTAAATCAGTCTCCTATAAAAAATACTGTCTTAGCATTTAGATCTGTTAGGTGGTAAACACTCTTTTTTCTCTTTAGATCATGATTGAGACCCTTGACATTCCAGCTTACAAAGTTCACTGTTTGGTCAGAGAGACACTGCTTCTGTGGTTTTGAGGATATTTTGTAATCTTAAGAATAGGTAGTAGATTTTTTCATACAATTGCTTTAACCTTTATTTCGGTAACACTGCCAGGTGTTATGTCTAAGGTGCTTATTGTTATATTGGCACTTATAACTGTGTGGATAAACAAAACAGACAAGTAACTTGCTCTCTTTCTCCCCCCCTCAACTCTCCACCATTGTGCCACTCCAAATGAAGACACACCCAGTCCTGTGAAATGTCAAGAGATATGGCACGTCCAAAATTAAACAAAATTCCTAGCAGTGGTATGGCAAGGATTAAAATTGAAATATCTATTATAGTACAATCCAGATATAATAAACCTGGGGTATGATGTTAAAGGTGAAAAAAGTGGGCAATATAGTCTATCTATATACTGTAGCGACCGTGGAGGAGTCTTTAAAGATTTCGAGCGAACTCTGCGTGCACCTCTCGAAACTGTCGGCTAGCGGATTGCCAGCGCTATGCACGCAACTGCACCCAGCTCTTTAAGAAAGAGAACACTCGTGCCCCATACACCGCATCGACTCCGAGTGTCTCGGTAGTTTGCTTAGATAAATCTTAGCAATAAAACAGCTCTGTCCTGTTGTATCTTTTATTACAGAAGATAGTCAGAAACAAAAGCTCAACATTATTGCGCCATTGCCAAGGTCAGCACAAGACACATTTCAATAAATTGGTACTTTTTACAAAATAAATAACCCCGGACGGATGACCCAAACCCACCCAACCAATTAAATACAAACACACCATTATTTACAACACAAATGACAATACGTAAATTCGACATACAATAAGCTTTTTATAAATTACCCATAAATTCCCCACAAACTATTTACATAAATTACCCATGAGGCGCCACTCCGCCAGCGCTTGCTGCCGGGTTGTTACACAGCCCCTCCTAAGAGGGTTAGTGTCCCCACAACCCTACTCATCACAGATAAAATCACGTAAATGTCCTGGCCGGCCGACGGATACGCTTTGTCCTGCCGGAGGTGCCATCACTGTGTCGGGCTCAGTCCTGTCAATGTCTGACTCGGTGCCGGGGTGGAGGTTGGAGAACCGCTTGTATTTTCGAGTTGTTGTTGTTCTGGGGCCAGTGGGTGGTATGGTGCTAAACGGTCCTTGTGCAGCACCACCCGCCTGCCTCGCCCAGGCATTCGACTCGGAAAACTACCTCCGATATTTTGTCCAATATTTCTCCCGGTCCTTGCCAATGGTGGGCTAGTTTTGGGGACAATCCCCGTTTCCGTTGCGGGCAAAATACCCACACTTTGTCCCCTGGCTTCAGCGTCGGGCCATGAGCCCGTGAGTCGTAAGCCCGTTTTGGCGGCTCCAGCTCCCTCCAGGGCCTCCCTGGCCAGTCGATGAACGGTGTCCAGCCGCTCTTTTAGCCGTCTAAAATAATCCATTTCGGGCCCACCAATAATCTCAGGCTCAGGGGTGAGCCAAACACTAATTCCACCGGCGTAGTTCCCTTCCAAACATCAGCCCGCTGGCGTGCATTGGCTCGACTCCTGCACTGCTGTCCGATATGCCCATAGGACCAAAGGCAAATGTTGGTCCCAGTCCCGCTGGTGTTGACTGGTCAGAATTGCCAGTTGAGTGGCCAGGGTGCATTAAATCGCCGACCAATCCATCACTTTGTGGGTGAAGGGGTGGTCCGGTCTTTTCACCCCAGTCGCTGACACACCTCCCTGAACAAACGGCTCTCAAAGTTCCGCCCTGATCGCTGTGGAGCTCGTCCGAACTCCAAATCGAGTGAACATTTCATCCACGAGTTTTGGGCAGCTGTGGGGCACTCTGATCCGAACTGCATACGCCTCTGGCCATTTGGTAAAGTAGTCCATTGCTACCAAAACGTAGCGATTTCCGCTTCCGTTACAGGAAAAGGACCCAGTATGTCCACGCCAATTCTCTCCATGGGTGCCCGACCAGGTATTGTTGCAATGGCGCTGAGAACGTTGACCAGGTCCTTTTGTGCAGTGCAGACGCCACAGCAGTGGACGTGTAGCTCTGCGCCTTGCCGACACCCGGCCAATAAAACCGCTGCCGTAGTCGACGACTGTCTTAGCGTTCCCGTATGTCCGGATCCAGCCGCCCGTGGACCCATCGGAGGACCTCGGCGCGCAAAGCCTGGGGAACCAGTAGTTGTAGCCGGTCAATTCCTCCCCGGTGTGCCACCGCCTGTAGATTACGCCATCGTGCAACTCCAAGTTGCCCAACTGAGAGTGGAGTATTTTGAGTTCAGGCCCCTGTGACGACACGGTTTGCCAGTCGGGACGTTCTTGTGTCTCCAACCAGCCCTTTACCTTTTCTAGTGCTTGATCGCTCGCCTGTAACTGCCTCAATTGGTCAATAGTGTACGGCTCCCCTACTCCAACAGTGTCATCTATCCTTGCGGATGCTGACGATGGCCCCAGCCCCTTTCTTCCTGTCGGCGCAATATCGACATTCATTGCTGAGGCATGGACGCCTGGAGAGGGCATCAGCGTTGGCATGCTGCCGTCCCGGTCGGTGCTGTATCTCAAAGTCATATTCTTGTAGAATCTCCATCCACCTTGCCACCTGGCCCTCTGGTTGCCGGAAATTCAACATCCAGGTGAGGCTAGCATGGTCAGTCCGCAGTGTGAACCTAGTGCCCAATAGGTAGGGCCGAAAGTGCCGTCCCGCTAGGATCACTGCCAACAGTTCCCGCCGAGTGACACAGTAATTCCTCTCCGGTCGACTGAGGCTGCAGCTGTAATAAGCTATCACTCTTTCTCCAGCCTCCCCCTTCTGTGAGAGCACGGCCCCAATCCCCCCATTGCTAGCGCCAGTGTCCACCACAAAAGGTTGGTTGGGGTCAGGGTACGCCAGGACAGGCGCTGACGAGGGCAGCCTTTAACTGTTGGAAGGCGGCTGTGCAGTCCTCCGTCCACCCAAACTGTTGGCCCTTACTCGTTAGTCGGTGCAAAGGGCTGGCAATGGTGCAAAGTTTTTACGAATCTTCGTAGTAGGAGGCTAAACCCAAAAGCTCCGCAGTTCAGTGATATTGGCTGGTGGGGCCAGTTGCTCACGGCAGTCACCTTCGCTGGGTCTGTAGCCACCCCACTCTCGCTGATTACGTGCCCTAGAAACTGAGTCTGTCGGGCGAAGATTGCATTTCTCAGGGTTTAACCGCAACCCGGCGCTGAATGGCGGTCAGGACCTCCCTTAAATTGTGCACCGCCTGGTCAAAGTCTCTGGCATGAATCAGCAGGTCATCTAAATAGACCACACAACGGGTTCGGGAATGTCTTTTAGGACCCGCTCCATTAGTCTTTCAAAGTGGCGCGATTACAAAGTCCAAACGGCATTACCTTAAACTGCCACAGCCCTTGTCCGATGGTGAATGCAGTTTTGGGTCGGTCCTCTGCTGCCAGTTCTACCTGCCAATATCCACTGCGCAAGTCCAAAGTGCTGAACCAACGGGATCCAGCCACATAGTCCAATGCATCATCGATGCGAGGCAATGGGTAAGAGTCTTTTCGAGTGACTGCATTTAATTTATTTAAAGTCCACACAAGGCGCCAACCCCGCTTTCTTCCGCACCATGACCATGGGTGCGCCCAGGGACTGTCCAAGGCTCAATGATGTCGTTGGTTACCATCTCGCGAATCAATTCTTCGCAGCTTGGCGCTTTGCAAGAGGCAATCGTGGGGCGCAACCGAATGGGGGGCGTGGCCAGTGTCAATGTGGTGTTTGACTAACGAGGTTCTGGTGCAGTCCTCTTCTCGAGCCGCAAAATGTCCACAAAGTCGCTCAATACTTTCTGGAGTTGCTCCTGCTGTGGCGTGCTCAGCTGTTCACCACTTCGATGGCCCAATTCCTCCACAGCAGCAACCGCCTCAGTGGATGGGTGGTCGTGTGAGGAAAACCGTTGGGGAGCACTGGTCTGAGCTGCAATACTCTCCTGGGGTCCTCTTCAGTCCCTGCATCTTCCGAACAACGGTCGGGAGCCGGTGAGCCGTGGTGTCCAGGCAAATCCAAGCTAACAGCCCTTCCAGGATGATTCCAGCCCGATTGGAGCGACACAGTCTCATTACCTACGCAGAGGATGGCCCTGGACACATCAACACATGCTCCCCAGTGGGCCAGCAAGTCTAACCCAATTATGCATTTGTCTTTAATGTCCCATGAGCCAGAATTCGTGGCTGGTCTGGCTCGTCCCTACTACTACAGTCAATAGTTTCTTTCCGGCATTTTTGTCCGCTCACCCGTAACCGGCAGTTCGATGTTAGAAGGAGTCCAGTCTTTGGAAGAGGACCAGCTGTTTCGGCAACACTCCTCTCTGTAATAGACAAATAGTGGACCCCGTGTCCACTAAGGCACTGCATGGCCGTCCGCCTATAATGCAGTCTAGGTACAGTCCACCTGAAAACCCACAGCCCCACTTTAGGGCAGTCATTGCGGAGGGATGCTGAAAATTGGAGCGAGGGTCCCTCACGGCCTCACCCAAGTCGCTTCCCAAGGTGATGTTGTACGAGGCAGGGGACTTGGAGCAGGGCAGTCCCTGGCAAAATGCCCTGGTTCTCCGTGATCGGAAACAGCGGTCCGATCTTTGTCTCTGTCGGGGAATTGATGATGGCTGGGCGACTGACCTCCACACCCTCAGGCTGGTCCCTTTCTACCACTCGCTCAACTGCTCTCGTAGCCGGCTTGGGCGTGATGATTGACGTGCGGAGACCCAAACTGTAGTACCTCTTCAGCCCGCTCAGCCTCCCGTAGTGCCTCACTCAAATGTCTGGGACAACAGACAGACATGCTGACGAGACGCTCTGGTGCAAGGCCCCGCAGGAAAGCATGAAGACTGAGTTCTTCCCTTGCTGCTGTCGAGAAAGTAGGGTAACCTTTCCGCATAGACCCTGATGTCAGCTGCAAATGCTCCCACACTCTCACCTTCACGCCGACGTCGTTTGTCAGCTCCTCCCTGCTGTGTTCCGCTGAGGTTCTCTGTCCAAAGCGACGGGTGAGAGCATCGGTGAGGGCCTGAAGATCACGACACTCCTCAGGCGGCAGGTCGATGAGTACCTGAAGTGCGGGACCCTCCAAGGCAAGGGCCAAGTGTGTTGCAGCTTCCTCGCAGCTCCAACCATTGTGAAGAGCAGCCAGATCCACTTGTGCAAGGTATGGCTCCAGGGCGCCAACCCGCTGTATCGTGGCAGCTTAGCGGGTGACCGTGTGGGGAGGACCGCCGACTGGTGATTTGGGGTGTCGCTGCGGCAGCTACAGGTTCATTCCGCCGTGCCTAGAAGATCGCAACACTGTCCGGGAATACTGGCACCCTCAGGCCAGTTTGTCCTTTTCTCCGTGCAGTTCTGCTGATCAGGCGCCCAACATAACGCTATTTTCCGAGATGGCACGCTCTATTTCTTCAAGACTCTGTTCCATGACGGCGTCTTCTAAACAGCCTGGTCTCCCACTTCTGACACCAATGTAGCGACCCGTGGAGGAGTCTTTAAGATTTCAAGCGAACTCTGCCGTGCACCTCTCCGGCTGTCGGCTAGCGGATTGCCAGCGTATGCACGCAACTGCACCCAGCTCTTTAAGAAAGAGAACACTGTGCCCCATACACCGCACGACTCGAGTGTCTCGGTAGTTTGCTTAGATAAATCTTAGCAATAAAACAGCTCTGTCCTGTTGTATCTTTTATTACAGAAGATAGTCAGAAACAAAAGCTCAACATTATTGCTCGCCATTGCCAAGGTCACGCACAAGACACATTTCAATAAATTGGTACTTTTACAAAATAAATAACCCCCGGACGGCGATAACCCAAACCCACCCAACCAATTAAATACAAACACACCATTATTTACAACACAAATGACAATACGTAAATTTCGACATACAATAAGCTTTTTATAAATTACCCATAAATTCCCCACAAACTATTTACATAAATTACCCATGAGATGTCACTCCGCCAGCTTGCTGCCGGGTTGTTACAATACTTTATATACTTTATGTTCTAATTATTCCCCTTTGTAGTGGTGCCAAAAATAACTGGCATTAAAGTAGTTTCATGTACTTATATTTAAAAGATTATGTACATATAAGTAGCTGTGTGCCTATAAACATAAAACACCCCATATTATCTTGTATTAAATCTACAATCTCTGTTAGTTAATGGTTTCACATATGTATGTATCTTTCTATAAAAAGCCGCCGGGATTGTCCTTCCGTCCCGTGAGTGCTGCAGCGCTGAGTTTCACACATGCCCCGTCCATTTTGCAATGCACGATGGGATTTGTAGTTTCATTTTTCCAGGTAAAAGATGATTTTCTACTCCAGACTGTGCGATATCTTTTTCATTCTTTCTTACTATATAAAAGCTGCTCGGGATCGCCCTTCCGTCCCGTGAGTGGAAAGCGTAGCAGGATTATCCGCTTATCACAGACTTACTACTTACAGCTTGAGGTGCAGGTTTACATGATGTGAGCAGAGTTCTGGTGCTCCCATCGCCCTTGCTTTTTGTGCGCGATGCGCTGGAAAAATAGACAAAATTATGTCTCTGGAAATAATTCATGTTGATGGAGTACAAATGCCTCACCGTAGTAAATATCAGGGGGTTCAAAAGGGCGACCTCAATATAGAAAAAAGTTTAAATGTCATCACAAAAATAACAAAACTACGAGTATTAAAGTAATAGCGCTCAAATGCAATATAACCAAATGAATGAGTTTGTCTAAAATATCAAATTGATCTACATATTGAATTGCCTTAAGAAGTGGTCAACTTAAAAGTCAGTTGCCTTAAAAGGCGGTGAGCCTATTATTTAATAAAAACAGATGAAAATTTAGGAACTGAAAAAGTGATCAGAAGTGAGAAAAAAGTTTTAGTTGCAACAAACATGTTATATTAAAGAGACACATAATTTGAAAACAGATGCACACAATTTGACTTCTGTTCATGTTTTAAAGGATGGCAGAAGGACTTAAGCTGTTTTCCTACTTCTTCAGGAGAACCAAACATATAGAATTGGCCCTGGACTGTTACTTTCAGATTAGCTGGAAACGAAAAGCTATTTCTGATTTTGACTTTGCTTTAGTGTTATCTAATACAGTAGAAATTAGCTCGTCTGGCAGCTATTGAAGGAGGGAAATCTGGAAAATACAAATTGGCTGTTTTCAAATTTACTCTCATTTTTTGTCTGATAGTCAACATCAATGTTTTTAACCTACAGTCTGTTAAATCTGGCAGTTTGGCTTTTAGGCATTCAATCCATGTATGTCCGTATCTAAATCCATGTATGTGATAAGCAGTTGAGATTTTAGTGTCCGATTTATATATTTATTTTAATTTTATTTATAATTTTATTGTAATAATCCATACAAATCAATCATTTTTTTTACAAATAATAGGATTAAAAAAAAAAACAAAGAAAACAAGTTGACCCCCAACCCAGAGAGAGAGAGCATGGCCAACAGAGTAAAACTTAATTCTTGTAGACATACCTAAATTGATGAGTTTAATAGGCCAGTGGAGATGAATGGAGAGGAAAAAGAGATGAGATAAGATAATTGCTTCCTCTGTGCTTTAAGAGCTTATTCTAATATTTCATTGATTATATCCTGCCAGGTTTTAAAAAAAAAATCTGTACAGAACCTCTAACTGTAGGTTTTTTTCCAATTTCAAATAGTATAAAACATTGGTTACCCACTGACTTAAAAGAGAGAGCGTTAGATTCTTCCAGTTCAGCAAAATAAGTGCGTGCCAAAAGTGTAGTGAATGCAATCACAGTTTGTTTGTCCTTCTTCATTTTAAGCCCATCTGGTAGCCCACCAAACACAGCTGTTAATGGGTTTGGAGGGATTGTGATACCAAGGCTGTCTGAAAGGTAATTAAAATTTTTGTCCAGAATAATGTTAATTTGGTGCAGGCCCAGAACATGTGACCTAGTGAGGCTGGGACTTGATTGCAACGCTCTAGGTTGGATCATGCCCTGAAAACATTTTGAGAGTTTTAGTCGAGACAGATGTGCTCGATATATAATTTTGAGTTGAATAATAGCATGCTTAGCGCATTTGGATCTCGAGTGAATTCTCTGCATTGCTATTTTCCACTCTTTTCTGATATATAAATTAAGAGATCTTTCCCAGTGTCCTCTTGGATCTTTGAAAGGAAGGATTGTAAAATAATTTTATATATTGTAGAGATGGAGTCTAAGCCCCTGAAATTGAGCAGTATTTTTACCAGCATGGATGAGGTGCAAGATGAGGAAAATCGAGAAGGTTCTGTTTAACAAAGTTCCTAATTTGAAGATAGTGAAAGAAATGTGTAGCTGGAATGTTAAATTTGGAGTGTAATTGTTCATAGGATGCAAAGACATTGTCTATGTAAAGATCTCTAAGCAATTTAATCCCAGATCTTTTCCAGATATTAAAACTGCAAGGGCTGAAAAGGTGGTTCTCTTGCAGAGGTGCAACAGATGAAAGATTCTCCATCTTAAAATGCTTTCCTACATTGGTTCCATATTCTAAGTGAGTGAAGCACAATTGGGTTATTAGTATATTGCCAATAATTTGTGTTTATTGGGACACAAGCAGGAAATATAAAGAAGTACTGCAGGATTTTATTTCTATTGGACCAGGGGCCTCATGTATAGCGCCGTGAGTAGAATTCAAGACAATAACATGGCGTGAAGCAATAAAAGCCGAAATGTGCTTACACACAGAAAAATCCAGATGCAGGAATCAATGCGTGCTCCAACTTCCACGTTCTTCCGCTACATAAATCCCGATCAGCGTGAAAAGTAACGCTCATGCACGCCGCTTTATGTAATGCCTAACTCCTCCCAGAATTACGCCTCTTTGAATATGCAAATAAATATAAATCGCCCTTAAGCGCAGCCTTCTGTGAAAAGACAATGAGAAAAGCACGGGGAAAAATATAAGAATTTCAGCGAATACCAAGTGGAGGCAAAGGAAAAACATACTATTTGTTTAATTAAACCGTGGTATAATCAACAAAAGGAAGTTGATCGAGTGACATAGCGTGTTGGAGAAACTTGAAAGCTCACGTTCACAAAGTCGCACAGTGCCGGAAATAAAAAAGAAGTCACATATCAAAGTCGCCGTGAAAAGAAGAGTTGTAGCCCACTGTCTGAGTGTCATATGAAAGTTTATTAGGGTACAGAGAAAAAAGGCACACAGTGGGGAAAAAGTACGAAATGTCAACTTCAATCTCACATTTTAATCACGTAGTTTATTTTGTCATTAAAGTAGAACATCATAAACTTCATCTTAAAATCGTTTAATTAACCAGTTTCTCAAATCACATCGTAATTAAAGTAGCACGTTAAATGCTTTGTTTTGTATTTGATCTTCTATGTGCTCTGTGTGTGAATCACTACTTGCTTCTTAAACCGACTCTCTTCCTCCAACTGGACACAGAATCAATTACATTCGTGATATTACAGCTCTCTGAATAACTAAAATACTGAGATGTATACGTGATATCATTTTTATGATGATAGGTGTTAAAGCACGTTATTAAACATGAGTTTCACAAGCAGTGATTGTGTCGACATTCGATGAAATTATTTATTGCAGCAGTACTCATGGGCAGCTCTATGTCCAACAGAAAAAGTCCAATGTTAATATGTTATCTTATGCACGGTGGATCACCACACAATCAGCTCTGTAATAGACGTTAAGCCATCTGTAAGCTTAGAACGCCGATTCTTCAAACGCTTAAGGAAGATTGAAATATCTTCGTAGTGCATGTTTAATTATTCTATCCTTCACGCCAGTCCCAGTGAAGAATTTAGATTATTTAAATGTTTTATCTGTAAAATATAATAAACATATTTTTTGCATTTCATCTTAAAATTATATCGCCATCATATGTAAATAAGCGCTTTATAAAGTGGTGCAGGTTGTGTAATATTATAACTGTAGTGCAAGTTTACAGTGAGGTAATTGTACTTATAAGTACAGACAGTTCTACAAGGAGCATTGATTGAGTGCGTTTATAGTTCTTGGGATGAAACTGTTTCTGAACTGCGAGATCCATACAGGTAAGTCTTTGAAACGCTTTTGCAGTGGCTGAGACACTTTCTCTTCCGATCAGTTGCTGCTGTGATTCACACTCAGATACAGTGATATAAATACTCAATGGTGTAGTGAGAGTAATATGGGAAAAGATGATCCGCTGTGGCAACTCCTAACGGAGCAGCGGAAAGAAGAAGAAGGTGCAGTGAGAGTAACAACGCTAAAGCAGTTATGGTATTTGGAATACTATGGCTATTCCCTGGACCATTATATTGTTACAAGTTAATTACAATCAGATGCATTACACTAATAAACAATATGCGGTTAGTTTCAGTGTATTTATAAAGCCGCGTCAGGAAAATAAGGAGTAACCACACAGGAACAGTAGCATTGCTTTGACGCTGGGTGCCGCCAGTTTGCAAAACCGAGCGGAGAACTTATGCGACACAAGGTATGAGGTACCGTGGAAAAGTGCGTGGCTTTATGCCAAGTGTAGGTTTTATACATCATGATTTGAACCTGGAAAAGTTCTTATGCAACATTTCTGTGCATGCACCATTTATACATGAGGCCCCAGGCCTGTGTATGTTCATCTATTTGTGTCCAGGTTTTTATAGCTTGTATGTTTGCTGCCCAGTAATAAAACTGAAAGTTAGGTAGAGCCATGCCACCTTCTGCCTTAGGTCTTTGTAGGGTCGCTCTTCAGATACGTAGATGTTTTGAGTTCCAAATAAATGAGGTTATCGTTGAATCTAATTGCTTAAAGAATGATTTATTAATGTATATTGGAATGTTTTGAAATAAAAAAGGAGCTTAGGAAGAATATTCATCTTAACAACGTTAATCAGCTAGAGTGAGATGAAGGGTTGACCATCTATGCAAGTCTTGCTTAATTTTTCCATACAACCGCTAAATTTTGTTGATAAAGAGATTTGTGTTTACTTGTGATGTTTATTCCTCAGTATTTAAACTGATCTGCAATAAAAGGGAAGGTGTCAATCTAATAATGTGTGCTTGAGAATTCACTGGAAAAGTACACTTTATTCAAATTAATTCTGAGACCAGATAGCTTTTGAAATTCTGTAAGTGCTGTTAAGACTGCAGGCACAGAATTTTCTGGGTCTGATATATACAGTACCATATCATTTGCATATAGAGAAATTTTTGTTCCAGTCCTTCTCTGATAATCACAGTTATCTGATCAGTATTTCGACAGTGTATTGCCAGTGGTTCAATGGCGATTGCAAATAGCAGTGGTGACAAGGGGCATCCTTGTCTGGTACCATGTTCTAGTTTAAAGTAGTCTGAACAAATATTGTTAATACAAACTGAAGCTTCTGGATTGGTATACAGTAGTTTGATCCATGCACAAATGTTCGGGCCAAATCCAAATTTCTCTAATGTAGTGAAAAGGTATTTCCATTCAATCATGTCAAATGCTTTTTCTGCATCCAATGATAATAATATTTCTGGGGTGTTTAACTTTGTTGGTGAGTATATTACATTAAACAGGCATCGAAGATTGGAGGATAAGTGTCGACCCTTGATAAATCCAGTTTGATCTTGTGATATTACCAAAGGCAGCACTTTCTCCATCCTTCTAGCTATGATTTTTGAGAGTATCTTAACATCATTATTCAGAAGTGAAATTGGTCTGTATGATGCACATTGTAATAAGTCCTTATTTTGTTTAGGAAGAGACGATGATTAATGCTTGGCGAAAAGTTTGAGGAAGAGTTTGATTGTCTCTAGCTTCTGTAAATGTTGCTAATAGGAGGGGAGCTAGCTGAGCGGAGAATTTCTTATAAAATTCTGCAGGGTAGCATCAGGGCCTGCTGCTTTCCCCCCTTGAAGTGACTTTATAGCATCTAGTCATTCTGATAATGCCAGAGGTTTATTGAGTTCCTCCCACTAAAAGTATCTATTTGTGGTAACTGTAATGTATCCAGAAATGCATTTGATTGTGTGTTGTCTTCTTTGAACTCAGTAGAATATAAGGATTTATAGTAGCTATAAATGTGTACATTATATTTTTATGGTCAATGATTTCATCTCCGTTCGTGTTGGTGATTACTAGGATTGCATTGTGAACTTCTTGCTTATGGATTTGTTGAGCTAAAAGCTTATTAGCTTTCTTCTCAGTGTTCATAGTAATGATGTCTAGATTTATAAATTAGTTGTTCAGTTTCTTTAGTTGTCAAGCGGTTGAGTTCTGAATGCAGAGCCTGCCTTTTCCTATGTAGAGCCTCACTTGGACGCCTGGCATGTTCTTCATCTATTCCAGTAATTTTGCTTTTAGTTCTGCTACTTTCTTGGTTTCTAATTTATTTTTGTGGGAAAGCTATGAAATAATCTGTCCTTTTAAGAAGGCCTTTAGAGTTTTCCAGAGTATTCCTGCAGGGACCTCTGAGGATGTGTTTGCCTCTAGAAAGAAACTGATTTGTTTGGATATAAATTCTGTACAGTTCTCATCTGCTAATAGAACCGGGTTAAGATGCCATCTACAAGGTGAGTGTGTGGGGCATAGTAATTTTAGCTCCAAGACTCAGAGGGGCATGGTCGGAGATAATAACATTGTACTTGCAAGATTTAGTCGTAGGTAAGAAATTATTATCTATAAAGAAATAATCAATTCTTGAGTAGCAATGCTGTACTGGTGAGTAGAAAGAATATGTTCTTGAGTTTTGGTTTAGAAACCTCCAGGGGTCTGATAAGTTGTGGTCAGTTACAAACTGTGTAATTATCTTTGCAGTGTTAGTGTCTGATTTAAAGTCTTCCCTGTTATTTAGAAAGTAGTTCAGCTACAAATTTCACTGGATTTAAACTTTCACTGTCTGATAGTATTCCTATCTTCAAACACTGCTAGTTTATCACAAAGCACTTTGCATGCAGATTCTACAACAGTCATTTTTATTGGCTTAACCTTTCAGGTGAGCACCAAGTACTTTGTTTTTTCTCAATGCTGCTTGTATTTTCCTGTATATTTCTAACCATTTTAGAGAGATAGCATTAAAGTTATTGCTTAAATATACCTCCTTATTCTTTATGTTCTGGATCAGCTTCTATGTTGATGTGTGTTCCTTTTTATAATCCCCTTTATATCCATTATATCCACCCTGAATGCAGTAATCAATATCTTAAACTCACATGATACATCTTAATCTTCCATGTACACAGAAGGCAGAATTACATATCTAGAAAATGTTGATGCTGATGTCCCACAGAAGGTGTTTGTAGTGGTTAACTGCAGAGATTGCAAGGCCCTGCTGAGTTCAGATATGCCCCTCATTGACCACCTCACTCCCATTTTCACTTCCACATATCCTGTCGGAAGGAGTGGGTGCTCCGTCATGAGATTCTGGCTGATCTATTCCTTTGCCTGTGTCCACAAGCTCTGCATTTGGTAGATTGCATTGTGAACTTAAAATGGAACTTGAGATTGGCTTAGACTCTGATAGATCTTTGGTGCTTTTTTCTTTCTCTTTAAGGGTTTTCTCTCCCCTACAAAATAAATACCACTGCCAGCAGAGTGCCATCTTAGGCGGGTTTATTATTTACACAATGCATGTGCCTGTAAAATGTAACATACATTGAATGCATTTCATCATGAACATGATATTAAGTATAAATCTAAGGATTCTAAATGTACAGAGAGCTGGAATATCATAACTTTAATGTGTTCTGTGTGGCAAACCATTATTAAACCTCAAATATTCCATGTTTCCCTATGTATCTTTAATCCTCTATCTTTCAAAGCCCTCCTGAATTGTCCCAACTTCCTCTCCATTTGCTTCTTTCTGGTGCTACACAATACAATGTCAGAAACAAAAAGCCAGCATCAGTGGGATTGGTCATTTATCCCATAACTCAGCACATCCATAACCAGATCAAAGAGGTAAGGACTTCAAGAAGATCAACGGTACAGACCTACTCTAACTGGGATTATGTTTGCTTTTTAACCTGAGTTCTCAATCCCTCATACATATCCTGGACAATCATTACATCTTTGTCTGGTTCTCCTTCCTCTCTTATGCACCTCCAGAGCTTTTTATGTGGCACCTAAATCTAGATAAATATACCACATCTTGCTCATCTTTCATTTGCTTTTATCTGACAAACATTATCCCCAGCCTTGTACTTAGCATTCACTACTCTAAAAATCTTCCTCTCCTCTTCTTTTGTCTCCAGTTTTGCACCTCCTCCAAAACTTGTCCTTTGGCTCCTGCCACTGCCCTCTTTTCCTACTTGTTTGCCTGTCTATACATTTCTTTATCTTCCTTCATACCCGATTGGTACCAAGTCTTCTTTGCCCCTTCTTAGCCTTTACCATATCCTGTACCATTCTGTTTCAATACCATATCTCTTTGTCCTCAGATGGGCACTTTCCATCAGCCTACCCAACATCTTATCACCCTCTCTTAATAAAACTTTGCTCTTCTCCCACCATTCCTCCACACCCCCAAATGACTACACTTCATTTTCAGACATTAATGCTAGACTTGTTCTTAAGCTCTTCCTCTTTTAAACTCCACCACTTTATCCTTTGGTGCTTCTTGCTCTGGTTTTATTTTCCTGCTGATTCTAATCTCCCAGTTCACCACCACTTTCTACTACACTGTCACACAATTCTTAATCTCTTTCAAATGAGATCTTCTACACATTCAAAACTCTATTTGGCTTTCCTTACTCCACTACTGGAAGTTACAAGCTGATTTCTTTGGTTTCAAAAATATGTGAACTATGACCAAATCAGATGCCATGGCAAAATCTATTGTCCTCTTCCATTCTTGATGTCTGTCCTCTACTTCTCACCCTCCATGTCCCTCCCTATCACCTCTTTCTACTCTTTTTACACGTTCATTTAGATCAACACCAGCAATCACCTTTTCTGTCTCCTGAAAGCCTCCTTCTCATCTTCCTCATAGCCCACTCAAGGAGAATATGCACACATTATACGAACTACAGTCTCATCAAGGCCCAGCATGACATTCTTTACTCTATCTCTGCTATTCAAACTGATAAGACTATCTTACGTTTTTGGTTTCTACTAAACCTACACTATTTCTCCCTATTAATTTATACCACTGTACAACAACTTTCTGCCTCCACCCAATTCTCTTGCATTATTCCCCTTCTATCTCATTTCCTGCACACTCAACACTCCCATTTTCTTCCTTTCCATCAAATCAGCTAACTCTCTTCCTTTTCCAGGCATTGTCCCAACATTCCATGTCTCCACTCTTACCTTTAACTTTTTACCCTTACCCTTTCCTTTCCCCTCATTGTCTTTTAATTTTGCTTCTCCTTTAAGTAACTCATTTAGCCTTCCCCAGCCTTGGTTCAGTAGACTTTGCTTACTTCCCACAAGGGTCAGACGAGATCCCTAGGTATCACCTACGTGGTATGCTCTAGTATTTTCTAAACTGATCAGATTGAGTGGATTATTGGGGTTTGGCTGCAGTTCTACAGATGAATGCCCTTCCTGACACTAACCCTGTTCATTTACCTAGGTTTAGAGTGACCAGCACCAAGCTGGTCCCATGCGGTCTTCTACATTACTTCAGATTAATAGTTGTCTTTCAACCTCCAAAAGCAGCAGGATGGATGATAAAATATTTGTTATCTTCTGCCTGTGGCTAAATCCTCAAGCCATTTGTTAGAAGGATGCCATAGAATCACAGACTTGCTCTGGAAGTGATGTTACATCTCTCTGAACATCTCAGTGTAAACCCTCTTCACATTTGGGTCACTCATTGTGAATAAGATCAAGTTTACAGTCTCTCTGACTGGGAAATGCAGAGAAGAAGAGAATTTCTAAATGGACTCAGGTAAAGAGAATTGCAATTTAAACATTTAGGCTGGGGAGAAAACCAAAAGAGACAAAAATCACCAGATCACCAAACACACTAATCAATACTCAAAAATACTAATTATGTTTGGAACTCACAACTCAGAAAGAAAACCTTAGAAAACTTTAAAAACTGAACATTAATATCTAGAAAGTTTGAAGTCTTTTTTTAATCCCTTCATTATCAGTTAAGAAGTGGAGAAGCACCATTCTATGATCTACTGGTCACTTGTTAATATCGTCTCTTAATGTCACATGTTCTCTTTATTTCTCTTTTCTTACTATTTGCATAAAAGATTTTTTTAAAACATGTCACAGTTTGCAGGTTTAATTCAATATATTATTCATTTTGTATCTGATGTTGAACATATGGCCCTTTGAAAAGTAAGATATATTGTTTTATGCTTTTATAAAATGAAACTACAGTGGTTTAGAGTGACCAGTGCTGATGTTTTTACAGAAAAGTTATTTAGAAAGAAAATAACAGAATGTGTGTAATGTCTTTATATCTTTACAGAGGGTCAACTAAGCTACACCTGGCATTATAAATGTATTGTGGACCGTGGAAGCCAGAAGGACTTCAATGAATCGTTGAGGCTCAGAAAGAATGAAGTCCATGTGGACACAGACTGGACAAAGAAGACACTGAAGACAATGAGTGGCTTTATAAAATGCTGTTCAAGTAAAGTCAATATCATAGTGGACTACAATGATAAAATTGAAAGCTTTGTTCACTTCTTGTCATACTGCCTGGATTCTATATCTTCAATACGGTAATGAACCTGATATGATTATGGTAGTCTCAATGGTCTCTCTCTCTCTTCTTTATAGACTCATTAGATCTCACTGTATTCCTTTCAGTGTTCCTCTCTAGTTGTGTGACTGGCAGCATTGTGACCATTTGCGTGTCATGTTCTCCCTCCAACACTCATCTGGGGCCTCATGTATAAACGGTGCATACGCACAGAAATGTTGCTTAAGAACTTTTCCACGTTCAAATCGCGATGTATAAAACCTACACTTGGTGTAAAGCCACGCACTTTTCCACGGTACCTCATACCTTGTCGTACACAAGTTCTCCGCTCAGTTTTGCAGACTGGTGGCACCCAGCGTCAAAGCAATGCTACTGTTCCTGTGTGGTTACTCCTTATTTTCCTTACGCTGCTTTATAAATAGACTGAAACTAACCGCATATTGTTTATTAGTGTAATGCATCTGATTGTAATTAACTTGTAACAATATAATGGTCCAGGGAATAGCCATAGTATTCCAAATACCATAACTGCTTTAGCGTTGTTACTCTCACTTCTCCTTCTTTATCTTCTTCTTCTTCTTTCAGCTCCTCCCGTTAGGAGTTGCCACAGTGGATCATCTTTTTCCATATTACTCTCACTGCACCACTTGGAGTATTTATATCACTGTATCTGAGTGTGAATAACAGCAGCAGCTGATCGGAAAGAGAATTATCGGTATCGGCATCAAGACCACGCTGTCTCAGCCACGGCAAAACATTTCAAAGCCTTTCCTGGGACGGACCTCGCGGTTCAGAAACAGTTTCATCCCAAGAACTTAAAATGCATAATCAATTGCTCCTTGTAGAACTGTCTGTACTTATAAGTACAATCACCTCACAGTAAACTTGCACTACAGTTATAATATCGCACAACCTGAGCCACTTTATAAAGCATGTACTTACATATGATGACAATATCATTTTAAGATGAAATGCAGCAAAATATGTTAATTATATTATACAGATAAAACTTTAACTTCATTTAAATAATCTATACTAGCCAACCCGCAGCATACCATACGCCGCATAATCAGGCCGGTTTTTTAATGATTTTTAAGCACAGGGAGAAAATTAACATTTGAAAAATCGGTAATGAAATAAATAAGCAAGAAAAGCAACATTGTAACAATGCACGGAACGAACCAACACACAATCGTCCGTGACAGAAAACTGGCGGAACGCCATCGCTCATGTGCCCACCTCCAACTCGTCACTTGAGTCATTGTCATCTTTGCACAGTCCAGATGCACCTGTGACTCACGTAGACTTTCTGCAGAAGCATCCAAGAAGACGCACGTTTGTCGCGGATGAGAATTGCTGTATGTAGCGTGTAAAACAGTTTGCTATGGTGCAGCGCGCTCTTGCGTTGTAACCGAAAACTCGGTTTTTAAAGACTGCTTACTTCATTGTGTTTCAACCTCAGTTGTAAAGGATTGTTTTAAGGATCCCATGAGATACCCCTTGCAAACCGTTTTACACGCTGCATATGGCGATTCACCTCCGCGAGAAACATGCCTCTATGAACAGTCAACGTGGCTCCGGAGGTGCAAGGAGTTGGTGGCGTGGCTCCTTCCTGCGTCGCCATAGGTGTCTTATTTGTCCAATTGTATCCGGCTGCTCAGTGAATCCACGCCCCTTCCGGCGTGCTTTCCATGGTCATCTTGCCTTAGTGAATTATATATATAGATTATACATTGGGACTGGTGTGAAGAATAGAATAATTAAACATGTACGACAAAGATAGTTCAATGTTCCTTAAACGTTTTGAAGAATCGGCGCTCTAAGCTTACAGATGGCTTAACATCTATTACAGAGCTGATTGTGTGGCGATCGATTACTCGGAGAAAGAAAAGCAAGGACTTCAGGGCTGACTACGTAATATATATTGAATATAAAACAGAAGAGAAAATAATGACACAGCAAAACGCAGCGGTAAAGTTCAACAAAAGTTAAACACTTGTGTCATGAGCACGAGGCAGCTATGCAGTGTCCACAACAGACGTGGCCATCCACCGTGCATAAGATACCATATTGACATTGGCGGGCTTAAGGAGCCACCGATTCTTTCTCTGCCCAGGGCCGCCACAAGCCTAGAGCTGCCCATGAGTACTGCTGCAATAAATAATTTCATCGAAGGTTGCGCACAATCACTGCGCGTGTTCCCATGTTTAATAACGTGCTTTATCCTATCATCATGAAAATATCACGTATACATCTCAGTATTTTAGTTATTCAGAGAGCTGTAATATCACGACTGTAATGGATTCTGTGTCCTGTCAGAGGAAGAGAGCCAGTTTAAGAAGCAAGTAGTGATTCACACACATAGAGCACATAGAAGATCAAATACAAAACAAAGCATTTAACGTGCTACTTTAATTACGATGTGATTTGAGAAACTGGTTAATTAAACGATTTTAAGATGATGTTTATGATGTTCTACTTTAATGACAAAATAAACTACATGATTAAAGTTGAAATTTCAAGATTGAAGTTGACATTTTGTGCTTTTTCCCAATGTGTGCCTATTTTTTTGCATATTCAAAGAGGCGTAATTCTGGGAGGAGTTGGGGGGGACATAAGGCACGTGCACGAGCATTACTTTTCACGCTGACCGGGATTTATATAGCTGAAGAACGTGGAAGTTGGAGTATGCACAGATTCCTGCATTTGATTTTTCTGTGCGTAGCACATTTCGCTTTTGTGCTTACTGTCACAAGAATGAGACATACTCAGATAAAGGTTTGGGGCAGATAATCTGGTATCCTGGCTGCAAAGTCGTTTATTATAGAAATACAGAGCACTGAAGTGCAACCGAGTCCAAAACAAGACTGAGGGAAAAGGGAAAAGGGCAGGCTTTTAAAGGGAAGACAGGAAGTGAGGTCATAAGGATCGGGCCCGTGTTCATCAATCATTGGATCAAGCCCGGACATGACATCAGAGGGGCCGGAGCTGGTAAGGTCTATTTCCATTGATTCGGTCCCGAAGTGACGTCAAGAGAGCCAGGTGGAATCTCCGGAATGGTCTACAGGAAAGGGAGAAAAAGAGTCAGTGCACTCTGCCACATCCCGGCCTGCCTCAGAACTGTCCTTACTCAAGCCCTTTAGCTGCCTCCCATGCGCGTGTGTGACATTACATCATGTTATAGTGCGAATTCTATGCATGAAGCCCCAGATGTTTTCTTATTCCAGATGCACTCATGTTGTTCATGTAGCTCCTGCTCCTCCATTAATTTTACGTTGTCTCCCTCCATTGTTATGTGAGCTGTCATAATTTTTGAGAGTCCCCAGCTTAAATTTCTTATGGAGAACATACCATTAATCAACAAAACTTAAGTTGTTTGTGGAGTCAGTCCAGTGAAAGACAAAGCACGGTTAAGTAGGTTGATGAGAAACATCATTAGCATCTCTTATTAAAATGAAATACACAAAGGAAAGAGGGAGAATAAAGTATTGTAGGTAACAGAGATATAAGATATGTGTAGTTCTGTTAGGGACTCTTCCTTTTTAGATTTTGTTTTCTTTATTTGTCTTGAATTTTCTTATTTTTATTCATTGTTTTTTCTTCGTAATTCTAATCCTTTCTTTTACTTCTTGTAAAATTCATTTTGCCACCTCTTCTATATGAAAATGTCATATAAAATAAAATGTTGTTTTTCTGTCCTAATTACCTCTTGTTCTTCTAGTTTTCTAGATGGTTTCAATGAAAGAACGTTTTCAGCCATGTGTCATTTATTCAAGCAGTATGAAGAACTGAAAGTACATGGCAACCTTTCACACCTCATCTCTTTATTTGCACCCTTTCCAAATAAGGTGCACTTGACAGACATTGAGAGGATTTATGAAACTAAACTCAGTAACTTCCGTTTCCTTAAACAATATCACCAGTACAAAGCTATGGTGCCACATCACAAAGAGGCTTTACAACAACTTCGGTTATGCATATTCAAAAGTCTTTGGAGGCTGCAAGGTATGTTTTATTAATTTTCAATAAACTTTGGGAAGACTTAAATAGGGATGGACATCTTTGGAGCCGTCATAGATATTCAGGGATTGAAGAGATCACTTACTTTAATGTCTTTTGCATCAGGACGTTTTCCAAAATCCAAAACATAATTAAGTGAACCAGTCGGTTCTGGTAAAGCGCTTATGTTTTTGCTACTTGCTTGCATTTATCTTGCAGAATAAGAGTGCTCATAATGCTGAGTTTATTAGCAATCTTCAAGGTGAAGCTTTGGGTGTGGCCCCAGGTCTTTGAACCAAATAAATTAAATAGCACTGTTTTCAAATGTGAATGATGGGAGTTATCAGGAGAACAGTTTCCCTGCACCTGATTGACCACAACAGAAAAATGCACTTACTAGTAGCAGCACTTCGACTGTGCTTTCAGGCAACTTGTGGCATTTTTGAGATGTTTCATCACCAAGATTTAGATAGTGGGCTTCCAAGTGAGCTTATTTGAGTTTTGGTGTAGCACTGTTAATTGACCATTTTCTATTCTTCAAATTGTACAATAATCTGAGTCAACTACAACAAGCAAAACAATTCATTTTCATGATTTTAGGAAGTGAGGACATTAGCAGCTTGGGTTGCCATTCTTGGTTCTGAATTCTCCAGTGTAATAGTGAACTTACAAATATGTTTTCCAAAGTTGTCAGTACAAACTGCACATCACTTGGGATTTGTTCACAAGGCTTTGCAAGTGTGCTGTGCACATGGCATCAATGTTTGTCATCACATACAGCCTGGGACAGGTTAGTTCATAAATTGATGTAGAGAAGCAAACTAACAGTTCAAATCTTTACAGTGAAAGAACTGATGTAACAAGCAGATTCATATTAACAGTCTGAGCTGATTGAAGATTCCACAGTCCCACAATTAGTCTTGCTAATGCTCAATTTGCTATTTGAGCATCGCTCTTCTTCACTTTGAAGAAATTAGTGTTAGAATAAAACCATATCGCAGAGCAGCTAATTTTAACATTAGTGTTTGTGATTAACGCATGTGCTAGATTGACTGGGTTCACAGTCTCACCTTGATTTCACATATGGCCCCTGTACAAATCTTTATTGACAATTTCGCCCCCAACTAAAAATGTTTGCCCACCCTGTTATACAGTATCATATAAGCATGTGCTGGACAGTTCAATAAAAACAGAATCTTGTCATGCTAACTGCAGATGTGACCCCAAGGCTAAGAGGACATGGAAGAAGTTATGGGAGCTGTCCACCACTCTGACTTACACCAAAACCTGGATGTTTAACTCTTTAAAATCACAAATTGTTCAACGCTGATTTCCATTTATATATTTAGAGACTGAATTGAACCAAAACAACACGTTAAAAGTGTCGGGTTCCCAAATGGGAATTCTTGGTTTCAGTTCCATCAGGGAAAAAGAACAAAATTGGCAGAGGGTCATGTACTGATCTGTTGTAAATTTTCCATTGTTTTCTCATCACATTTCACACTCCAGAGAACTTTCTGAGAGCTCTCTAGTCATGAGTTTAATGATGATCTGCGGTGGCATGGTTCCTAATATAACTAGACCAAAAGGTGAGGATTTAAGACCAGAGTGGAAGTCACATCTGGTTTCTTCCAGGGAATTCTTAGCACTGTGTGTTAAAGTAGAAAAGGTGCCAGTGACTGTACAGCACCCCAGTCCTTCTCCTTTGCACTCTTAAATCAGTCACCACATTGTGGAGTACCTTTTCCACATAAAAGATCATAAGAACATAAGAAATGTGACAATTGAGAGGAGAGACCATTCAGTCCATCAGGCTCCTTTGTTTAGTTTATCATTCAGTTGTCACAAATTCTCATCTAGATACTTCTTAAAAGTTGTCCAGGTTTCAGCTTCACTTACGGGACTGGGCAGTTTACCTATAATTACAAATGTGAAGATGTGCTACAGCTCTAAATACACCACTCCTTAATTTCCACTGGTGTCCTCACATACGAGTACATTATTCACTGTTTAGTTGAACTACTCCTGGTTGATCTGTTTTATCTGTTTTGTACTTCTGATTCTTAGACAATCTTGACGACATGTTTAACTCTGTTAGTCTGTCAAAGTAGGACATGTCTCATCTCTGCCCAGCTTCAAGTGCTGCTATGTCTTTCTTGTAGCGTAGTTACCAGAACTGCATCCAGTACTTCCAATGTGGTCTCACTCGTGTGTTATATAGCCTAAGCATAACATCCTTTGATTTATATTCAACAGTTTTACAATATAACCTAGCATTTTATTTACCTTATTAATCACTTCTGCACATTGTTTAGAAGATGACAATGTTGTGTCACTGTAACCCCTAAATCTTTTCAGTTGTCCTTCTTGTACGACTGTGTCTCCTATCTTGACATTGCTTTTGCTAACTTGGAGTACGTTTCATTTGTATAAGTTTAATTGCATTTTTCAAGTGCGAATCTTAAGATTATAAAATGCCAAAAACTCTTCTTTTGACCAAATGCATTTTCAAGTAATGCTCTTGACTAAAATGCTTGAGGTCATGCCTGCAGTGATATGTATGGAGCTTAGGGTGCAATCAGCAGAAATTTAAGGCATATAAACAGCCGACCCTCCATTGAATCAGTGCCTTACCATGGTGGAGTGGTTTGCATGCTAAGTGGTCCCCTCCAGGTAGGACCATAAATGGTGGCTAGGTCAGAGGTGAGGTCCTGATGAAGATGGACTCAACCATCTCATCCTACCAAAGGCCCATTCAAAGCAGTGCAACTTCCTGCCATTCTTCATTGCCCTGCAATTAGCTTGCCCAATGAATTGCCTATCCTCACTAACACCAAAATCAACAATCCTTTGCACATACTATTCCTTCCATCTACCTTATCCTCCACATCCTTGCAGATGTCCTAAAACAAAGTTGCTCTGCAAACTGAGTATTATAGGTGTGTATGGTTTGGATTCCTTATTATGAAGCATCATGATCAGTAATCCAACCACCACATCCTGCAAGAGTA
The DNA here is from genome assembly GCF_016835505.1 of Polypterus senegalus. NCBI lineage: Eukaryota > Metazoa > Chordata > Cladistia > Polypteriformes > Polypteridae > Polypterus > Polypterus senegalus. Next base: position 176,545 of record NW_024385792.1, read on the forward strand.
ACTAGTGTACTTGGGCAAAATGATGATGCGGTGCAAAATCAGGCTGCTTGGGGTGTCAGCAGGACAAAAACCCTGTTTAATTACAACAAAATAAAAGGAATAAAAATTCAAGCTTTCCAAAGTGCGTTCTTTATCAATCACAAGTCCTTACAACTGGAAGTTCTTTTTATATGGAGGTAGTTTCTGACTCGGTTTAGCACAGAAGCCTGGCGTCATCAAGATGAGATGCCATCCAGCAGTGTCCTTTTATATTCTGCAGATTAGCAGGGGCAGGTCTTCTTTAATGAAGGAGCAATTTCACGAGGCTGTGAGGGAAGAAGGAGACAAGACTGTCAATGACAGCACCCCCTCATCCCTGATTGGTATTACTATAGGAACCTGGATAATAACCCCTGGCACACACGGCAAGTACTTCCCTCTCCAAAGCTATGTACCTCATGTTTCCTGTCCAACAATGGTCTCCCAGCTATGGTGTATTATGGGGTGATTGGCTGCTTCAATGACTAGGCTAAGTATGGCTCCCAGGCCAGTGTCTGAGCCTTTGGTCTGTAAAATAAAGGGTAAAGAGAAGTTAGGTGAAATGAATTGGTCTCGTCCGTTACGTGAGATGGACATCTGAAGCGGAGCTCCGTTAGCAGTGGCTTTATTTTCTCTCTCATTTCTTATTATCCCGAGGTATCCTGTATTTACCCAACCCAAGGAGTTTCTACAACAGCATATAAACATGAGTGACAAGAAAGGGGCTCAGAAAGAAACGGAAAGAAACCTAAAGCTACACCCAAGTCTAGACAGGTATCATGTCCACGTGCAAGGTACGGCCTTTCAGAAACTGACATGGAACAGGCAGGCAAAAGCACAGTCTTCCCAGGACCCAGCTCCACTGCATCATCTCCAGTCGAGAGCGAAAATGGGAGCGAAGGTGGAAGTGATGCAGGTCACGATAGCTCACCGATTCCAAAAGATAACTATTCCTTGCGGGCGAAGCATTGGCGGCAATGGGGATTGCCACTTCACCTGGAGCACAAAAGCCAAAGCAATCTGTCCAAACTGAAGGTAATGATCGCAACAATGGCCACGGCCACGAGTGAGCTCAAGAAAGACATTCAGAAAAATATAAAGAAAGAAAGTGAGAAGACAAATGAGAAGCTGCGGACGGAGCTGCAAAAGCTGCTGCAGGATAATAAAGACCTGGAAAATGTATATATAATTGCTTTGATGCAGCCTTTAAAGGTATACTGGGGAAAATTGAGGAACACATTCAGTAAAATGCATCCAAACTGAGAGCATTTGCCGGTCAGCTAGAAGACGTTAAGCACACATTCACGACTCAATTTGAAACAGCTGAACAGTTGGCATCTACCCCGATGGAAAAGCTACAGCTGCAAATTCGAATGCAAAAACTCAGAGACAAACTTGCGGCTCTGGAAGATGGATGCAGATGGAATAATATTAGAATTGAAGGTCTACCTGAGAACTGTGAAAGTTCAAACCCAGTGAAACTCGTAGCTGAACTGTTCTTAAAATAATTGAGAGGACTTTAATTTAGACACCGAGATAGCAGCAGCTTATCGCATACGTGGATCGAATACCTCTAAACCTAGGACACTAATTGTCCACTTCGAGAGTTTACATCCATCCATCCATTATCCAACCCGCTATATCCTAACTACAGGGTCACGGGGTCTGCTGGAGCCAATCCCAGCAAACACAGGGCAAGGCAGGAAGCAAACCCTGGGCAGGCGCCAACCCACCGCAGTCAAGAGATTACAATTTAAGCTTAATGTAATGGCACTTCTCAGACAGAAACAAGACATTATATTTCAAAATAATCACATACGTATTTTCCTGATTTCACACCCTCAACAGCTGCTAAACGAGCCACTTTTACAACATTAAACAGTGTTTACGGAAAGCCGTGATCAGATGCAGCCTCTTGTATCCTGATATTACATCTTCTCCACCACCTAGGAAGCAGAAAGGAGTTAAGAAAGCTGATCCAGACACTGTTATTTTGAAATACGATAGTGAGTCGCGTCCTGTCATGGCATGGCAAGAAGACATTACCTGCTGTCTGATCTGCTTGCAACGATACGGGTACCATAAGTATACATCCTTTTCTCTTCTCAGCCACTTTCTGTTTATGTTTTATTACAATCATATGCGTATGTGTGGAAGAAATTAAAGTCGTTTTTTTTACTATTCTAAAGAAGACTGTTTAACATCATACCCTTGGTTTATTGTTACTGTTATTATTGCATTATGGTTTACTATGCTTATCCGGGGCCACTTTTTAACACCATTCCCTGGGTTTACTATCTTATTATTTCAAGACTATTAAAGATTATATTCTATGCTTATAGTATTTAGACTTTATCGGCAGTAGATATCTCTACTTTTAATCCTCAAACGCTGCTGCTGGGGGCTTGTTTTTTGGACATGCTCTGTCTCTAGGTATGCCAGAGGACTGGGACTTTGTGAAGTGGGGACCAGCCTCATGTGGGAGGCAAACTGGGAGGGTGGGGGGATAAGGGAGGATGAGAAAGAGAGCAAGCTATATCTAATCTATCCTTTTAATCCTTATAATTACCAATGTAACAATAGGCTGCATGGCAAAACTAAGGTTAAAGGTGTCTCACTTCTAGTTAAGATTACAAAATGACATCAAAAATTCAGAATCAGTGTCTCCATGATGGGACAGTTAACTTTGTGAGCTGGAACGTTAAAGGCCTGAATCACAAATTAAAGAGAAAGAAAGTATTCTCTCACCTCACAGGTTTAAATGCTAATATAGTACTCTTACAGGAAACCCACTTACTAAGCAAAGATTAGTTCGCTGCAAAGGACTGGACTGGCCAAATGTTTCACACCAGCTTGTAGCAGGGCTACATAGTAATAATGTATTCGATGTATGTGCTGAATGCGTGTTGTGTATGTCAGTGAATGTTGTCTCCGTAAGCACAGAGGAGACGGATGAGGGATAGAGACCGCAGCCCCAGGATGAAAAACACCTGTATACATTTCAGTTACATCCGCTAATTACTATTTAAACTATCAGGAGGTAAAGGAAGAGGAGGAAGGAGAGAGACGAAGATTTAATTAACAACAACAACAGATCATCATTGCCTGCTATTTTCACATCGCACCTTGTATCCAGTTTGTTTCTCATTCTGCTGGATTCATGACAATTCAATCGTCACCACAAATCCCGGGTTTGACATTATCATCCACCATACTTCAAGGAAGCACGGTGAGATTGTTCCATTTTTATTCGGGAGATTCAAACGCATCCATTTTTTCTTGTTCAGTCGTCCGTATTCAGGACAGTAATTTACCTGGACTCAACTTCACGTTCATTGACATTTCAGTATTCATTAATTATTCTTATTTGTGTTTTGTGTTTGTTATACATTGCAGGGGCAAGGAAGGGTTTGTTATTGTATATAAGGTGTTCACACTTTGCTGCTTTGGTGGAGGGATTTGCATTATTGTGTGACAGATAGAGGGTGCTATCGCTCCCTTGAACCCTCAGACTCGACTCCAGACACCAGGTAAAAGTCCAAATATACGACTTTATTACTAAACAACAGCGCACAAAGCACCCTCCTCTCCACAATACTCATAAACAATAATCACTACAATAACAATCCTCCACTCTCAGACGCATTGCCACCCTTCCACCCAGTTCAGCTCCACATCTGGAGATTTCCCACAGTCCTTTATAGTCTTCGACCGAAAGTATTTCTCCCTCTCTGTCCACGTGACTAGGAACACTTCCGGGTGAGATAAAAATCCTTTTTCTTCATAGGGCAAATAATCTTAGTTCCTCCCTGCAGCATCCTCTAGCGCTCCCACGGTATCCAGCAGGGCTGTGGATAAAAACTCCATTGTCCAGAATTCCCTGCTGGTCTTTGGGGCACCTCCATTCTGCAGGAGAGCGCCATCTGGCGCCTAGGGGTATTGGCTGGGATGACTTGCCGCCATATACCACAATTGTTTTTGTTATTGGGTTTCGTTTAATATATTTATACATTTATTTTACATATCTGCTTTTGTGTGCTTGTGTTTAACTGACAATCAAGGGTAAAATATTATTTCTTAGAGGTACGGCTTGATATTTAGATTCATCTCAGTAATTGTCTCACCTCCGTGGGAAGATCTGGCACAACAACTCACCCGCTGGATGAGAAAGTCTGCAAGGTTTGGAAAGTGTGAAGATACCTTGCGGGCTTGGATCAGCAGCTCCCAGGATGAAGTAAAAGAATATATAAATGATCAAATTAAACTTCTGGGGTGGGAAATCATGTTGTGCCTCCAGAGGTGAGATCAACGCTGGCAAGAATCTCTTCAGGTGGAGGTCCGTTTGGAGTCTCCAGAATTTACGTCAGTCACCCTGCCTTTCTACGCCATACAGGTCTGTTGGGGTTAATACATCAACCGCCCTCCGTCCCTGTGGTGTACCTCTCCTTTCCCAAGTTGGGGGCTCATTTAACATCGATGATGCCCTCAACTTTGTGGAAGATGGGGAGGCGTATCTGGCTGTTAACCCTTTAACCCCAGAAGAGCTTATGGGGTGATAGGAGCCTCCCTCTTGGGGCTGGTGTGAAGCTGGTGGCTGATGGCGAAGAAGAATATTAAAAACTCGTGGCTTTTCTTCAGGAAGATTATGAATCGAACTAGAGGACAAGCTGCAATTCATGGTGCAACTGCCTTCACTAATCCATCCGGGACTTCGTCTATGAATATCGGGCTTTGTGTTTGAAGTGGCGGCCGGCTATGTCTGAAGAAGAGGTGGTCCGCCACATCCTGAATGCCTATAACTCGTGGTTAGCTGAGGGTCTCAGGGGTTGTGGAGTCGGTGGAAGACCTGGTGGGACTCAAGTGTAACGGGACTGGAGAAACTCAGAATTGTACTGGAATAAGGTACAAGCCAGTACACGAGAAACCCAGTCCCTAAAACCCCAGCGAGCCAAGCCTTGCCGGTTAGAAGCCAATCTCGCCATCATGCAAGCAAGTACGTCCCTCCTGATCGTCCCAGTGAAGCTGTGGGAGTGGTAAGTGGATGCAGTGGTGGATCCATTATAAAATTTGGAAGAAGATTAGCTGGCCATCAAACAGTTTAACATCTGCTCCGCCTGTCTGATTCTGTATTGGCAGATGGAAGTGAACACAGGGCCCTGGGCAAAGTACCCTTGAGGTGCAGTGTACTCTCCACCACCTGGGAAATGGAAACCTATGTCCTGGGACGACGGCACCTGTCTGTCCCATTACTCCTTGGGTTGGATTCTTTGACCATTATAAGAATGACCATCCATCTCAGTCCCAGTGGGTATATGGTGCCGGGGAAGGGTATGCGAATTCATTCATAAATCAAAAGAAGATCTGGGCTCAGAATTCATTGGCTTCTACGCGGCAGTGAGGAGTGACACAAGTACTTTTGGCAGCCCCTGTGGAGGAACAGCCCAAAGAAGTAAGGCCAGTGCTGAAGAAATGGGCGAGGTGTGGACTGAAAAATTAGAGTCACCCACGGGGTTACTCACGAGCTCCACACCCGGATAAAATTCCAGTAAGGCATCGAGCCTACCACATTTATCCACTGAAGAAGGGCATAATTGAAGAACATCTGGATCAAATGCTCGCCGAGGGAATAATCGAGCCTTCTTCCTCCTCCTGGGCATCACCTGTAGTCCTAGTGAAGAAAACTGATGACACCTACCATTTCTGTGTGGACTACAGGGGTTAACGGGAGACGAGCCTGGACGATATTTCATGCCCTGGTTCATGAGATTCTGGAGTCACTGCACGGAGCTGTGGCTTTTAGCACACTGGAATTCAGCAGTGGCTACTGGCAGGTGCCGATGGACAAGGGGAGTAAGAAGAAGACGGCAGTCATCACCCCTGAAGGCTTCTTCCAATTCAAAGTCATGCCTTTTGTACTTAAAAATGCTGGGGCCACCTTCCAGCGGCTCATGGAACAAGTACTGAGGGGTTGATAAGCAAGATCTGCTTTGTTTACATTGACAACGTCATTGTTTACTCCCCTTTTATTATAGAACATCTCCAGGACTTGGACACCATCTTCCAATGATTACATCAGGTGCACCTCACACTGAACACAAAGAAATGTACCTTCATTCAACCCCACATCCGCTTCCTCAGGCACATTCTTTCATCGGAGGGGAGCGCTGTAGACTTCGAAGACCTTAGCCATCCGGGACTACCCCGCCTACGGATTGAAATTGCTGCAACGTTTCCTTGGGTTAGTGGGGTGGTATCACAAGTTCATCCCCAGGATGACTGATATAGCGGATCCCTTGAACTACTTAAGAAATAAACATGTCGAGGAGTGGTCAACGCAATGCCAGAACGCGGTTGAGCAACTCAAGATCCATCTTCAAAGCCACCTGTTCTTGCCCAGCCAGATCCACAGCTCACCTTCCAGGTACAGACTGATGCCAGCAACCTGGGGCATGGGGCCATGCTCACTCAAAAATCCACCAAGCTGAACATGTCATTGCGAAAACCTCTCGAGCATTGCACAGCGCTGAGCTGAATTATTCGACAGGCTGAAAAAGAATGTTTGGCCATCGTGTGGTCTGTGGAAAAATGGAGACACTGTCTGGAGGGGTTGAGTTTGAAGTGTACATGGACCATCACACTCTGACCTGGGTATTTAATCACCCGAAGACCTCCTCCGTCTAACCAGGTGGGTACCCCACCTCCAGAACTTTACTTTCAAGGTGAACTATTGGAAGGGCTGTGGCAATATCGTGCCTGATGCCCTGTCCAGGATGTCAGAGGCAAAGATAATTCCTGAATTATTATCATGACAGCCCTTTGAGCGGTCACCTTGGAAGGACAAAACTCTGTTGAAGATCCTGTGGGTTGCATGTGAAGAAGTGCTTAACCTGCCAGCACCTCAAAACCCACCTGGTAAACTGGCAGGATATTTACAATCGACGATCGCTGATGGACCGGGGAGACTTTGGGAGTTGACCTGATGGGGCCATTTCCTGTTACCAGCTCGAGGAAAACCGTCCTGATGGTGGTGATTGATTATTTTCAAAGTGGGTGGAGCTGTGTGCATTAACAGATACCAAGACCAACAAAATATGCTCCATCTTGAAGAATGAAATCTTCACCCGTTGGGGGTGCCAAAGAACATTGTTTCAGACCAGAGTCCCCAGTTCACGAGCTCTGTATTGATGAACTTTAAACAGCCTGGGGAGTGAAGAAAAGCCTGACAACAGTTTACCATCCCGGTCAACATGACAGAGTGTGAACGGACCCTGATGAACATGATAGCCTCCTATGTGGGTGAAGCTTTGGTTTGCCCTGAACACCGCTGTGTATGAAGCCACAGGTGAGACGCCTGCTTTGGTTGCGCTGGGCAGACAGCTGAAGGGCCAGCTTGACAGATTCCTTCCCAGAGCCCCTAGTCCAGAAACCACAAGTTACAATAATTTATTCAAGCTTGAGGAATTGCGGCAGAGAATCCAACAGGAGTTGGTGAGTTCGACATCCAGACACACCAAGTTATATAATGCCGGTGTAAGGAAAAAATTAAGCAAGACTTAATTTTAAGAAGAATTAACAGTGTTAAAATGAATATCCTTCCTAAGCTTCTCTTTTATTTCAAAACATTCCAATATACATCATTAAATCATTTTAAGCAATTAGATTCAACCATAACCTCATTTATTTGGAACTCAAAACATCCACGTATGTAAAGAGCGACCCTACAAAGACCCAAGGCAGAAGGTGGCATGGCTCTACCTAACAATCAGTTTTATTACTGGGCAGCAAACATACAAGCTATAAAACCTGGACACAAATAGATTGGTGTGCAATAGAAATAAAATCCTGTAGTACTTCTTTATATTCCCAGTTTTATGCCCCAATAAATGCAAGTTATCGCCAATATACTAATAACCCAATTGTGCTTCACTCACACAGAATATGAACCAATGTAGGAAGCATTTTAAGATGGAGAAGCTTTTATCTGTGGCACCTCTGCATGAGAACCACCTTTTTCAAACATATGCGTTTTTTAATGTCTGGAAAACATTTGGGATTAAATTACTAATAGATCTGTACACAGACAACGTCTTTGCATCCTATGAACAATTACATTCCAAATTTTACTTTCCAGCTACACATTTCTTTCACTATCTTAAAATTAGAAACTTTGTTAAACAGAACCTGCCTGATTTTCCTCATCTCCCACCTTACACTATGCTGGAAAAAATATTGCTCAGTTTTGAGGACTCAGATAGCATCTCTGCAACATATAAAATTATTTTACAGTCCCTCCCTTTCAAAGTTCCAAGAGGACAATGGGAAAGGTCTAGGTCCCATGTTATGGGCCTGCACCAAATTAACATCATTCTGGACAAACATTTTTACTTACCTTTCAGAAAGCCTTGGACTCACAATCCCTCCTAACCCATTAACAGCTGTGTTTGGGGTTCTTCCAGAGGGGTTTAAAGTGGAGAAAGACAAACAAACTGTGATTGCATTCACTACACTTTTGGCACGCAGACTTATCCTGATAAACTGGAAGAACCCAAACTCTCCTCTTTTAAGTCAGTGGGTAACTGATGTTTTATGTTATTTGAAATTGGAAAAAACAAATTCTCAGTTAGTTAATTCTTAATTCTCACTGTGCAGAATTTTTTCAAAACCTGGCAGGATCTAATCAATAATATTTTAGAATAAACTCTTAAAGCACTGAGGAGCAGATTCTTTTCCCATTTCTTTTTCTTTTCCATTTATGTTTATCCGCTTATTAAACTCATCAATTTATTTATTTTACTAGTTTTAAGTTTTACTCTGTTGGTCTATGCTCTCTTTCTCAGGGTGGGGGTTGATTTGTTTTCAATCCTATTTTTTGTAAAAATTGATCTATTTGTATGGAGTGATTACAATAATATCAATAAAATTAAAAGAAAAAGAAGTTAGGTGAAATGAGTACAGGAGCTGTCATTAGGGCAGTCTTTAAGTCACAGAATGCAACCTTGGTTAATGAAATTTGGAAATTTGGAGCTTACTTCTTTGTGAGATTGGTCAAAGGTGCAGCTCTCTCAGAAAAAAGCGGTACAAACCTCCAATAATACCTAGCTAGTCCAAGGAAAGCTGGAACATGCCTTTTTGTTTGAGGTCGGGGCCAATCATGAATGCCAGCAACTTTGGACCACTGTGGTTTCACCTACCTTCTGCCCACCATGTAGATCTAGATATTTAGCCTCAGTCAACCTGAAACAACAACAACAACAACATTTATTTATATAGCACATTTTCATACAAACAGTAGCTCAAAGTGCTTTACATAATAAAGAATAGAAAAATAAAGACACAATAAGAAAACAAAATAAATCAACATTAATTAACATAGAATAAGAGTAAGGTCAATGGCCAGGGGGGACAGAAAAAACAAAAAACTCCAGACGGCTGGAGAAAAAATAAAATCTGTAGGGATTCCAGACCATGAGACCGCCCAGTCCCCTCTGGGCATTCTACCTAACATAAATGAAACAGTCCTCTTTGGATTTAGGGTTCTCACGGAAGGGCTTGATGATGATGGTCACGTAGACTTCTGCCTTTTAATCCATCCATCATTGTTGGAGCATCATGAAGCTTTGAGTAGGTGGAGGTGGCGCAGGCCACCACCACAAAGAAACCGGAAAAAGAAACAGAAAGAGAGTAGGGGTCAGTACGATTTTAGAGCCACCATGAATAGTTATTATGATGAATTGAACATACAGAGTATCAGGATTAAGTTAAAGTGAAGTTATAAAAGGCCATGTTAAAGTAATGTGTTTTCAGCAGTGTTTTAAAGTGCTCTACTGTATCAGCCTGGTGAATTCCTATTGGCAGGCTATTCCAGATTTTAGGTGCATAGCAGCAGAAGGCCGCCTCACCACTTCTTTTAAGTTTTGTTCTTGGAATTCTAAGGAGACACTCATTTGAGGATCTGAGGTTACGATTTGGAATATAAGGTGTCAGACATTCCGATATATAAGATGGGCGAGATTATTTAAGGCTTTATAAACCATAAGCAGAATTTTAAAGTCAATCCTGAATGACACAGGTAACCAGTGTAGTGACATCAAAACTGGAGAAATGTGTTCGGATTTTCTTTTCCTAGTTAGGATTCTAGCAGCTGCATTCTGCACTAGTTGCAAACGATTTATGTCTTTTTTGGGTAGTCCTGAGAGGAGTGCGTTACAGTAATCTAGTCGACTGAAAACAAACGCGTGAACTAATTTCTCAGCATCTTTCAGTGATATAAGAGGTCTAACTTTACTTATGTTTCTTAAGTGAAAAAATGCTGTCCTAGTGATCTGATTAATATGTGATTTAAAATTCAGATTACAGTCAACAATTACCCCTAAGCTTTTTACCTCCGTCTTGACTTTTAATCCTAATGTATCCAGTTTATTTCTAATAGCCTCATTGTATCCATTATTGCAATCACTAAGATTTCAGTTTTCTCTTTATTTAACTTGAGAAAGTTACTATTCATCCATTCTGAGATACAAGTCAGACATTGTGTTAGTGAATCAATAGAATCGGGTCATCAGGAGCTATTGATAAGTACAGCTGTGTGTCATCAGCATAGCTGTGGTAGCTCACGTTGTGCCCTGAGATAATCTGACCTAACGGAAGCATGTAGATTGAGAATAACAGCGGACCCAGGATAGAGCCTTGTGGAACACCATATCGGATATCATGTGTCTTCGAGTTGTAATTACCACAACTAACAAAAATTTTCTCCCTGTCAGGTAGGATTCAAACCAATTTAAGACACTGCCAGAGAGGCCCACCCATTGACTAAGGCGATTTCTAAGAATATTGTGATCAATGGTGTCAAATGCAGCACTCAGATCTAAGAGGATGAGAACAGATAAATGGCCTCTGTCTGCATTCACGCAAAGTCATTTACTACTTTAACGAGTGCAGTTTCTGTGCTGTGATTTGTTCTAAACCCGACTGAAATTTATCAAGAATAGCATGTTTATTGAGGTGGTCATTTAACTGCATAATGACTGCCTTCTCCAGAACTTTACTTAAGAAAGGCAGGTTAGAGATGGGTCTAAAATTTTCAAGAGCAGGGTCAAGATTATGTTTCTTAAGTAGGGGTTTAACTACAGCAGTCTTAAGACAGTCTGGGAAGACCCCCGTATCTAATGACGAATTTACTATGTCAAGAACATTATCAATTAGCACGCCTGATACTTCTTTGAAAAACCTTGTTGGTATCGGGTCAAGGACAGGTGGAGGGTTTTAATTGAGATATTATTTTTGTAAATCAGGTAAATCTATCCTAGTGAAAGAGTTTAATTTGTTTATAACAGGATGCTGGGGTTTAGGAGGATCCTTAGTGTTGGGGAGATATACTATGTTATTTCTAATATCATTAATTTTTTGATTGAAAAATACAGCGATAGCCTCACAGGTTTCACTGGAAGTACTTAGGAGGCATTCCTTTGAGTTACCTGGGTTTAGTACGATCAATTGTAGAAAATAAGACTCTGGGATTACTAGCATTGTTATTTATAATCTTAGAGAAATAGCAGCGTCTCTCAAGACGGACAGTGTTATTGTATTCTGTTATTTTGACTTTTAATATTTCATAGTGGATAGTAAGTTTAGTCTTCCTCCATTGACGCTCAGCTCTACTACATGTTCTCTTTAAATCAGACACTCTTTGGGTCTTCCATGGTATAACAATGCTAGAAGATTTTTTACTGTCTTTTCAGGTGCAACTATGTCAACAGCAGCTCTCACTTTAGTATTAAATCTTTCCACCTTACTATTTACATTATCCTCGCTATTATAGCTGGCACTATAAACGGACTGATTGCTTAGAATGTTTGTAAGTTTTAAAGCTGCTGCTGAGTCAAAGAAGCGTTTTTTAACAATATGCTTCTCATGAGTGTTTTTATCATTATTTCTATATTAAAAGTAGAAGAAAATGGTCTGATAGACCAATATCAATGATCTGTTTTATATCAACTTTCAGTCCTTTAGTAATCACTAAGTCTAACGTATGACCTGCTTTATGTGTAGGCTGATTTATGAGTTGTCTCAAATCAAAAGAATCCAGGAGGTTCATAAATTCTTTTACTTTTAGATCACACTGATTATCTATATGAAAATTAAAGTCGCCAACTATTAGGAGTGTGTCATAGTTAGTAATTAAAATTGACATTAAGTCAGAGAATTCCTCAAAAAAAGGCGCGTTGAATTTTGGAGGTCTATACACGGATAATACTAGAACTTGAGAATCTCCATGAATAACAACGTGAGATACTCAAAGGACTTGAACTTACCAAAACTGACATCTTTACATTTTAACCGCTCGAGTAAATGTTTGCCAATCCGCCCCCTTTTCCCTGGCGGTCTGCACGAGTAAAACTGTAAACCTTTTATGGGATTGATTGGCATCATTGATGTAATGGATAATGAATGAAACATGAAAGACATGTTCTTCCTTGGTGTTGGAACAGATGAACATATCATTGAGATAGGTGGCACTATAGGTATTGTGAGGCCATAGTGTTCTATTCAACAGATGTTGGAGGTCGCAGGGGCCCTGTGCAGCCCAAAGGGAGGACATGATATTGCCAGTGGTTGATAGGGGCCTTTTCCTTTTCAGAGGCCATCAGGAGGATCTGCCAATAGCCCTTCATGACAGCAAGGGTGGACAGGAACCAAGCACTCCCCAAGCACTCAAAGAGGTTGTCCACCCTCTGCATGGGGTAGCCATAGAAATGGGAGACTTGGTTGAGGAGATGAAAGCCACTACAGAATCGCCAACAGCCATCAGGTTTGGGGACTGTATTATCGAATATATTTAAGTTACCCTTTTCTTTTCAATTTAGTTATTGGATTGGTCTACTCCGCACCCTAAGTATTAACACACACGCATACACAGATACACATACACTCAGACCCTAAACACAACAGTGCCCTATGAATGACACACACACAGTTGGCTAACTTTTAGCACTTAAAAGTAAAAAGAACCACACAAATGATTTAGGTATAACACAACTTGTCACTCTCTCAGCACATCAAGAGACTTATTTACTATCGCACGGACAACATGTGATGTTTTAAATAGACCTCAGACCTAAATATTACTTTTGGTCTCCAAGAAAATATTAAAACATACAAAGACTCAGTATCCTTGACTATAGGCCATTTATCAGCAAGAACACCTTCTTCTCGCAATGTCCCAAACTATCGGCGGTGCCCTCGCTCTCAGCCTTAAAACCCCATGGCGTAGAGCTATATGGCAAAATCTCTAGCTGCTTCAGGTGCTCTTAGAAATTTACCTTATTACTTCAATCACTCTAGATATTACGAGTAAGACAAAGCATAGAAAGATGAAAACAAGTTACTTTTTATTAAAGAACAAATAATAAGTAATAGAAAATAAGTTTGATAGTAAAGTCTGGATAAAATAGTCTTTAAAAAAGCTTACTGAAAGGAATCAGTGATGTCGAGGATGAAAGTCCCAGGCGGGTTGATTTAGCAATCGATGTTCATGAGAATGCTGTTAACTGACGATCGGATGAAAACTGGTTACACATGTCTTTGTTGCATTCTCTGACGTGGCTCTTCCGTTGTCATTGTTTCTCTTCTTCTTCTGCTTCTGATGTTGCTTAAAAATGAGGCATATTTATTATAAAGTTTCATGCCATGGTTTCACAGCACATGAATGTTCCATGCACCTGATTGGCTGGCTGTCAATATGATGGATGAATTTTGCTCCCCAGGTAATAAAGTTCTTTGAGATTGCCTCAGTTCTTCCTTTCTCAGGCTGTAAACCCCATTGATGTCCCAGATGTCCATCTGTAAAGTAATCAATAGCCTGAGGTATCAGGTCAGGCTTTCTTTCTCAGGCTGTAAACCAAATTAGCACTAACTGTTATAACAGTGAGGTATACAAAAGAGGATATGTCTTTTTATTATAATGCCTCCTACATCTGAATTCATCTTGTTGGGTTTGAGCAAAATATAATACAGAATAAAATGCAGATTTTATACACCATAACAGAGACTAATACAATAAGGTTAGACCATGTGCTTTGGCATTCCTCAATGACTACCAAATCCAGCATTCTTTGTATCTCTTGTACAATCTCTGTTCTCTTTGCCTCCAGTAGTCAGTAGAGGTGTTCCCAGCGTGGTGACAATGTCATGGCTATTTAGCTTGGTGCATCCCAGGTTGGTGTAACATCCAAGACAGAGATAATCACGTTCTCAGTTCCCTCTTCCACCTAGAAGGGAGGTTGCCCCTAAAATGTGATTGTTTTGCATCAATGAATAGTGACAGCACGTAGTAGGCACTCTGTCGCTGACCTCCCTATTGCCTTGGTTTAAGGAGGTTAATAATATATACACACACTCCTGAGTCTCTGGATGGATGGCCAAAGAGTTGAAGACCCTTTCACTCATTGACCTTATAGGGACCTTGCCAGTGGGCAAGGATTTTGTAATGGGATGTGGGGAGAATCATGACCCTATCCCCAGAAAGTACTCCTTATAGACTGGATCCGTGATTATATACCTGTGCTTGTGACTGCTGAGCCTTCTCCATATGTTCCACCACAAGGGGTCACGGCTTTTCAAAGTGCCCGTAGGGATCTGATACATATTTGATGATATTCCAGCAGGAAGAGGAGGCCACCTCCTCCCAGCTCTCATAATCAAGTCCAACAGGCCACAGGACTACCATCCAAACAGAAGCTCGAATGGGGCAAACCCCAGCTTGCATGACTTCCCGGAATGCAAAGAGGACAAGGGCTAAAAGCTGGTCCCAGTCTTGGCCATTTACTCGCACCACTTTCTTTGAGTGTCTGGTTGAAGCACTCAACTAAACCGTTTGTCTGAAGGTGATAGATGGAGGTTTTGAGGTGCGTAATGTGAAGTAGCTTGATGATGTCTGTGAGGACTTCCTTAGGGATCTCTACCCGCACAAAAGATACCCATGAGTTTCTGTGCAATTCATTTTGTAGTTACTGTCCATAGGGTATGGCCTCTGGGTATTGGGTGATGTAATCTATGAAGACAGTATACACTTATGTCCCTGAGGTGTGGGTTGAGTGGAACAATGATGTCAACATCAATCCGATTGAATGGGACATCAATTATCAGCAAAGGAACTAAACTGCCTATCCTAATAAAGTGACAAAAGTCAATGAAACTGAAGTACAGTACAATGAATATGTTCAACCCTTTACCCATGATTCCTGTTAATGTTTCCTTGCTAATAGATACAGTACAACATCACTATCGAATCACTTTAGAACATCAGAGAGTTTTTCCAGAAATCAACTGACTATGTAAAAGTCTGTTAATGTTTGAGGAATGAGTGAGGTGTGTAATCAATCAAGTCAAAAGAACAGTGAACAATCAAGGACGATATTTATATCTTTAACAATGCAGTGAAGCCGAGAGCTGCACTCCTGTTTCCATTTTGATCATTTCAATTTTATTTTTGCTACATCGATGTCTCCTCTGCTAGGTCAGATTTAAGATTATTACGATAATAATTATTGTGATTATGATTACAATACAATACATACAGTTTATTTTTGTATAGCCCAAAATCACACAGGAAGTGCCGCAATGGGCTTTAACAGGCCCTGCCTTTTGACAGCCCCCCAGCCTTGACTCTCTGAGAAGACAAGGAAAACTCCCAATAAAAACCTTGTAGGGAAAAATGGAAGAAACCTCGGGAAAGGCAGTTCAAAGAGAGACCCCTTTCCAGGTAGGTTGGGCGTGCAGTGGGTGTCAAAAGTAGGGGTCAATACAATACAATATACACAACAGAACAATTCCTTAAGACAGCATAATAATAAAAATTTTAGAATTACGGTTTAACAGTAGATGATATGACATAATTAGGTTTGGATATTTTTAGAGTCCTGGAGACCTCATCCATCTAGCTGCATCTCCATTTGGCCATGCCACGGCTGAAACGTTGCTCGATGAAAGGACCCTCTTTCCCATGATTCCTGTGATCCTCCATCAGGGATGACTTTACCATAGGCAGGCAAACAACTTGGCAGGTGGGCCGTGGCACCAATGGCCACATTTGGGTACCGAGAAAAGAAACAGAATAGGTGAGGGTTAGTATTCAAATATAATTATCATGTTACTTATGTTATAGTGCTAATGACTAACAACAGAGATGCAGTATGTACAGTTAATCAGCAGCTCTAGTCAGGATATGCTAAACTGAAGTAGTGAGTCTTCAGCCGGGATTTAAAGGCTGAGACCGAGGGGCATCTCTTATGGAAGCAGGAAGACCATTCCACAGTTTAGGGGCCCTGTAACTAAAAGCTCGACCTCCCACTGTTATTTTATTAATCCTTGGAATCCTAAGCAGACCGGCATCTTGAGATCTTAATGTGCGCTCAGGTTTGTAAGTCATGATAAGTTCAGACAAGTAAGCGGACCTTGGCCATTTAATGCTTTATATGTTAAAAGGAGGATTTTGAAATCTGCCCTAAACTTAACTGGGAGCCAGTGTAAAGATTTAAGAACTGGGGTTATGTGTTCATATTTTCTTGTTCTTGTAATAATTCTTGCAGCGCATTTTGGATTAACTGGAGGCTGTATAGAGAACAGTTTGAACAGCCAGTGAACACCGCATTGCAGTAGTCAATCCTACTAGAGATAAATGCATGAATTAATTTCTCACAATCCTGTTTATTTAGAAAGCCTTAATTTCCTAATATTTTTAAGATGGAAAAAACATGTTTTGGACGACTTTGTAATATGCGCTTTAAATGACATGCTAGAGTCAAAGATAACTCCTAGATTGCGGGCTGATTCAGTAAAATTAATTGGGATTCCAACTGAGTTAAATGACGACAAAATATTGCTGTGATCAGCGTCATTCCCTCCAACAATTAACATCTCTGTTTTATCTGTATTTAAAGACAAGTAGTTCTCATTCATCCATTCCTTTAATTCACTAACACAACTAATTAAAGACAACATCGGAGAAACTTCATTTGATTTAAATGAAAGGTATAACTGGGTGTCATCTGCATACGAGTGAAAATTAACATTATGTTTCCTAATGAGAGATCCCAGTGGAAGCATGTAAAGTGAAAACAGTAAAGGTCCCAGTACTGAGCCCTGCGGGACACCATATTGAACTTCTGTGTATAATGATGGAGTACTGTCAGCACATTTCTGTACATACTGGAATCGATTTGATAAATAAGAACTGAACCAAGCGAGCACGGGCCTGTAAGCCCAACATCGTTTTCTAGCCTGAGCAGTAAAATAGAATGGTCAATGGTGTCAAATGCTGCACTTAAGTCCAACAACATAATTACAGTGGAATTTCCTTCATCA
Organism: Polypterus senegalus; assembly: GCF_016835505.1. Lineage (NCBI taxonomy): Eukaryota > Metazoa > Chordata > Cladistia > Polypteriformes > Polypteridae > Polypterus > Polypterus senegalus. The sequence goes on from NW_024385792.1 coordinate 193,927, forward strand.
GAGGATATCAGAATGTCATTTACAACCCGTGTTAGTGCCGTTTCTGTACTATGACCAGTGCGAAAGCCAGACTGGAATTTCTCAAATAAATTGTAATGCGTAAGGTGTGACTGAAGCTGACTGGCGACTACTTTTCTAGTATTTTAGAGAGAAATGGTAAATTTGAAATAGGCCTATAGTTATTTAGTATGTGTGGGTCTAGGTCTGACTTTTTAAGTAAAGGTTTAATGACTGACACTTTTAGTGCATCAGGTACGTGCCATGCAGTAATGAACTATTGATAACGGTTAGAATAGGCTGCAAGAACATCCATTGCACTTTTACTAGTTTTGTTGGCACTGGATCTAGGGAACAAGTAGTGGGCTTCATTTTAGTAATTAAAGTTAAGACTTCCTGGTGAGTTACAGGATTAAAATTACTAAAGTGCTGAATGCAATGTGCGACAGGGTCTGCTAAGCTAGTATTTGGTTTGTACTGTGATGCTGAGATCTGGGATCTTATATTTTTAATTTTCTCATTGAAGAAGTTCATAAAGTCTGTACTGCTAATATCTGTTGGTATTTTGCACTGTTGATCTGAATTCCCATTTGTTAATTTAGCCACTGCTCTAAAAGTACCCTAGGATTTTTATTATTGCTATCTATTAATGTAGAATAGTATTCTGAGCGAGCTTTAAAGAGGGCCTTTTATATTTATTTACACTCTCTGTCTCTGTGATTGTTAATGTTGTTGTTATTATTGGATTATGATGAGCTGGTGCCCATGGCACATAGTTGTTACACAATGATCTATGAAATCTAAGTTCATAGCTGCTGTTCTGTCATTGCTTCAGTGAAGCAGCTACAAGTGTTGTGTCTTATAAGACAATATAATCCATGTCAGTTTGGTGTGGAGTAACACACACGCACACACACAAGATCACAAGTGGCCAGTTTAAAGTCACTGGTCTGCCTGTCCCCACCAAATGAAAGTGTAAACTCTACACAGAGGGTGTCATGTGTGAGTGGAGATTAGAACTCAGGTATCTGAAGAATTGAGGTAGCAAAGCAAATTACAGCCCAAAGATCCAGTTAGCTTGATTAGCCACTCTGAAGTAGTTGAGGCTGCGTGTGTGTGCTGGAGGATGGGCTGCGCTTTGTCCAGGGGTTGGTCTGATCCTTCATTTGGCGTCGCTAGGTCAGACACCTTATGAAACCCACCTACCCCATACTCTGCAACACTCACACACAATTTATTTGGCATTACTGGTTTCAGAAATTCTGCTTGTGACATGTGCATGATAAATGGCCTTGAAGCCCATAATCTTTCAGCCATCCATTTCCTGAATTCACACCTTTGGTTGTACAGTGTAGAGCCTGAGTGCATTATGTCAGCACTGAGCCTAAATTAAGACAGGAAGTAAATACGTATGGGGCATAAGCATACAAATGATACAAGTTATAATTTGAATCAGTATCATTACGTAACAGATTAGAAACAGAAACAGACCACTCATCATTTTGTAAAAGCAAATTTCAAACTGTACTGTCGCTTGTCTTTATTGAGTAGCTAAACTCTGAATACTGTGTGTACAATGTCAATCATTTTAATGGTTGAATTAAGTCAGATGTTTGCTCAATGTGTAGGTTTCACATGTTCAACTTGTGGAGCCGACTGCAGGATTAAAGAAAGCAGAGTAGTGCAACAGATATGTGTAGGCCATTATTCAGGCCAGTAGAATTATGATGGTAAATAGATGGGCTGTTATACCAGCCTTTTGGTTATATACTGCTTTGAGGCTGGTGCAACAAAAATAGCCTGCATCATTCAAAGTAAATGAAAAAATAAATAAATAACAAATGAATGGTGATCTATATTTTTTAATTTATTGATTTTTTGAAGGCAAGTAGAATTCCATGCAATCAAGCAAAGCTTAAAAATTCAATCCCAACCTAAGAAAAGAGAGGAAGGCTCACAGCCAGAACAATACTTTAGAACTAGAAATTTAAAAGCTTATTCTAAAATGTTATTGATTAAATCCTGCCAGGTGTTTAAAAATTTTTGCACAGATCCTCTAAGTGAGAATTTGATATTTTCCAATTTCAGATAGTATATAACATCAGTTACTCACTAACTTAAAACGATTCCTAGGTGGGCTAGAATTTTTTCGTTGAGCAAGATAAGTCTATGTGCTGTTAGTGTAGTAAAGGCCATGACAGTTTGTTTGTCCTCCTCCTCCACTTTTAAGCCCCTCTGTGAGCCCACCAAACACAGTTGTTAGTGGATTAGAAGGGATTGTGACCCCAAGGCTGTCTGATAGGCATTTAAATATTTTGGTCCAAAATGATGTTCATTTGGTGCAGGCCCACACCATGTGACCCAGTGTGGCCGGGGCTCGATTGAAACATTCACTGGTTGGATCTTGGCCTGGAAACATTTTGGACAATTTTAAACGAAACAGATGTGCCTGATAGACGATTATAAGTTGAATAATTGTATGCTTTGCGAATATGGAGCTCAAGTGAATTCTGTTATGGCTGCCTTCCACTCCTTTGCTGAGATGTTGAGTGAGAAATCCTTTTCCAATTGTACTCTTGGGTCTTTGAAAGGAAGGGACTTTAAAATGTTTTATATATTATAGATAGATAGAGAGATAGATAGATAGATATTATAGAAATGTTGTCTGAGTCTTCAAGACTAATCAATATTTCTTCTGGGCTAGAAATTGGTGGGAGGTGAGGGACATTGGGCAGATTTCATTTAGCAAAGTTTCTAACTTGAAAGTAGTGGAAAATTTGTGTTGGTGGGAAGTTAAATTTGAGTGTTCATAGGAGGCAAAGACATTATCTTTGTAAAAGTCTCTAAGTGTTTTAATCCACTACGTTTTCCAAACATTTAAACTGTGTAAGTCTGAGAGGAGGGGAAAAGGTGAGGTGCAACAGATGAAAGCTTCTCTTCCTTGAAGTGTTTCCTACATTGGTTCCACATTTGAGTGAAGAACAATTGGATTATTAGTGTATTGATGATAATTTTATTTACTTGGGTACAAAGAAAGGAAAATGGAAAAGTACTGCAGAATTTTATTTCTATTGCAGTCCAGGCCTGAGTCTGTTCATCTATTTGTTTCAATGTCCAGTTTTTATATCTTGTATATTTGCTGCCAGTACTTAAATTTAAAGTGAGGTAGAGCCATGCCGCCTTCCAGTTTAGGTTGTTGTAAGGTCGCCTTTGGATTAGTCTATGTTTGAATTCTAAATAAATGAGGTTATGATTGAATCTAATTTCTTAATAAATGATTTGTTAATGCATATGGGGATGCTTTGAAATAGAAAAGAAGCTTGGGTAGGATATTCATCTTGACCATGTTGACATGATAAAGTGAGATGTAAAGAAGACCATCTATGCACATCTTGTTTAAGTTTTTGCATGCAGACAGCAAAATTTTGCTTTAAAAAGAGCTTTATATTTACTTCTAATGTTTAACCCTAGGTTTTAACAGTAGAATCCCTGAAGCCTACAAAAACTTGTGATCCCGGGCCACTTTAAATCCCTTGGCACCACTCCGTCAGCGTCTTTTGTTTTGTAAATGTGTGGATCAGCACAAGAAGCAAGCAGCCTACTATCCTATCCCCACACCAGCACAGCTCAACCTGGGCAAAAATTCTCCCAGCTGAAGTATGTTTATCTGCATGTGATGTCCCTGGAGCTGTAGAGGGTAAATAATATATCATCATTTGGAACACATGCATTTCATGTGTGTTCCATATCTAAAATAAACTGTGTTAATGTACAGTAGGATGACAGGAAATGCAAGGCAAGAAATGTTGAACACATACCTAAAACATAAACTATTTTTATGTTATAGTACTAATGACAACATTTTGACATGAAGTGTATAATGCGTCAAGACTGAAGTCCAAATATCAAATAAACACTTTCACAAAAGGTACACGTATAATAAAAACAAGGGCACTTTTATTCAAGAATATAAGCAAAGAAAAGAAACAAGGTTAGGGTGCAATTGTGACATGACCAATTGGGTGGTGTAGCGATAAGGTAGCATGCAATGTTTTGTGATGGTCTTTACATAAGAAGCATTTATATTTTACTTATATAAAAGCCAGATCGAAAGTTACTTATCTTGATTTATTTACTTATCTTCCTACAGCATAAATCACAAGTAGACTGCAGAGCTTCCTCTGTTTGATCAACACAGGCACTCTAACAAATTACATGTGTAATGCTGCTGACAAAGTACTTATGCAATGCTAATTCAGTATTCGAATGACTTTAGCTACAGGTGGAAGCTCCTATTGCACTTTACGCAACTGTTTTTCAAGTTCTGCCTTTGTGAAGAAATGCCTCCATGAGCTTTATTACTATAGTCTCAGAAAGTCTATAGAAAGGCTACGTAACTTGACAGTCAGGTTGGCCTGCTGTACTAGCCATCACTTTATAATGTTGGCTGGGAGGGTGTTTGTAAAACCCCTTCAGGCACTTTGATGACGTCCCAGTGCTGGGAGGATCCGCCCGGTAAATATTTCAGCTGCCTGTTGCTGGCATCATGTTTCCATAACAACCGAGCGGAAAGGATGTTTCAAGGGAAACTTTTTCTTTTTAACACTAGAATTACCAGAGCCTACGAAAAAACTCGTAATTCCGTCCCACCTTAAACTGCTTCTTAAATCCCTTCACACCTCTCCGCCAGCGCCCTTTGTCTTCTAAATGTGCTGATAAAGAGAAGCCGGCTATTCCATCCCCCCACCAATTTAGAACGTGCACGAACTTCTCCCAGCTCATGCCTTGATTGAGTTTTAGAGCGGAAATAATAGATCGTTGTTTGGAACACACGCATTTCATGTCTGTTCCGTTTCTACAGTAATCTGTGTCAACACATTGTTAAAACAGAAACTTTTTATATTCTAGTAGTAGATGACAAAATGTAGGCATAAACTATATAATGTATGAAGCCTGAAGTCCAAATAGCAAAGAAACATTTTCACAAGAATAACACAATTGCACTTTTATTCAAACATATAACTGCAGAAACAAAAAGCCGCCTTAACATGCGACATTAACACCAGTTTACTGTAACTGACTCTGTGGCTCAATAGACTCAGACCCCGCTTGGGAATCAAGGGGTCGTGGGTTCGATCCTGCGCCCCTCCGTTTTGAGAAGTAAACTGCTCTTGTCTTACTGTTTTACAATAAAAGCATACATTTGATTTCAGTCTGTAACAGCCAGTGCAGTTTATGATCCTTGTAAAGGTTAGCTTTTTTTTATTCACTTTTCACTCTCTCAGTCGCGTTCAGAATCAATCCATACAACCCCATCTGACACGGCTGTTTTCACTAAAGGGTTCTGACACACAAACGCTGGCGAAGCTGCCTTCTTCGTATCTCACCGTCACTTGCTTTTCGTCTTATTGAGTGTTCCTGCCAGTCCCCGCATGTTGCTGTATGCTTTTTCTTTTGTACTACAGGACATGCAGAGGAAAGAATGGTAAAGACCAGTAACTTCGGCGCTATATGCAATCATCAGACACTCCCCATCTGCCCGTGTCGTTCAAGCACAGGAACATATATTAGTGTAAAGTATAACAAAAGTGCACTTTTATTCAAGTGCACTTTTCCATCGCCTTTTCCTGTAAGAAGCAGTGTACACACTTCTCTCTATCCAGCATACAGCAACATGCGGGACTGGCAGGAACACTCAATAAAACTGAATAAAAAGAAAATCAAGTGACGGTGAGATACGAAGAAGGCAGCTTCGCCAGCGTCTGTGTGTCAGAACCGGGGGGTGGGGGGCGTTAGTATGCATCGTGGTACAACGCAGAGCTATAGCGCCGGTATTCTGTTTCTTTTGTACTCGAGCACGCAGAGGAGAGAATAGTAAAGAGCAGTAAGTTCGGCGCTATATGCAATCATCAGACACTCCCCATCTGCCCGTTGTTTTGTTATACTTTTCAATACTTTTTATACTGCTCAAACTGGCATGCTCAAAAAATACACGTGTAATGCCACGAAAAGTGCACGCAGACACTTCATTTCTCAAACAAAACAAGTGCACTTTTATTCAAAACTACCTGTATAACCGAAGAAAAAGAAAGCAAGTTACAGTAGGCGATTGATACGACACCTTGCATGGTGCAATGCTAAGAAGTGCAGATTTTCATTCCGTGCTATATGAAATCATCACATTCAAATATTAACAGTTCCACACACCCAAGGACCGTCCTTCCTACATTTACGACACGTGTACTTGTTGCCGTGTACACACCTCTCTGTGCTATGGTTTCTATTACACTGAATGAGCACCTGACACTGTACTTTCTTCCCTGGGGGAAGGTCCCGCATCAGAGAATTTCCAGTTCTTGCATAAATTCACACCCGATCTGACGCTGTTCGTTTTCAAATAATATTGCATTAGTGCGATTATATTTTCACATATATTGTCTCTTTCTTTCAGGTGTGTAATAGAAACCACAGCATAGAGAGAAGTGTGTACACTGCTTCTTACAGGAAAAGCGATGGAAAAGTGCACTTGAATAAAAGTGCACTTTTGTTATACTTTTACACTAATATATGTTCCTGTGCTTGAACGACACGGGCAGATGGGGAGTGTCTGATGATTGCATATAGCGGCGAAGTTACTGGTCTTTACCATTCTTTCCTCTGCATGTCCTGTAGTACAAAAGAAAAAGCATACAGCAACATGCGGGACTGGCAGGAACACTCAATAAGACGAAAAGCAAGTGACGGTGAGATACGAAGAAGGCAGCTTCGCCAGCGTTTGTGTGTCAGAACCCTTTAGTGAAAACAGCCGTGTCAGATGGGGTTGTATGGATTAATTCTGAACGCGACTGAGAGAGTGAAAAGTGAATAAAAAAAAGCTAACCTTTACAAGGATCATAAACTGCACTGGCTGTTACAGACTGAAATCAAATGTATGCTTTTATTGTAAAACAGTAAGACAAGAGCAGTTTACTTCTCAAAACGGAGGGGCGCAGGATCGAACCCACGACCCCTTGATTCCCAAGCGGGGGTTGAGTCTATTGAGCCACGGAGTCAGTTACAGTAAACTGGTGTTAATGTCGCATGTTAAGGCTTTTGTTTCTGCAGTTATATGTTTGAATAAAAGTGCAATTGTGTTATTCTTGTGAAAATGTTTCTTTGCTATTTGGACTTCAGGCTTCATACATTATATAGTTTATGCCTACATTTTGTCATCTACTACTAGAATATAAAAAAGTTTCTGTTTTAACAATGTGTTGACACAGATTACTGTAGAAACGGAACAGACATGAAATGCGTGTGTTCCAAACAACGATCTATTATTTCCTCTAAAACTCCACTTCACTCCCAGATACTCAATCAAGGCATGAGCTGAGAGAAGTTCGTGCACGTTCTAAATTGGTGGGGGGATGGAATAGCCGGCTTCTCTTTATCAGCACATTTAGAAGACAAAGGGCGCTGGAGGAGAGGTGTGAAGGGATTTAAGAAGCAGTTTAAGGTGGGACGGAATTACGAGTTTTTTCGTAGGCTCTGGTAATTCTAGTGTTAAGGGAATGGCGGATCAAGGAAGGGAGAAAAAGAAAGGAAGGAAAAGGCTGAAGGCAAGGATGTGACTATCTATGCTCTAAGAATCATTCAGGATCTTACTTTACCCAGGGACGTCTGCTATTTGTGGGTGGCCATCCCGAAGAAATAATCAGGTGACGAATCCCCGAGAAAAGGCCAGGGTCTGGTGTTCTCCAGGTGCTCGTCTGGTGGGTCGGATTCATGAGTTGCTTTTCTTCGTGATAGACTGTGAAGAAGCTGTTTAAGCCAGAGGACTTTTGTGTTTCCTCCTGCCATACGGTACACTGTAAAAAAAAATAATAATAAAAATAGCTAACTATACGCAAAATAATCATTACTTTAATTAATAAAAATGGGTTTTACCCTGGCGCACGGTGCGCAGTGGTAGCGCTGCTGCCTCGCAGTTAGGAGACCTGGGTTCGCTTCCCGGGTCCTCCCCTGTGTGGAGTTTGCATGTTCTCCCGTGTCTCGTGGGTTTCCTCCGGCGCTCGGTTTCCTCCCACAATCAAAGACATGCAGGTTAGGTGGATTGGCGATTCTAACTTCGCCCTAGTGTGTGCTTGGGGTGTGTTTGTGTGTGTCCTGCGGTGGGTTGGCACCCTGCCCAGGATTGGTTCCTGCCCTGTGTTGGCTGGGATTGGCTCCCGTGACCCTATTCGGATTCAGCGGGTTAGAAAATGGATGGATGGGTTTTACCCTTTTATTGATTATTTAATTCTAATTCAATAAAAATTAAGCATAATTTTAACTAATTATTTTTCTTAAAATGTAAACATTTTTATAACTTATTCTAAGTAAAAAAATTATACAGTGAATTGAACACATTTAAGTTAAGTTAAATTTAATGACACAGCACTTCCTCTCACATCGATTTCTTGGTCTTTACAACAACACATTCAGCTGTAACACTTATCCATAATAAGAGCTGTTTTACTATGAATGTGTAAGTATAAAGCATATTAATTCCGTAATGAATAATAATTAGTATTTAATTTCGTTAGTTACAGATGTAAGCATTTGTTGTTTTCACAAAACCTTTCCCTTCATGCGGGAAACATGGCGAGCAAAGTAGCGTCTTTCTAACAACATACCTCATTGGTTTGCTTTAAAGAGCAAGCACATTTCTCGGATAGATACATATGTTCATTTTTTTTATCATTTTAAAACTTTTATTTTACACAAAGAAAATGACACTTTGAGATAAGTTTGAGGACGCTATGACGTTTGTCCTAAACTACGACCTGTAAACAACATAAAAAGACGCTTGCCTAACCGCCACGGTATTATTTAACCTCTTATTTAATTAGTGTTCTATATAGTGTGGGACACAGACAGATGGACATCGTTATGTCACCCAACACACGTTTATTTTGCAATACGTACAAATATTAAAGTGCACAACCCAGTGCTACAGCACCAATCACCCCACAAGTCCAGGCCAACACACACTGCCTTTTTGTCTCTTCAGGCCTCCTCTTTCCTCTCCTAGATCTCATCCTCTTCCACCGACTCCAGCCCTGAATGAAGGGAGGTGGCCCCTTTATTGTCCCCGGATGTGCTCCAGGTGTGCTCTGGCAATCTTCCACCGACACGCCCCAGTGTGGCAGAAGTGCCGGCTGTATCCCCGGAAGCACTCTGGGTGTCCCTCTCCTCTTCCCCCAGCACTTCCTGGTGTGGCGGAAGTGTTGCGTCCAGGGCTCTCTAGGCATTGGGACACCTGGCGGTGACCACGGGCCCCTACAGGGTTGAGCTTCAAAGCTCTGTACCCGTGGCCTTGCGGTCACCCTCGTGGTCTGGAGGAGGCATGAGCCCTCCTCCAGTCCTCTTGGGCATCCTGGCTGGGTACCACCCCAGCCATGTGCCACAGTAGGTAATATATTTTCTGGTTAATTTTAACACTGTGATTTATTTAAGCGGCACAGTGGCGCAGTGGTAGTGCTGCTGCCTGCAGTTCGGAGACCGGGTTCGCTTCTCTTCTCGGGTCCTCCCCTGCGTGGAGTTTGCATGTTCTCCCGTGTCTGCGTGGGTTTCCTCTGGGCTCGGTTTCCTCCCACAATCCAAAGACATGCAGGTTAGGTGGATTGGCGATTCTAAATTGACCCTAGTGTGTGCTTGGTGTGTGGGTGTGTTTGTGTGTGTCCTGCGGTGGGTTGGCACTCTGCCGGGATCGGTTCCTGCCTTGTGCCTTGTGTTGGCTGGGATTGGCTCCAGCAGATCCCCGTGACTCTGTGTTCGGATTCAGCGGGTTAGAAAATGGATGGATGGATGGATGATTTATTTAGCGATGTTTGATTTCCTACGTCCTATTTTATTTCAGGATTTTCGCTATCACATACTGAAAAGTTGTGGAAAAGGCGGCCATTCATTTAAGTGGATATGTTGACGTAGTGTTTGAAGAGCGCCATCTGCCTCAGAATTTCACTCTTTCACTCTCTACATTTCCTTCCTGTTTAGTGCTCATTCCTGGGACATTATCTGTTTGAGATATACTTTTGAAGAAAGCTTAAAAAGAAAAGAAAATTTTCATTGACATTTGAATGTCAGTAATTCAGTAAAATTATCCTCAAACATTTGATTTCATTTTCCTTTGAAAATATAATTCCGTTGTTGTGACAATCTGTGTATGTTCAAATAAATAAAGATATATGGAGTTTTAGCATGTATTTGTTATACAGTCATTACTGTCCAGCATTGCATTATTACTCTTTTTTTTAGTATTGTAATTCAAATTAAAATCGGAGTAAAATAAACCATTTTTGACACTACTTATATTTAATCAAACTCATTTATATTAGGTAAATTTGAGTAAATTAATAAATTAAGTTTACTCAATAGTGCATTATATTAAATCTACTCAAAAATATTGCTTGTAATTTGTTGCCTTATTTTTTAAGTACTTTTAACGCATTATTTTTACAGTGTAAGAACTGAACTGCAGGGGTTTGCTCCTTATCTGTGTACTACGTTAAATCTTTCTTTTGCATTCTCAGAGAACAATTTTTTATTTACTTTTTTTATTGTCTGTGTCAAACCGGGGGTTAGGATTTGGCCGCTGGGGAGGGCGTCTGGGGAAGGGGGTCACTAATGAGCACTCAGGCACGGACAAGTAAATATAAACAGCAAATTTCAATATATTTATTAGACCCACTTTCTTGTCTGCGTGATTTTTGCCAGTTATTTAAGAGCGTGCACTGGGGACAAGAGGGGCCGAGGACCGAATATGGTAATGCTATTTTATCCTTCAAATATCGTCCACTTCCCTTTCGGGTTGTGAAGTGTAGGAATCGTGATCCTGTATCTTGCAGTTGCTACAAGTTCTTCTCCGAGGGATGACTGGAATCTTTTCCTGAATAAGGAGTGGAATTGGATGTGCTTTAGACTTGCTGAGTTTGTGCTTGAGACGTGCTGACGTGAACTTTGCAAACGTGACAGACTGCTAGGAATTTTTGGTGTTTTCTGTGATGTGAGAGTTAATTTTTTTTCACCCGTACAAGAGCAAAAGTAGCTGGGTGTTTGTAGGTGCGCTTGGAAAAGTTACTTGTTCTTGTACTTGTACTTGTTTTTATTATCTGTATTTGAACTATCATCGAGGAGTCAGGGTAGAAAGCAACAGTAACTGAAATCGGCATTTGTAAGCAAATAACCGCATCATTAACAGTGATTCCTTAGTTTAAATAAAAAAAAAACTTCAAAGGAGTAAAGGTGAAAGCTCAGCGGTGCGCAGGTCAGCGGCCATTTTAAGACCCCTGATCAGGCACAAGGGGCTGTAGGAGCAGATAAGGTAGTAAAGTTTGATTTATTTGTTTATTTTCGATTAAACAGTCCTTAGCGGTCCAGAGGTAGAACAGTTAAGTGGGCAACAGCGTAAGGGGTCATTAATACAAACAGTGAGAGTGGAGGAGAGCTTATAAGTAAGAGGAGCGCAAAGTTAGGAGAAGAGACAGAGAAAAGTAAAGTTAACCTCATAGAAAGACAAACAGCAGGCAGCTGAGAGGGAGAACAGGACAGGAGCTTAAGGGGACAGAAGGTGTAAAATATCTGGAGCAGATCTTAGTGTTACCATTTAGGTTAAATTATTTAACTTTAAGAAAAGAATAAAAGTTAAGTTAGTTTTACTAATCCAACATAAAATTTTAATAATGAGGCCAGTGCAATGCAAGTCTTGGATGTTGGACTTTTTAGATGATGGTTTGGAAGAGTCAGTTGTCTATGAGGGCCACATCTGCAGGAGATGCCAGCTGATCCAACATCTCGAGCTCAGGGTCGCTGAACTGGAGGAGGAGTAAGCTGAAGTGTGTTGTAATAGAGAATTGGCAGACTTTTCCCAGGTGTCCTTTAGAAAGATAGTGTGCACCCTCAAGATGGCACAGGAGGAGATTCCAGACCAGACAGGTAGAAATAGGTGGGTCACGGTCTCAAGGTGTAAGGTAAAGGATGCACACTGTCCAGGGGCATCAACCCCAGAATTAGAAGTGTCAAACAGTTATCATGTCCTTGCGGAGCTGGACGGTGTCTCTGATAATTCTGAGGTGGTAAGCAGGGTTGAGGAGCCCCAACGGGCCACCTCAAAACCAGTTCCCAAAAAGAGAGAGGTAGTGATAGTTGGGGACTCAATCATTAGGGGGATTGAAGCGCAGGTGTGCTCCAGAGAGAGAGAGTCTCGCACGGTGTGTTGCCTTCTGGGAGCTCAGGTGGGAGACCTCCCTGGAAGGGTGGATAGGCTCTTGGCCAGAGCGGGTGGATCCAGTTGTCATTGTCCATATTGGAACAAATGACATACATAAGGGTGACAATGTAGTCTTCTCCGAAGTTCTGCCTGTGCCACGCAGCCAGTCCAGGTAAGACTGAGGAGATTAGAAGACTTAGCGTAGCTCAAATCTTGTTGCAGGGTTGAAGGGTATAGGTTTATGGGGCATTGGGACTCCTAATGGAACAGATGGGACCTATTCTGCCATAACGGGTTACATCTGAACCAGAGGGGCACCGATGTATTGTGGAGGCATGTGGTATAGCGTGTCCGCAACTTCAAATGGATGACCAGTTTTAAATAATCTAAATAGCCATGTCAGTCTCAGTGGGTACGATCACACCCGACCGCCAGGAGTTAATAAGGTAGTTGGGGCAAATTGTACTTGCATGTGAGGGTGCGATCATTCTCAGTTGCTTCATTGGCTTCCTGCGGTGTGTGATTAAGACACTGCACCACGGAACCGTACAAAATGGGTTGGCACAGGGGAAGGGGAGATCGAGAAAAGAAAGAGAATACAGGAAGAAAGACAAAGGATGATCAGGCCACCTGGAAGAGAAAGACAGCATGAGCTGGAGCCCTTTAAAGGAGCATAGGCTGTAGCGCTCTAGGGGCTGGTTCACCCCACTGAATAATGCTATCGAGTCGGAGAGCATGGCAGATGACCTCCCTATGTATCCGAGGTATGATTGGGGAGTGCGAACAAAGACGGGAGGAGAGCCGACCTCGAACAGTCTGGCTGCACGGTTTGGAGACAGCCAAGATAGGGGTTGGAAGATGGCGTTACGTGGCTGCGGGTCTCCAGCAGCTGTGCGAGTGATGGGTGATCCGAGGAGACAAGAAGGAGGTAGATTGGAAGGAGCTAGTGACTGCATTTTAACCTCAGCTTTTATTGAATATATTTATTGTGGTTTTAATTTCCCACTATTCACTTGGTTAATATGGATTATTTATAGACATTTGGAACACTGCACATTGGACACAGTTTTTGTTTTGTATTTTTTAATAAAAGCACCTTTGCATTTTGCCACCATCCCTTTGCTCGATGTGATATTTATCTCCATTAGTCAGCTTAGTTTGGTCATAACTATTGACGATGTTGGGCTCCCAATAGGGAAGAGGGAGTGTGGAGCAGGACCTGCACTGTTACAAGAGGTTAAAGTAAGCTAGTTGAGGATTGTTTAAACTAGGAATTTAGGGGGCAGGGAGTTTAGGACAGGCCAGATTTAGATCAAGGAGGACTAAGCAACAGTGTAGAAATAAAAATACATAGTAATGTAAATTCCAAGCCAACATTTAAATGTAGAAGGAGTAACACATTAAAAATAGTTTAAAGATTCAAAAAATAACTCAAGTTTGTTGGAGTTGTATGTAACAGAGCATAATTATGATATTATAGCAATAACAGAAACCTGGCTAAATAACAAAGATGGCGATGAGTGTAACATAGAGGGATACACATTATTAGAAAGGATAGACAGAACAGAAAAGGAGGTGGGGTTGCTGTTCATGTCAAACAGGATTTAAATGTAAGTCATCTTCAGCTGGATGATGAGCCCCATCTTACTGAGGACGGTGGCTTAGCCTGGAAAATATTAGGAAAGAGGTCTTATTTTAGAGTGTGTTATAGACCACCCAATTCAGACAGTAATTTCAACACACATCTGTTTAGTAATATCAAAAAGCAAGTTTACAGGGAGGGTTTACAGAAGAGGGAGGTCATGTTTCACTAACATGATTGAATTCTATGAGGAGGCAACAAAGGATACGATCAAAATGGAGCAGATGAGATTATTTATCTGTTCTTTCAGAAAGCATTTGAAAAGGTGCCACATGAGAGGCTGGGTATCAAATTAAAAGAAGTAGGAGTTCAGGGTGACAACCTGATTATACAGTTCATGCCAAAATTTTATTATTAATCCTATAACATGAAAAAAGTTTCTGTTTTAGGTATCTGTTCAACATTTTTGCCTCACATTTCCTGTCATCCTACTGTATATTTTCCCAAATCGTTGTAGACAAGGAACACACATGAAATGCATGTGTTCCAAATAACAATATACTGTATTATTTAGCCTCTACAACTCCAGGCACATCACACCCAGATAAACAGACATGAGCTGGGAGAACTTTTGCCTGTGTTGAGCCACGTGTGGGGGATGGGATAGCGGGCTGCTTGTGCTGATTGACATATTTACAAAGCTAAAGATGTTAATTGAGAGGAGCGAAGGAATTTAAAGTGGCCCGAGATTACAAGTTTTTTGTAGGCTTCAGGGATTCTACTGTTAAACTAACCTGAGATGATAAAAGGGAAGGTGTCCAAGCTAATGTTGTGTGAGAGAGACTTCACTGGAAAAAGCACACTTTTATTCTAAATAATTTTGAGTCAGATATGTTTTGAAATTCTGCTATTGCTTTTAGGACTGCAAGCAAAGTATTTTGTGGGTCTGATATATGTACTACCATATCATCTGCATATAGTGATATTTTCTTTTCAAGTCCTTCTTTGATAATCCCCTTTATCTCTGATGTATTTTGAAAGTGAAAAGCCAATGGCTCAATGGCAATTGCAAAGAAAAGTGGTAATAAGGGGCATCCTTTTCTAGTTCCACATTCTAGTATAAAGTCGTCTGAGATAATGTTGTAAATACAAACTGAAGCTTCTAGACTGGTATACAGTAGTTTGATCCTTTCACATATGTTTGGACAAACCCAGATTTCTGTAATGTGGTGAAATAGGTAGTCCCATTGAACAAAATCAAACGCTTTTCCTGCATCTAAAGATAATAAGCTTTCTGGGTTGTTAGACTTTATGGGTGAAAATATTGCACTAAATAAGCATTGAAGATTGGAAGTTAAGTGTCTTCCTTTAATAAATCTGGTTTGGTCTTGTGATATTACCGAAAAAAGCACTTTTTCAATCCTTCTAGCTAGGACTTTGGAGAGTTTTTAATATTGCTATTCAGAAGTGAGATTGGTCTGTATGATGCCTTTATTTTATTTTATTTTGCTTAGGAAAGATGGTAATTAATGCTTGGTGAAAAGTCTGAGGTAGAATTTTATTGTCTCTAGCTTCTGTAACTGTTTCTTATAAAAGGGAGCTAACTTTTTATAGAATTCAGCAGGGTAGCCATCAGGGCCTGCTGCTTTCCCACTCTGAAGTGAGTTTTAGCATCTAGTAATTCTGAGAGTGCCAGAGGTTTATCAATTCCTATGCACTGAGAGTAGCTAGTTGTGATATCTGTAATGCATCCAAAAACACTTTAGGTTGTGTCTTGTCTTCTTTAAATGAGTAGAATATAAGGATTTATAGCAGTTTCTAAATGTGTCCATTATATTTTTAATTTTCAATGAGTTTATCTCCATCTGTGTTGGTGATTACTGATTTTACATTGCAGACTCCCTGCTTCTGGATTTGTAGAGCTAAGATCGTATAAATGTTCTCATAGTAATAATGTCATGATTTTAAAATAAGTTGTTCAGTTTCTTTAGTTGTCAAGAGGTTGAGTTCTGAATACAAAGCCTGTTTTTTCATAAAAGTGCCTTATTTGAATACCTGGTGTGTTTTTGATCTATTCTGGTAATTTCACTGATTAACTCTTATGACTTCTTGGTATCCAATTTATTTTTATGGGAGAGATATGAAATAATCTGTTCTCTTAAAAATGCCTTCAGAGTTACCCGGAGTATTCCTCTGAAACCTTGTAGGATGCATTTGTCTCTAAAAAAATCAGTTTGCTTAGATATAAATTCTGTACAGTTCTCGTCAGCTAATAACAGGAGTGTAGCCACCTATGTATAAGCGAAGTCAGGCACGGGTAAGGCGTGTCAAAGAAATCTCTCAGTCCAAAAGTTCGTTTTTAAAAATATTTAGTGAAAGTTAAAGTAAATAATCCATACAAGAATAAAAAGAAAAATAGTTACACACATAGAATAAAGGCAAAAAAAAGGAAAAATGTATCTTCTAAAAACTTGGCTTTTCTTAATAAGCTTTGGTTATTTCTATACTTAAAGGTTCTTAATTTCTTCTTCTGTATGCCTTAAACATACGGTTCAACATTTAAATCTTTTATTTTACGAGTTACTTCACACTCAAAAGGCCCGTAGGCCGTTGGCACATAGACATGCGCCCAGACACGGTCGCGTGCTCAAGCACGAATGTGAACACAAAAGGACACGGTTAAAAACCGTATGCCTCTGTACCTTACACAAAGCGAGGCTAATCACTAACTGGAGAACATTGTTAACTTCGTAACTATTAAGAAATGACAGGAAAATACCAACTCAATTCTATTCATGGGGGTTATAGGAACCTCCCATATTTTATGCATTATCATCTAATAAATATTCATACATTTTATAGAACTAGGAAAATGGCTCTTACAAGGAGGTTAAGATGCCAGCTGCGAGATGAGTATGTAGGGCATTGTGGTGTGAGCTCCATGATCAGAGGAGAGTTGTCGGAGATATCAATAGTGTCTTACTTGCAAGATTTGATTGTGGGCCAGGAGAAATTAAGGTGAAGTTTATATACCGTAGGACTGAAGCCAGGAAGCACTTCTTTATACAAAGACTTGTGGGAATCTAGAAAAACTACTGAGACATGGAGCTGAAGAGGAATCCTTGACAACCTTTAAGACAGATCTGGATGAGATATTGGGACAGCTTAGCTACTGAGCAAAGAATTAACTGAATGGTCTCCACTCCTTTGTCACATTTCTTATGTTCTCTTATTCTTATGCTATTTCTATTTTATTGCATAATATAATTACTTAACATTATAAGAAATATCACCAGGGTGTTAGCGTCCTGTTGGGCCTGCAGTTTTGTCCAGGATTGGTCCATGTCTTAATTTGCCCTTGATGCATATTGAAAGAAGGGTAGTTGGACAGAGCATCAGTTTATCTTCCAGGACATATAAAACACACAGACTGAACTGATTTAACTTGACAGACAACTTAACCTAACATATTTAGCAACAGCAACAAAGTCCTACCAACTGAGATCCTCTGAAACTGTGACTGCTCATATTTAATGATTTTTTCATCATTACTGGTACTGTTCACAGCAATTATGCTGGATTTCTCTGTAACCTTTTTGCTGAATTTTATATATTTTATATAATATGTGGCCGCTTAGGCAAACTTTTTGTTCTCAGCACCACATAATGTTTTGCAAGGCAGTGTGACATCCTAAACCTTTACCAGTTAAATTGTAGACAGAACTCTTGACCAAAGAGTGAAGGGAAGAGATGTTAGATCAACTTACAAGTGCAGTATTATGGGGAAAAAAAAGCAGTGTGACCAGGCAAATCACCAACCAAATGCTGAGACTCCACTAAATTTCTCTTATAAAATCTAAATGGTCCACACCACATGGAAAGAGATTTGGGATATACTTGCAATTGGCTGCCAAAATGTAGCAAAGGTGTGGCTCAAATTGATTTAGATTAGTCCATAACAAAGAACAACAAGAACAGGAAAACATGGAATTTATATGTAAGGGAGAAGGGAAATTATGTCATCAGGCTGGAATCAGAAGTGACCTCCTTGGAGCCGGAACTGGAAGTGACATCATCGGACCCAAGCTGAATTTCCCATGAGTGGTCTACTAATGGAAAGAGCAAAGATTAGCACACTCTGCCATCCCCTGATCTGGAGAGGAACTACCATCTTTTGAGCCGTTTAGTTGCCTCCCATGTGAACATGTGTGACATGGATGCCCAGACCTGTTGGGTCGGGCGTTCCTGACCAAGAGGTCGTGCACCTGAGAAAGAGCATCGGTGTTGGTATGATGAGAGCCCTGTTGGAGAATGAGTCAAAACTTATAAGGCTACAGTTCTAAAACCACCTTGTGACTCAAGGGTTTGACTCTTTGTGCACTGCCATCCACTGCAAAGGTGCATGATCCATAAACAAGGTGAACTCCCGACCCAACAGGTAATATCGCAGCTGTGTAATCACCTATTTGATCACCAGGGCTACTCGCTCTACGCCACATAAATTGGTTCCCATTCTGGCTTAGGAACATGTCTGGGTGTTCCACACCATCAATACTTTGGCTGAACACATCACCAAGGCCTGTGTCCTAAGCATCTGTCTGGAGAATAAAAGGCAGAGAAAAGATAGGAGCTTTTAAATTAGGTGCCGATGTAAGAGCCTGATTCAAATCACAAAATGCAGTTTCTGCATCATTATCCCATAGCACATTATTAGGGTCCCTCTTCTTTGTGAGAAAAATTGGGTACAAACAGGCAGTAATAACCCGCTAAACCATGTAAGACTTGGACCTGCCTCTTTGTCTTTGGATGAGGCCAATTAAAATGGAATTTACTTTGGAACATTGTGGTCTTACAGTACCCCCACCCACTATATAGCCTAAATATTTGGCCTTGTTCATCCCAAAGAAACATTTCTTCTGGTTGATACGAAGGCTGGCTTCTCCTAAGCGTTCACAATACTGCTTTGACCTGCTGTATGTGTTCCTTCAATGTGCTGAAATAGATGACCATATCAATCAGATAGGCTTCACGATAGGAGTTATGGGCACGGAGCACTTTGTCCACCAGACGCTGGAAGGTTGCATGTGCCCCATGTAATCCAAATGGAAGGACACATTACCTCCAATGACCGCTAGGGTACTAAACACAGTCTTAACCTTGGCTGAGTCCGTTAAAGGAACCTGCCAGTACCCTTTCGTCATGTCAAGTGTAGTCAGATACTCAGCCTGTCCTAATCGCTTGAGGAGGTTGTCCACTTGCAGCATAAGGTAAGTGTCAAACTACGAAACTTGATTAAGGTGCCGTAAGTCATTGCAAAACCTCCAACTTCTGTCAGGCTAACTGACCAAAACAATAAGACTGGACCAGGGACTATCACTCACCTCTATCACACCTAGTTCCAGCATATGCTTGATCTTTAGTTCTACTTCGGCTCTTTTTGCCTCAGGGAGTCGATATGGGTGTTCTTGTATGACCACCCGGTTCGGTCACAATGTCATGTTCAATCAATGAGGTTCGTCCTGGCTTCTCTCCCCTCCTCCAGGATTGACAGGATTCAAATTAGGTCTGAAGTTAAGATCTGATTTGTGAGCAAGATGTTACGGGGCTGGGCAGAGGAGAGTTCAGGTTCCCTTTCCTTCCAGCAAATTCATGTGGTAAACCTGTTTGCTTTGTCAACGATTAGGTTTCTTCACCAAATAGTTGACAAGCCCCTCCTTTCTTTAACTTTGTAAGGCCCTTGTCAATGGGCCAATTATTTAGAGTGGGAGGTGGGAATGAGCAGATCTACAGCAACCTCAAGGGGCATGGTTTACTCCCCTTCTGCCAGAACACTGTTTGATGATGTCCCCTTGTGCGACAGTCCAGGATTCTCTACATCACTTAGTGGTGCTGCATTGCTGCTCTCAGCCGGCTATGTACACAGCATGGAGACAGCTTGGGATGTATTTTTCCATCTATTAATAGGCTCAAACGTTAGTTAGGAGTGGACAGAATAACACAACTTTTACTTTTAGACCAATCTCGCCCAAGTATCACTGGGTAAGGTGGATCTGAAAGGACTACCACCATCAATTTTTAACGTTTTCATATGCAGTGAAACAGAAGGCAGACCTGTATGAGCGTGTATCCCAGTGAATACAGGTCAGATTGGTCTTTATTTTAAGCCACTGTCGCAGTAATACAAAACAGCAAGAAACAATGGAGATGCTGCTGCCGGTATCTAGCAAGGCTGGTATCTTATAACCATTTAAAATTTCCACTCCTGCATAGGGGTTTGTTAAAGGATTAGACAGAGCACACCACCCGCCCTCACCACCGAGCACAAGATGCGGACACACAATCAGGGGCTTCACTGCTCGCTGCAAATGGTAATGATGGGGCTGAAAAGTGGGATTCACCTTGGTTGTGTTTCATCCCAACTTTCCGATTCTCCCAGAGTGTGAAGCTGCCTTACTCCTTTCAATGAAATATATGAGGTTGATCAGGTTTGTTATTGATTGTCCTCAGGTCAGCTGGAGTGAAATATTCAGGCAGAGGCTCACCATGAAAAGCAGACAATGTGTTCCACCACCGCTTGGCATTATCTCCCTTTGGTCTTAGCCAGCACTTGAGTCTCACCCATAGGTTAAATGCCTGATAATAGGTTGACTACTCTGAGTCATATTTCCATAAGGAAACTCTCCTCACCTGCTGGCCCAGGGCACCCCATCTTTTCCAGAGACATTGGACTTTGTGGGTCTGGGAGAGGCAAACTCCTCCTTTGAGAGCCGTAAGAAATCTTCAGGACTTCCCCATCCAGGATGTAATCACTCATCCTACTCTCCTGTGGACTGTATTATATACTGACCCCTGGGATGGAGATTGCGCTTGGTCCCCTCGGCTCGCAACCCGCACCCCACACCCAACCACTTGAGTTTGGTACTTTCCTGGGCCCTGAAGGGTCGAATTCTTTTCAGGTCCGACTTCTGATTCTTCATGGAGTCGTTCATCCTGCTGGCTACACCACTGTAAATGATCCACATAACATGGAAAGAGGTTTGGGGTATATTTGCAATTGGCTGCCAAAATGTAGCAAAGATGTGGTTGAAATTGATATAGATCAGTCCATAAAAGAACAACAAGAACAGGAAAACATGAAGCTTGTATGTAAGGTAGATGATGTCATCAGGCAGGAACCGGAAGTGACGTCCTTGGGGCCGGGAACATAAGTAACGTGGCCAGCACCAGAAGTGACATCCTCAGGGCCTGGACCGAAGTGATGTCCTTGAAGCCAGAACGGAAGTGACGTCATTGGACCCAAGCTGAATTTCCCATTATCGGTCTGCTAATTGAAAAGATCAGAGATTAGTGCACTCTGCCATCCCCTGGTTTGGTGAGGAATTACCATCTTTTCAGCTGCCTCTTAGGCGCATATGTGACAAAAGATATCTACTACTTATTTAGCTGAGGAGTATGTTTATGAGGAATGAAGTGGCTGCATTCTGACAACTGTTCAACCACTTTAATTATTCTACAGTTTTGTGAACATGAAAGATCCATAATAAAAGCATTGAAAAAGCTTTCCAAAATGTCTTGCAGCTGGAATAGGTTGTAGAAGTCCCACTGGTAGATCTTGCTAGTATTTAGTTTGATAACTTGTTTCAAAATTATGTTGAATGTTTGTACACATGTCAATAAACCAGAAGTAATGTTCTAATAGCTCCTTAACCTAGAAGACAGAACATGTGAAAGTCATTAGTCCAATTCAAACTGTCTCTTCCCAAAAGTTGAGGAATAATATTTGCCATGGGAATCTTTCAGGGCTGGTGATTCAGACTTTAAATTTAAATTTTTCAAACCAAATCACTAAGAATGTCAGTAAAAGCAGCAGCCAAAACCTCTCTGAATGAAAGAAGTACTCTGAAGCTCTGAGGATCCTTGAGTTCATACTGCCCACATACAGGGTCAATTTTATTTTTATTTTGTTTCCTGCACAATAAGATATTATACATTCAAAGTGATAGAAAATTAAAGCCCATCAGCTTGTCTAGCATTTAGAAGTTTTGTGGTTTTGATAAACATTACATTTTTATGATTGGTGTAGAAGATGAATGAAAAATTTCCCTCCTTGAGCCAATGGCATCATTCTTCTAATATTACTTCAATGCCACAATTAGCATATGCACTACATCATAATTTTTGTTCTGCTAGGGTCTGCTTCTTTGAATAAAAAGCACATGGTTGGATCTTTAATACTAAAAATAGGTGCTACACTGCTACTGGACACATCTGCTTCAACTTCACATTGTAAGGATGCATCAGGGTGAATCAGAATGGGGGCTAGTAAATAAGTCCTTAAGTAATTAAAAAAATGTAAACTTCTGGGGCCTCATGTATAAGCGGTGCGTACGCACAGAAATGTTAGCGTAAGAACTTTTCTACGTTCAAATCACGATGTATAAAACCTACACTTGGCGTAAAGCCACGCACTTTTCCACGGTACCTCATGCCTTGTCGCACGCAAGTTCTCCGCTCGGTTTTGCAGACTGGCGGCATCCAGCGTTAAAGCAATGCTACCGTTCCTGTGTGGTTACTCTTTTATTTTCCTGACGCGCTTTATAAATACACTGAAACTAACCGCATATTGTTTATTAGTGTAATGCATCTGATTGTAATTAACTTGTAACAATATAATGGTCCAGGGAATAGCCATAGTATTCCAAATACCGTAACTGCTTTAGCGTTGTTACTGTCACTGCACCCTTCTTCGTCTTCTTCTTTCAGCTCCTCCCGTTAGGAGTTGCCACAGCGGATCATCTTTTTCCATATCACTCTCACTGCACCACTCGGAGTATTTATATCACTGTATCTGAGTGTGAATCACAGCAGCAGCTGATCGGAAGAGAATTATCGGTATACAGTTTCATGGACACGCTGTCTCAGCCACTGCAAAATGTTTTAAAGACTTTCCTGTACAGACCTCGCGGTTCAGAAACAGTTTAATCCCAAGAACTTTAAATGCACTCAATCAATCGCTCCTTGTACAACTGTCTGTACTTATAAGTACAATCACCCCACTGTAAACTTGCACTACAGTTATAATATTACACAACCTGAGCCACTTTATAAAGCGCCTTACATTATGATGATGATATCATTTTAAGATGAAATGCAGCAAAATATGTTTATTATATTATACAGATAAAACTTTAACTTCATCTAAATAATCTATATTCTTCACTGGGACTGGTGTGAAGGATAGAATAATTAAACATGTACTACGAAGATATTTCAATGTTCCTTAAACGTGCTGAAGAATCGCACTAAGCTTACAGATCTAAGCTTACAGATAGCTTAATGTCTATTACAGAGCTGATTGTGTGGCGATCGGTTACTTGGGGAAAGAAAAGCAAGGACTGCAGGCGGCTACCAATATATATTGAATATAAAACAGAAAGAGAAAATAACAACACAGCTAAAAACGCAGCGACAAAGTTCGACAAAAGATAAACGCTTGTGTCAAGAGCACGAAGCGGCTATGCAGTTTCCGCAATGGGCGTGTCCATCCGGCATGCATAAGCTACCTTACTGACGCTGGCGGGCGAAGGAGCCACCGATTCTTCCTCTGCCCAGTGCCACCACAAGCCTAGAACCACCTCTGAGTACTGCTGCAATAAATTATTTCATCGAAGGTCGCGACAATCACTGCGCCATGAAACCCATGTTTAATAACATGCTTTAACTCCTATCATCATGAAAATAATATCACGTATACATCTCAGTATTTTACTTAATCAGAGAACTGTAATATCACGAATGTCATGGATTCTGTGTCCAGTCGGAGGAAGAGAGCCGGTTTAAGAAGCAAGTAGTGATTCACACACATAGAGCACATAGAAGATCAAATACAAAACAAAGCATTTAACGTGCTACTTTAATTACGATGTGATTTGAGAAACTGGTTAATTAAACGATTTTAAGATGAAGTTTATGATGTTCTACTTTAATGACAAAATAAACTACGTGATTAAAGTGGAAATTTTGAGACTGAAGTTGACATTTCGTGCTTTTTCCTACTGTGTGCCTTTTTTTCTCTGTACCTTAATAAGCTGTCATGTGACAGTGGGCTACAACTCGGCTTTTCACCGCGACTTTGATATGTGACTTCTTTTTTATTTCCGGCACTGTGTGATTTTGTGAATGTGAGCTTTCAAGTTTCTCCAACACGCTATGTCACTCAATCAACTTCCTTTTGTTGATTATACCACGGTTTATTTGAACAAATAGTATGTTTTTCCTTTGCCTCCACTTGGTATTCGCTGAAATTCTAATATTTTCCCCGTGCTTTTCCCATTGTCTTTTCACAGAAGGCTGAGCTTAAGGGCGATTTATATTGATTTGCATATTCAAAGAGGCGTAATTCTGGGAGGAGTTGGGCGTTACATAAAGCGTGCACGGCGTTACTTTTCACGCCAACCGGGATTTATGTAGCGGAATAGCGTAGAAGTTGGAGTACGCACAGATTCCTGCATCTGGATTTTTCTGTGCGTAAGCACATTTCGCACATTTTTAGTCACGAATTCTATGTACACCGTTATACATGAGGCCCTGGTGTCCAAATAAATTTTACAATTGGTTAATTTAGTAAGTGAAGTAATGGGAGAAATAATTAATAATTAGATTAGTTAAAGTTCATTAATTTAATTATCTAAATTAAACTCATTAAATTAATTAATAATTAATTAAAGAAATAACTCATTTTGTTTAGAAATCTCCAACCCAGCCACAGTGGATACACAAATCAGTGTGTTTCTTCATGATAGATAGATAGATAGATACTTTATTAATCCCAAGGGGAAATTCACATAATCCAGCAGCAGTATACTGATACAAAGAAACAATATTAAATTAAAGAGTAATAAAAATGAAAAAATGAAAAAAATAAAAATAAAAAAGCAGACAATAACTTTGAGTAATGTTAGCATTTACTCCCCCGAGTGGAATTGAAGAGTCGCATAGTGTGGGGGAGGAACGATCTCCTCAGTCTGTCAGTAGAGCAGGATGGTGACAAAAGTCTGTCACTGAAGCTACTCCTCTGTCTGGAGATGATCCTGTTCAGTGGATGCAGTGGATTCTTCATGATTGACAGGAGTTTGCTTAGTGCCCATCGCTCTGCCACAGATGTTAAACTGTCCAACTTTAATCCTACAATGGAGCCTGCCTTCTTAACAAGTTTGTCCAGGCGTGAGGCGTCTTTCATCTTTATGCTGCCACCCCAGCACACCACCGTGTAGAAGAGGCCGCCACAACCGTCTGGTAGAACATCTGCAGCATCTTACTGCAGATGTTGAAGGATGCCAACCTTCTCAGAAAGTATAGTCTACTCTGACCTTTCTTACATAGAGCATCAGTATTGGCAGTCCAGTCCAATTTGTCATCCAGCTGCACTCCCAGATATTTAAAGGTCTGCACCCTCTGCACAGTCACCTCTGATGATCACAGGGTCCATGAGGGGCCTGGGCCTCCTAAAATCCACCACCAGCTCCTTGGTCTTGCTGGTGTTAAGGTGTAAGTGGTTTGAGTCACACCATTTAACAAAGTCCTTGATTAGGTTCCTATACTCCTCCTGCCCACTCCTGATGCAGCCCACCATAGCAGTGTCGTCAGCGAACTTTTGCACATGGCTGGACTCAGTCTATTGGAAGTCTGATGTATATAGATTGAACAGGACCGGAGAAAGTACAGTCCCCGCGCGCCCTGTATTGCTGAACACAGCGTCAGACCTGCAGTTCCCAAGGCGCACATATTCAGGTCTGTCTGTAAGATAGTCTATGATCCATGCCACCAGGTGTGAGTCTACTCCCATCTCAGTCAGCTTGTCCCTAAGGAGCAGAGGTTGGATGGTGTTGAAGGCGCTGGAGAAGTCCAAAACATAATTCTTACAGCACCACTGCCTCTGTCCAGGTGGGAGAGGGATCGGTGTAGCATATAGATGATGGCATCCTCCGCTCCCACCTTCTCCTGGTATGCGAACTGCAGAGGGTCGAGGGCGTGACGGACCTGTGGTCTCAGGTGGTGAAGCAGCAGCACCTCCATGGTCTTCATCAGATGTGGCGTCAAAGCAACAGGCGGAAGTCATTCAGCTCACTAGGACATGATACCTTTGGGACTGGGGTGATACGAGATGTTTTCCAAAGCCTTGGGACTCTTGTATTGTATAGCTGGAAATTGAAGGTGTGTGATAAAAACACAGACCAGACATCATAAAAGGTTTGGAGCGGGCATTCACCCATATAATATCCATGGCTGGAAAAGGTTTTGAAATTGACAGAGCTATTCACAACACTGCGTCCAAAACAGAACTGATTCCTTGGTGCTAAACTGGCGACTTAAAGGCCCATATAGGAAGTGATTTCATCATAGGGGTGGGGCCTGGAATTGATGTCGTCTGGCCCAGAAGTGACGTCATCGTAGGGCCAGGACCCGAAGTGATGTCTTCTGAGGTACCGGAACCTGGCAGGATTTCTCGGGAAAGGTCTGCAGGGAACTGGGAAAGACAGTCAGTGTATCCTGTTGCTCTCTGGTCGGATGTGGTATTACCATTAATTAAGCCCTTTCAGCTGCCTCCTACTCGCAAGTATGTGACAAGGACTCCCCTTTAGCCCAGACCCATTGAGTCGATGCGACCTGCACCGAGAGGTTGTGAGTACGAGAGAGGGCATCAGTGTTGGTATAAAAAAAAAAAAATTAATTAATTAAAAAATTGGTATGGAGAGAGCCTTTACGATGAATGAGCAAAACTTGTAAGGTTGTAGGTCAAGAAACCACCGAATGACCCGTGGATTCGACTGTTTGTGAAGGGCCATCAACTGTAAAGGAGCATGATCCAACACTTGAGTGAACTGTCGGCCTAAGAGGTAGTACCTCAACATTGCAATCGCCCATTTAATCGCTAGGTCTTCCCTTTCCACGCCGCATACCTGGTCTCTCGATCTAACAATTTCTGGCTCAGGTACATGATAGGGTGTTCAAAACCATCAACACTTTGGCTCAACATGGCACCGAGGCCTGTGAATGGGAGAGAAAATTAGGAGCAATTAACATTGTTGCTGAAGTAAAAGCCTGTTTTAAGTCACAGAATGCAGCTTTCATCTTGTCAGTCCATACCACATTGTTAGGAGCTCTTTTCTTTGTCAAATCAGTCAAGGGCACCACTCTGTCTGAGAAATGCTTGGACTTTCCACTTGGTTCATGGAAGGGACCATTTTAAAATGCCATCTATTTTTGAACACTGTGGCTTCAAGGTGCCCCAACCCACCAGGTAGCCCAAATATTTAGCTTCTTTCAGTCCAAAGAAATATTTCTTTGGATTGATTTGGAGCCCAACTTCTCAAGTGTCAACACCGCTCTGATCTGCTGCACATGTTCCTTCCATGTGCTGGAATAGATAATGACGTCATCAGATAGGCAGCACTATACGCATTATGGGGACGGAGTACTTTGTTCACCAGACACTGGAAAGTCGCAGGAGCCCTGTGTAACCTGAATGGAAGGATACAATACTGCCAGTGTCCGCTAGGGGTGCTAAACGCCTTCATCTTCACCTTTGCAGAATCAGTTAAAGGAATCTGCAGTACCCCTTTGTCATGTCAAGTGTGGTCAAGAACTTTGCTTGGCTCAGCCTATTAAGGAGGTCGTCCACGCTAATAAGCGTCAAATTGGGAGACTTGTTTAAGCGTAAGTCATTGCAAAATCTCCAACTGCCGTCAGGCTTACTAATCAAAATGATTGGACTAGACCAGGGACTATAACTTTCCTCTATCACTCCTAGTTCCAGCATTCGCTTGATTTCCAGCTCCACTTCTACTTTCTTTGCCTCGGGAAGTCTATAGGGGCACTCTCTGACAATAACTCCAGACTCAGTCACTAAGTCATGCGTAATCAGAGAGGTCCTGCTGGGTTTTCACTCACCACCTCTGGAACAGACAGGATAGCTGACTCCAGCTCCCGTCCCTGTCTGAAAGTTAATTCCTCACCGAAATTAAGGGTGGCTATTAGAGCAAAGAATAAGCATGGCTGAGCGGAGGAGGATTGGGATCCCTGTCCTTCCACGGCTTCAGCAAGTTCACATGATAAATCTGCTTGCTTGGTCGACGATTGGGTTGTTTCACCAAATAGTTGACAGGTCCTTTCCTCTCCTTAATTTCATAAGGGCTTTGCCAATGGGAGTAATTTGGAATGGGAGGTGGGAACCAACACCATGACACAGTCCTCGGATGAAATTCTCAGGCGTTATGCCACGGTCATAATAGCGGGCCTGTGCTGCTTGCACCTCTTCCATTTGGCTTTTAGAATAGGCGAATTTTTCCAAATCTATTGTGTACTTGTGCAATATATTCCAATATGTTTGTAGAGGGAAGAACCTCTCCTTCCCAACCTTCTTTCAAAATATCTAATATACCCGGGATTATCGACGTATAATAATTCAAAGGGTGAGAACCCCATAGAGGCTTGTGGGACTTTCCCAGGATGCAAATAGAATGAGACGGAGGAGTTGATCCCAATTCCTCCCATCCCGCTGACCACCTTGCGAAGCATCTGCTTGAGAGTCTGGTTAAACCTCTCTACTAGACCGTCGGTTTGAGGATGATACACGCGGTCTTCAAGTGCTTTATTTTAAGTAACTTAGTCGTTTCCCTTAACATCTCCGAGGTAAAGGCGTCCCTTGGACCGTTATGATTTCATTAGGGATGCCGACACTTACTAGTTCCCACGTGATTGCTTTAGATGTAGCTGTGCTCAAAGGAACAGCTTCCAGGTATCGGGTTGCATAATCTACGAGGACTAATGGGTCAGGCTGAGGGCTCTAAGAGTCCCACGATATCGACCCCTATTCTTTCAAAGGTAACGTCAATTAGGGGCTGGGGAACAAGAGGAGCACAGCCGCTCCTAGGAATTTGCCATAATTGACACTCCAGACAAGAAGTACAAAAAAGGCGAACCTCCTCATTAATTCCCAGCCAATAAAATCTGAGCTTGATCCGCTTTAAGGTTTTTCGGTGCCTAAATGGCCTCAAGGAGCTGAGAATGTGCCAATTCACAAACCTGTCACCGAAGGTTCATGGGATTAACAACAATTTCTTGGACCTCACCCTCATGCTCAGTGACCCGACATAATAAGTCATTCTCTATTACTTAAGTGAGGTCCTTGTGGCATGGACTGATACGTCGTTGGCCATTAACGAGAACAACTGCGTTTTTTGCAAATTTAAGGGAGTCATCATTCCATTGCTCCTTTTTAAAAGAAGCCGGCATTTCTCTAAATTGAGAATGAATTTGGGAGAGAGGATTGGGTTGACCTCAAGGGCGGAGATTCAACCTGAATCATCGAGGCGTGTGTGGATGATGTTTCCACATGCAACGGTCCTGGAGTCTCTCCGTTGTCCTCACAAGCTTCCCTACCTCTCTCTGCTGGCTGAATAACTAGGCCCAAGTGTGGATCGGGAGTAGCCTGTAGCTCACCACATTTATTATTAGACTAGTCCCACCCTAGAATTACTAGAAAAGGTGGATTGGGAGGACATTTTTAGCAGTCCTCCTTGAGAAATGAAAACTAGGGTGGATTTATAGGTACAGACTTCTCCGTGAATACATTTAAATGCGGGTCTTTTCTTTCATCCATTGTTGCGGTAAGACATATCGGCGATCAACAATGGAAAAGTTGCTGCCGGAGTTGAACAATGTGTTGAGTCTGTAACCATTTACGACTACTTGTCCTGTATGGGTAACCATCAGGGGATTAGCAAGGGCACACAAACCACCCTCCGTCCTCCGCCTGCATTCCGCCTCACTCCCGGATAGGTTATTCGCCAAGCGGTCCAGGTACCAGAATAGGGTTTTATGGGGAAGAGATTTATGGTGTAGGCGTAATCTCTAGGAATCTACTAGAGGACCGTTCTGCTCTCCCAGATTTCGAGTCTGGCTTTGATTTTTTATGAGCTGTATCAGCTCTTCCATTAAATGAAATTCTCCCCAGATCGGCCTGGCAAAGTGCTGGGGAAGCCCTTGTAAAATATAAAGCAGGCTATTTGCTGCACTATTTGAAAGGGGGTTAATTCAAACGGCCTTAACCATAACGACACCTGTTCCCAGAAGGCAATAGCTTGCCCCCGAACTGATCCTTTATCATCGAATTTCCACGTTTTTATTCTCCCTGCCTGCTGGTCTAGGGCTAAGCCATTTTTAGCTGGGTCCTTGGTCCCAATAGGTGGCTCAACTCTCTCGTCTGAGAGAACATAATAAGCTCTTTTTGTTTCATCCCCAGAAAGCAGCCTACGTCTGTATGTCTCTTCTACACTCTCCTTCTGGTAAGATACTAGCCCAGGGTTGCACTTCAGGAGCAGAGCCTGTACCAAGCCTTTCCTGACCACCAAATGAGCTCCCCACCCAGAAAACACGGCCCCGATACTTTCCTACCTGGTTGAAGTTTAGGTCCTTTCCTGGTTTCTTCTGGGATGAAATCCTGCCAGCTACGCCACTGTGATAAAAAAAGACCAGACATCATAAAAGGTTTGGGGCAGCCACCCATATAATATCTATGGCTGCAAAAGGTTTTGAAATTGACAGAGCTGTTCAAAACACTGAGTCAAAAACAGAACTGATTCCTTGGTGGTAAAATGGCGGCTTTAAATGCCCATATAGGAAGTGACACCATCAAAGGGGCAGGACCGGAAGGGACACCATCTGGACCAGAAACGACACCATCAAAGGGCGGGACCGAAGTGTCGCCTGACCCAGATGTGATGTCATCAAGGGGCGGGGCCCAGAAGTGATGTCTTCTGAGGTACCAGAACCTGGTAGGATTTCTCGGGAAAGGTCTGCAGAGAACTGAGAAAGACAAAGGAAACTTGGTGGTGGAATGGAGTACAGGAGAGGATACAGAGGAAGAGGATGGCAAAGATGAAGTGGGATAGACAGAGAGATGCAGAAAGTAGACAAGAGTATAACGAGATAAGGCGCAAGGTGAAGAGAGAGGTGGCAAAGGCTAAAGAAAAGACATATCATGAGTTGTATGAGAGGTTGGACACTAAAGATGGATAAAAGGATCTGTACCAATTGGCGAGACAGAAGGACCGAGCTGGGAAAGATGTTCAGCAGGTTAGGGCAATAAAGGAAAAGATGGAAACATACTCACAAGCGAGGAGGGTGTGTTGAGCAGATAGAAAGAGTACTTTGGGAGGCTGATGAATGAAGAGAGAGAGAAGGCTGGATGATTTGGAGACAGTGAATCAGAAAGTGCAATAGATTAGCAAGGAGGAAGTAAAGACAGCAAGAAGAGGATAAAAATGGAAAAGCTGTTGGTTCAGATGACATACCTGTGGAAGCATGGAGGTGTTTAGGAGAGATAGCAGTAGAGTTTTAACCAGATTGTTTAATGGAATCTTGAAAAGTGAGAGGATGCCTGAGGAGTGGAGAAGAAGTGTACTGGTGCTGATATTTAAGAATAAGGGGGATATGCAGGACTGTAGTAACTAAAAGCGAATAAAATTGATGAGCCACAGCATGAAGTTATGGGAAAGAGAAGTGGAGGCTGGGTTAAGAAGTGAGCAGCAGGATGGTTTCATGCAAAGAAATAGCACCACAGCACCACAGATGTGATGTTTGCTCTGAAGATGTCGATGTTGAAGTATAGAGAAGGTTAGAAGGAGTTGCATTGGGTCTTTGTGGACCTGGAGAAAGCACATAACAGGGTGACTGAGAGGAGCTGTGGTATTGTATGAGGAAGTCGGGGAGTGGGAAAGAAGTACACAAGAGTGGTACAGGATATGAACGAGGGAAGTGTTGCAGTGGTAAGGTCTGCGGTAGGAGTGACAGAGGTGGGAATACATCAGGGATCGGCTCTGAGTCCTTTTTATTTGCAATGGTGATGGACAGGTTGACAGATGAGCTTAGACAGGAGTCCCTATGGACTATGATGTTTGCTGATGACACTGTTATCTGTAGCGATAGTAGGGAGGAGACCCTGGGAGGTGGAGTTATACTCTAGAGAGGGAGGAATGAAGGTCAGTAGGACCACCAAGACAGAATACATGTGTGTGAATGAGAGGGAGGTCAAAGGAGTAGTGAGGATGCAGGAGTAGAGTTGGCGAAGGTTTATGAGTTTAAATACTTGGGATCAACAGTACAGAGTAACAGAAATTGTGGAAGAGAGGAGAAGAAGGAAAGTGCAGGCAGGGTGGAATGAGTGGAGAAGAGTGTCAGGAGTAATTTGCGACAGACGGGTATCAGCAAAAGTGAAAGGGAAGTTCTACAGGACTGTAGTGAGACCAGCTATGGTATATGGGTTGGAGACGATGGCACTGACCAGAAAGCAGGAGACAGAGCTGAAGGTGGCAGAGTTAAGGAGGTTAAGATTTGCATTGGGTGTGATGAGGATGGATAGGATTAGAAATGAGGACATTAGAGGGTCAGCTCACGGTTGGTAGACAAAGTTAGAGAGGTGAGATTGCGTTGGTTTGGACATGTGCAGAGGAGAGTTGTTGGGTATATTGGGAGAAGGATGCTAAGGCTAGATCTGCCAGGGAAGAGAAAAAGAGGAAGGCCTAAGCGAAGGTTTATGGATGTGGTGACAGAGGACATGCAGGTGATGGGTGTGACAGAGCAAAATGGAGAGTGCAAGAAGATATGGAAGAAGATGATCTGCGGTTGCAACCACTAACAGGAGCAGCCGAAAGAAGTTCTTTAGAAATCTCCAGATCGCAAGTTTAATCACTTGCAGTCACGTGATGCACAATTCATGTTGCATAAATAAATTAAAGAAAATCTTTCAGACTTCAAAATAAAATTCCAAAATGTTGAATCTCTTAAAATATAAATACAGAATTGAAAAAATTTTCAGTATAATTGAATATACATTTATATATAAAATTGAATAAAAACACAAAAGGCACCACCAAAACTGTATAGTTTTTATATTATACAATTTGTTTTGTGTAATTTTAAATTTATTTTATGTTCTTGAAGTATCTTTATAACTTCTCCATTCACATTATGTGAAGTGCACTCCT
Source organism: Polypterus senegalus (assembly GCF_016835505.1). Taxonomy (NCBI): domain Eukaryota; kingdom Metazoa; phylum Chordata; class Cladistia; order Polypteriformes; family Polypteridae; genus Polypterus; species Polypterus senegalus. The sequence continues at coordinate 226,781 of NW_024385792.1, forward strand.
GTACTGTAGACCAACAGTGAAAAGTCAAAACCATAACATCAAACAAACCCCAATGCTTAAATAAAAACAAAAACTTGAAGTAAAAAGTCAGTCCGTCATTCTCCAATCCGCTATCTCTTAACTACAGGGTCACAGGGCTCTGCTGGAATCAATCCCAACTGACATAGGGCAAAGGCAGGAACAAATCCTGGGCAGGGCGCCAGCCCACTGCAGGCCACACACCCACACACCAAGCACACACTAGGGACAATTTAGGATCGCCAGTGCACCTAACCTGCATGTATTTCAACTGTGGGAGGAAACCCACGCAGACACGGGAGAACATGCAAACTCCACGCAGGCAGGACCGAAGCAAACCCAGATCTCTTTACTGTGAGGAAGCAGCCCTACCAACTGCACCACCGTGCAGCCCTGAAGTAAAAGAAAAAATCAAACCATAAATTGTACATGCATTCAAAACACTCACCAAACATACTGTGGAATCCAAGACCCTGGGCGGTATCATGTGTTAGCAACATGAAACATGTTAGTAGAAACATAATTTTACAAAATAATACACCAATAGTTAAAGATAAAAACATCATTGATATTTTCCATGTCATCAATTCCCAATGTAGTGTCAGTAAGCTATATATTTATACTTTATTCTAGTTTATGTGAGTTTTAATTTATGAAGTTAATTTTGGTTTTGGATTTGAAGCTACTTTGAATTTTTTATTTATACAACACGTGTTGTTGATATCATCGGACATAATATTTTAATTATGGCAGTGATCACAAACTACTTTATCCATTGGTGGTGTAAACACACAGCAAAGATGATGGTTTGAGGATCCACCCTGTATATTATGGTTTTGTATAAATGATACTCAACGATGAGCCTGTGAAATACTAGCTCTGGAGCAGAGATGGTGAGCCTTGATAGTTGCTAAAGAGGATGGGGAGGGTTGGTGGGAAGAGGTGGTGGTGATGTTGCTAAGGGACATGGTCTGGCACTGGAAGGGAAGTGGTTAATTTCTTGCTCTTCCCGAATTGCCGGGGTGGGAGAGAAAGTATAAGTACCCCTAAACCGGCATTTCACTCTCAGTTAGTACTCGGCTGCATCCCATGCACACGTGTGTGACAGTGGACACAAAAACATTTGACTGTTTTAGTGGTAGGATTTAGAATTTTGGTTATGACCGTCTTCTTATTTTGACTTTTATTTTTCTCGACTTTTTTGGTTTGTCTTTACTTGGCTTTGGTTTGCCTTTCCATTCTTGACCCTATGCTTTTCCTGACAACATCTTTGGTTTGACTAATCCTTGCGCACTCCAGTGTGTCAGTAACACCCAAAACATTAAAAACTACTGGTGTATTGATTAAACCGTAAGGCATTACTCTGTATTCCTAATGTCTATTACCTGTTTAAAATGTTGTTTTCCAGTCATCACCTTTCTTTAAAGAATATGAGATGAAGTCTTACAAACTACAAAGACCTAATTTAGTACTGGAAACATAACTTGAGATAAACAGAAGTGAATAATTGTTTGCAATTGTAATTGTGTCCATCCACACTACACTCTGTGGGATATCTGCACATCTAACTCTCCATCTAGGCCTACAACTAATCCTTAAACATATTTACTCCTTCCAATATTTCTTCTTGCAGGCTAACTACTGAATCCTGATCATCATTAAACCTCACATATTTTGTCTTCTTCTAAGTTATCTTCATTCCTCCATCTTCCAAAGTTCTCTTTTCTTCCAACTTTCTCTCCACTTCCTCCTTTCTGGTGCTAAACAACTGGGGATTTGTGTTTCATGCCATGAGTCAACACATCCATAACCAATGAAGGACTTGAACAGGCAAGTGCCTTTCAGAAGAACCTCTAGTGCTGACTTAAGGTCAACTAACTGGTGTGGCAGACAACCAGGGACCTTGCCCCACCAAACGCCTAGAACAAGGAAAGACCGGAGAGGGGCATTATCTCCCCTGGGTGCAAGAGGGCAGCCCCTGGTTTCCATCAAGGACCACGGATACGGAGCTGTGAAGCTGAACTCTGTGGGGTGCTTGGATGGTTCCCGAGCCCTGGAGGACAGCACCTCTGGCACACCAGGAAGTTCTGCCGGAAGACCATCTTAAGAGCACCTGGAGAACATCCGGGGCGTTATAAAGGGGCGCCTCACCCATTGAGGAGCGGAGTCGGGAGGAGGAAGATGGAGCTTGCAGAGAGGAGTGGAGGTGACCAAAGAGAGGATAAGGACTAAGTAGTTGTGTGTGAGTTGGTGGAACCGAATTGTAAATACAGTAGTTGTAAATAAACACATGTGTTGTGGACATTGGTGCAGTGTCTGTCTGTTACACTGGGGTTTTGTCCCCTATCCATACCTAACCCCAACATTGTTTTCAGTTTGTGTCCTCACACCCTTGTTCATATTCTGGACAATCCTCACATCCTTCTTTGGTTCCCTTTCTCTGTCATGCACCTCCAGACCTCTTGAGGTGGCACTCTATTATAAGCCTTTGCCAATACATTAAACATCATATGGGCAGGCCTTTCTGTTTTTCCCGATGCTTCTCTATCAGCTGTCTCAATTCAAAGGCTGCATCAGTTGCTCCTCTCCCTGACATAAATCAAACTAATCCTCCCTATGGTGATCTCTTCCCTAAGCCTTATCTCTATAACCCTTTCCCAAACTTTCATTGTGTGTGACATCAGCTTTATCCATCTGCAGTTTCCACAATCCTGAATATCGCCCTTCTTCTTTTAAATGGTAATGCGATCCCACTCCAGCCCTCCAATCTTCGGGTATTCTCTCCTGCCCATTGATCTTCTGCATTAGATTCCACAAATTCAGCCAGTCCTGTTGTCTTTCCATTTCTCATTCTTTTCAGTTCCTCCTTTACTTCTTGCTTCCTTATTCTTGGCACGAGGCTTTCATTTGCGGTTTCCTCCTTAAATACTACCTTTGAAAACTTGTTGAATGAAAAAATCTAAGTACCCCTTCCATCTCTTCTTTACCTATTTTGGTCACTCAAGGCCACATTACTTTTATCTGATTAAAATCCTTCCCAGCCCTGTCCTTAGTCTTTGCTATTATAAAACCCTTCTTTTTCCTGCTGTGCCTCCAGTTTTCCACACACCTCCACCTAAGCTTGTCCCTTGGCTCTTCCCACTGACCTCTTTGCCTCTTTGTTTGTCTGCCTATACATTTCTCTATCTTCGTCTCTCCCGACTTGTTCCATGTCTTCTTTGCCTCCTTCTTAGGATTTATGACATATTGAACCTCTTTGTTCCACCGTCATGTCTCTTTCATCCCAGGTGGGTACCTTCCTGTCATTTAATTCTTCTTCTGCTTCCTCTTCATCTTAGGGTCACATTAGTTCTGTCTGACTGGGAAAGGCAAATAAGAAAAGAATTTAAGATGTTCATGAAAAGAGAGAACTATAATGAAACATTTGGGCTGGGGAAAATCAGAAGAGATCGAAATCACCAGATGACCAAACACGCTAATCAATACTCAAATAAAACAGCTAAGTTTGGAATTCACAACTCAGAAAAAAGCTTAGAAACACTTTAAAATGGTTTAGGAATATCCAGAACCTTGGAATACTGATAGCAGCATCTCTGCAGTCTTTCTTTTTAAATCCTCTCCATGTCTGTGAAGATCTAGAGTAATGCCATTCTGTGTTCTATGGGTAGTCCGTCACTATAGTGCCTTAATGTGGCATATCCTCTTTATTTCTCCTTTATGCACTTTTTCAAATTGAAAACATGGATAAATAAAAATTACTGTTTGCATAAAATTATTTATAAACATGTCATGAATCCCTACAGATTTTATTTTTTCTCCAGCCGTCTGGAGTTTTTTTGTTTTTTCTGTCCACCCTGGCCATCGGACCTTACTCTTATTCTATGTTAATTAATGTTGACTTATTTTATTTTCTTACTTTGTCTTTTATTTTTCTATTCTTCATTATGTAAAGCACTTTGAGCTACTTTTTGTATGAAAATGTGCTATAGAAATAAATGTTGTTGTTGATGTCACAGTTTACAAGATGAATTCAATATATTATTCATTTTGTATCTGATTTTGAACATATGGCTCTTTGGAAAATTAAAATATGGTTTTATGGTTTTATAGAAAGAAACTACAATGGCTGAGAGTGACCAGTGCTGATGCTTTTACAGAAATGTTATTTAAATAGAAAATAACAGAATATGTGTAATGTGTTTATATCTTTACAGAGGGGCCAGATAAGCTACACTTGTTATTTTAAATGTATTGTGGACTGTGGAAACCAAGAGGACTTCACTGAATCATTGAAGCTGAGCAATAGTAAAGTCCATGTGGCCACAGATTGGACAATGATAACACTGAACAGAATGAGCCTCTTTATAAAAAACTCCTCAGTTACAGTCGACTTGGTAATGAACTACAAAGACACAAATGACAGATTTGTGGACTTCTTGTCAGACTGTCTGGATCGGATATCTTCTATGCGGTAAATGACCTGTTTTGTGTAAAAGTGCTCTTGTCTCTTTTTAGATTCATTAGATCTCAGAGTAATGTTCCTCTGTAGTTGTGTGTCTGGCAGCACTGTGATCATCATGTGTCATGTTCTCCTTCCGACACTTACCTGGGGCCTCAAGTATAAACAGTGCTAATAAGCAAAAATATTGTGTACGCCCATTTCCACACTCACATCGAGAGGTATCAGAAATAATCATAGAGTAAATCTATGCACATTTTCACAGTAGCCCTGTGCCTTGCATTTTTGCAAGCTGGCAGCATCCAGCGTCAAAGTAGTGCTGTTTCTGTCATTTACCTTTTGGTTTTCATATTCACATCAATGATGTTGGATTTATCAAATACACTGAAATTAATTTCATATCTTGCATGAATTTAATTCACTTGATTGTAATCATTCTGTAACAATTATAATGTTGCATGGAATGGCCAAACTATTCCAATTACCTTGGCTGCCTTAGCATTGTTAGAAGACATCGCTAAATGGAACAATTAGAAAAGAGCGCGTATTTATAGATGATGATGATGACTGGCTTCTAAGTCAATTTAGATTTCCAAGAGCGCTCCTCTTGGCACTGTGCTGAACTGGCGCTAGCTTTACAAAGGCAGACTTTGAGGATTTGTGCTCTACCTACTCCTTTCAAGCTCTGTCCACTCTCAGGTTTTAGCCAAAGGAGCTTTTCAACGTAAACTTGCTGACTGATTGGGTATTTCACAAACATCACTGAGTTGCGCCATGCCAGCTGTATAGGATGGTATTATCTACTTGTCATCCAGATAGATAAGATTTCCTTACACTGTAGTTGAACTGACAAAACATCAAAGCACAATTCGCAGTTTTAGTTTTCCAAATGTAATCAGAGTGGTCAACTGGCACACATTGCTATTGCAACAGCGCTGGATAAGTTACATCAGCAAGGGATGAATCATAAAAGGAATGAGCTGGCATTACATCACATAATAGCAGGAGAGCCTAGAAAACAGCAGCTCCGCACAGTCTCAGGTACTTTTTCCAACTCTTGCAGCAAAAGACAAGCAGTTTGTATAAGGATAGCGAGTCACCAGAAAAGAGCTATGTAAAGAGAACAGAATTGATCTGTTGTGTCACTCAGCACCAATGCTACACTATAAAGGTGCCTTCAGAGAATGAATGCGCTTATGTAAATAGAATGCATTTCCACTCTGTTCATGCGCTGCTCTATAGTCCATAGAAAGCGTGTCAACGCTGCTGTATGATGACCCTGGCCCTGGCGCGCAAATGATCAGCCAAATTAGACAGCGTTACAACCTCATTTGAATGTAATTAGCAGAGTGTAAAAACAGGTAATCAGAAGCAGCATTTATGTTTTTAACCAATTCATTTAATTTGTGGTCAATATCATATAGGTCAGCCCTTATATTCCTTAGTTCATTGGACACATCTCTTACAGCATCCACTATTGCATTTTGTGACTCCAGAACAGTCTGTCAGCACACAGCCAGATGGTGCCCAGTGGTTTCTGAGGCAAAGGTGTGTGTGCAGTCAGCATCTGAAGATGTGTTTGGCACAGCAGGACCAGCGCCTCTGTCACACTCTATCACTCCATGACTTCCTTTTCTTGTTTATACCACTGCTTAAGCCAACTAATAGTACATTTTTCCTTGCCTCCAAAATTCTTCTTTTTTCCATGATTTTGCAATTGTCTTTTAATAAAGCACAGAACGGAAGGTGATATTTATATTGATTTGCATATTAAAATATGTGAAATTCTGGAAGGAGTCGGGGTGGAGCTGTAGGCACATGCATTTAATTTAACGTTCATTGGAATTTGTAAAGGGGAAGTGCATGGAATTTGGCTTACGCACAGTTTAATGCATCTGGATTTTTTTGTGCGTACGCACATTTCTGTTTTTGTCCGTACGCCATGTTTTAAGTGTGAATTTTATGCACGAGGGTATACACGAGGCCCAAGGTGTTTTCTTGTTCTGGATGTATTTTATCCACATAGCTCCTGCTCCTCCATTTATTTCAGGTTGTCTCCTCTCCATTGGTATGTGAACTGTCATGATTTTTGAGCCACTCAGTTTAAATTTCTTACACAGGCCAGTCCAGTAATCACCAGACCATAAGTTGTTTGTGGAGTCAGTCATGTGAAACACAAAGCACAAATAAGCAGGTTGGTGAGAAACATCATTAGCATCTCTTATTAAAATGAAACACAGATAGGAAAGAGGGAGAAAAAGTATTGTAGGTAACAGTGACATAAAATATGCGTAGTTTTATTAGGGACGCTTCCTTTTTAGTTTTTATTTTCTTTACTTGTCTTGTATGTCCTTATTTTCATTTACTTATTTTTTCTCTTTGTAGCTTTAACCGTTTCTTTTACTTCTAGTAAAATGCTTTGAACTACCTCTTCTCTATGAAAATGTGACATAAAACTAATGTTGTTTTTCTGTAGTAATTACCTCTCATTCTTCCAGTTTTCTAGATGGATTCAATGAAGGAACATTTTGGGCCATGTGTCATTTATTTCAGAAGTATGAAGAAGTGAAAGGACACAAAGCCTTCCGCGCCATCTCTTTATTTGCACACTTTCCAAACAAGGTGATCTTGACAGACATCAAGAGGATTTATAAAACTGAACTCAATAAGTTCCGTTTTCTGAGACAATATCGCCAGTACAAAGCCGCAGTTCAGAGCACAAAGATGCTTTACAACAAAGTACGCCGATTCATATTCGGCAGTATTTGGGAGACTGCAAGGTATGTTTCCTTACTGATCAATTAACTTTGGGCAGACTAAAATAAAGATAGACATTTTGGAGCAGTTATAGATATGCAGGGATTGATGAGATCACTTCAGCATCTTTTGTGACAGGGTATTTTTCTTTGTTGTTAACTTATTTTTATTACTAATGTGATTCGCCTTTGTTTCTTTATTTTTTCATATTTACATATTTTTGTACATTTAAAGTCTTCTGCCTCATCTCTTTTTTATTATGTCCACTATAGTCATCAGTTCTCACCCTCCTTTTCTTATTGCTGTCCCTCATATCTCAACATCACATGGGTATTGATAACCTCCTTATGATGAGCAGAAGAAAATGACTTATTCTTACTGTTGTGCCATGTATTAAGCAGGCTGCTCATTTTCAACCATGGGATGTGTCCATCCTTGATGCAGAACAGACTAGAGCCAAGCCTTTTTTCTACCCATGCCGGAAATAATTAAAAGAAAGAAATATGGCACATAAAGATATATATATATACAGTCATATGAAATAATTTGGGAACCCCGCTTAATTCTTTGGATTTTTGTGTCTCATTGGCTGAGCTTTCAAAGTAGCAACTTCCTTTTAATACACAACATGCCTTATGGACAAAGTAGTATTTCAGCAGTGACATTAAGTGTATTGGATTAACAGAAAATATGCAATATGCATCATAACAAAATTAGACAGGTGCATAAATGTGGGCACCCCAACAGAGATACGACATCAATACTTAGCTGAGCCTCCTTTTGCTCTTTTGAGCCTCTAGACGCTGTCCTCCAATAGCCTGTGATGAGTGTCTGGATTCTGGATGGAGGTATTTTGACCATTCTTCCAAACAAAATCTCTCCAGTTCAGTTCAATTTGATGGCTGTTGAGCATGGACAGCCTGCTTCAAATCATCCCATAGATTTTCGATGATATTCAAGTCAGGAACTGTGACGCCATTCCAGAACATTGTACTTCTCCCTCTTAAAGAATGCCTTTGTAGATTTCCAACTGTATTTTGGGTCATTGTCTTGTTGGAATATCCAACGCCTGCGTAACTTCAACTTTGTGACTGATACTTGAACATTATCCTGAAGAATTTGTTGATATTGGGTTGAATTTATGTGACCCTCGACTTTAACAAGGGTCCCAGTCCCTGAACAGCCACACAGCCCACCCACAGCATGATGGAACCTCCACCAAATTTGACAGTAGGTAGCAGGTGTTTTTCTTGGAATGCGTGTTCATCTTCCACCATGCAAAGTGCTTTTGTTATGACCAAATAACTCAATTTTTGTCTCATCAGTCCGATTCACTTTGTTCCAAACTGAATCTGGCTTGTCTAAATGAGCATTGGCATACAACAAGCGACTCTGTTTGTGGTGAGAGTGCAGAAAGGGCTTCTTTCTCATCACCCTGCCATACAGATGTTCTTTGTGCAAATTGCTGAATTGTAGAACGATGTACAGATACACCATCTGCAGCAAGATGTTCTTGCAGGTCTTTGGAGGTGATCTGTGGGTTGTCTGTAGACATTCTCACAATCCTGACTCTGCATATGCCGCTCCAGGCCTGCCAGACCTGCTGGGTTGGTTTAACAGCAACTGTGCCTGTGGCCTTCCATTTCCTGATTCAATTCCTTACAGTTGAAACTGACAATTTAAACCTCTGAGATAGCTTTCTGTATTCTCCCTAAACCATGAGACCGAACAATCTTTGATTTCAGATCTTTGAGAGTTGCTTTGAGGATTCCATGCTGTCTGTCACTCTTCAGAGGAGAGTCAAAGGGAAGGAAGCACAACTTGCAATTGACCACCTTAAATACCTTTCTCATGATTGGACACCCTGTCTATGGGGTTCAAGGCTTGACGAGCAAGTCCAGCCAATTTGGTGTTGCAAGTGGTCAGTGTTGAGCAGTTGCATGCGTTGGTCGGCAAAGTTACAGGGGCACACATTTTGCACAACCAGTTTTTCACATTTGATTTTATTTCATACAACTAAATACTGCTTCACTAAAATCTGTGTTCGGAAAACACCGCAGTACTCCTAGGAAATGAAAGACAAGATCTTTTTGTTGAAAGGAGAGTCAATTATTATGCAGGCCGAGAGGGGTTCCCAAACTTTTTCATATGACTGTACATACAGTATATATATATATATATATATATATATATACAAGGTGTGGCAGAAAAGTAATGAGACTGGCAACACTGCAAGCGATCTGGCAACGCTGCGCTGTTGTCCTTGATAGAGCACGTGTATCAGTACCCTCCCATAGCTTAGTGCGAGTTTCAACTCCTTCCGTTAACTACGTGATTTTTGTGACTGCTGTTAGCGAAGTTGTGTTTTGGTTCTGCCACGCAAAATGGAACAGCGGAATTTGGAGCAACGTTGTGCCATTAAGCGGCAAGTGTGACATTTGAAAAGTTAAAACAGGCCTATGGGGAACATTCTTTATCCCGAGCTCAAGTTTTTCGCTGGCACAAATCATTTTGGAAGGCAGAAAACACATTGAAGATGAACACCGTTCAGGGAGGCCTTCAACTTCGAAAACCAATGAAAACATCGAACGTGTAAACACTCTTGTGAGATCAGACCGTCGTTTAACATTAAGAATGTTGAGTGAACAATTAAATTTGAACAGATTTACCGTTCATCAAATTTTGACTGAACATTTGCACATGCGAAAGGTCTGTGCCAAAATGGTGCCGAAAAACTGCCTCTCTCTCCATAACAGAATTTTTGACCTCAAAAGGCATTACCGTGGTTCCCCAGCCCCCTTATTCACCTGACCTCAGTCCGTGTGACTTTTCCTTTTCCTAAACTGAAAAATATTCTCAAGGGCGTCATTTCGGGATTTTAGAAAACATCCAAATGAGTGTAACGGACATGCTGAAGACCATACCGGTTGAAGACTTCCAGCGCTACCAACAGTGGGAACAATGTCTCCATCGGTGTGTAGCTGCCCAAGGGAACTACTTTGAAGGGGATAACATTGATGTTTGAAAAAAATAAAAACTTTGGTAAATAAAAAATCAGTCTCATTACTTTTCTGCCACACCTCGTAGATATATATATATATATATATATATATATATATATATATATATATATATATATATATATATATATTTAAATTGCTTTAAAACGAAACATTCACTCCCAATAGTACATTGTATAATCATGTATACATACATGTTCAGGCGAGAGACGCAAGGGACATCACAGCCAAGTGAGGGAATGCTGACAATCAGATGTCCCATTAGGCAGGAATGTCAACAGCATAGAGAAGGTGCTTCTGACTTTGTGCTGGATCTCCGTCATTATAACCACTCACATATTTACATATTCATAGAAATCATGGGAGATATGGGCAATTACCAGACAGGCTGTGTGCCCAAATAATATCTTCAGTTGTACTCATCTTTTATCGCTTCTGCAGACTGTGGCTCTGTTTTGGTCTAGCAGATATCAGCACTTTTAAAATAACCTGCTTGTGTGTCCTTCACATGTTTTCTGCCCATGTCCCAAACCTGACTTCCTGCCATTTGTCTATCTATCTGGCAGTCTCTCTCAGCTGAACTGCATGGCTTTGAAAAAATTTCACAAGTTATATCGGCACAAAATAACCTTCTTCCTACATACCGGCATGTCGACCTCTCCTTTTGTTAATAAATAGCTTCTGTAGTAAAGTAAAACTGAGCTGCGTAGATGCATGCTAAACAGTGAACATTAGAATATTAGAACAATCAACACAAGAACAGACCAATCAGTCAAGCAAAGCCCGCCATTCCTATGTACTTAATTCTTCTAATATAACATTAAGTTGAAATTTAAAGGTCCCTAAGGTTCTGCTGTCTACAACACTATTCCTTTTATCTTTGGTTCTCTGTGTGAAGAAACATTTCTAAATATTTGTGTGAAATTTACCCTTTACAAGTTTCCAGCTGTGTCCCCGTGTTCTTGATGAACTCATCTTAAAGTCACCATCTCGATCCACTGGACTAATTCCCTTCATAATTTTAAACACTTCAATCATGTCGCCTCTTAATCTCCGTTTTCTTAAACTTTTAATCTTTCCTCATAATTCAACCCCTGTAGCCCTGAATCAGCCTAGTCGCTCTTCTCTGGACCTTTTCTAGTGCTGCTATGTCCTTTTTGTAGCCTGGAGACCAAAACTGCACACAGGACTCCAGATGAGGCCTCACCAGTGTGTTATAAAGGTTGAGCAGAACCTCCTGTGACTTGTACTCCACACATCAAGGCGCTATATAACCTGACATTCTGTTAGCCTTCTTAATGGCTTCTGAACACTGTTGGGAAGTTGATAGCTTAGAGTCCACTATGACTCCTAAATCCTTCTCATAAGGTGGACTCTCGATTTTCCGACCGCCCATTGTGTATTCAAACCTCACATTTTTACTTCCTATGTGTAATTCTTTACATTTACTGACATTAAATTTCATCTGCCACAAATCTGCCCAAGCCTGTATGCTATCCAAGTCCTTCTGTAATGATATAACGGATTCCAAATTATCTGCTAATCCACCTATCTTGGTATCATCTGCAAACTTAACCAGCTTGTTACTTATATTCCTATCTAAACCATTTATATACTGTATATTAAAAATAGCAGTGGCCCTAGTACTGACCCCTGCTGGACACTACTCTTAACATCAGCCAATTCTGATGAGGTTCGTCCTACCATCACCCTCTAATGAAAGCGTGGCTGACGTGTGCTTTGCAAACTAGTGATGGGCGGAGTGAAGCCTCATAAAAGCATCAAAACGTTTGAAGCAATTGTGCGGAAATCGTATTGAAGCTTCAAAGCATTTGACACTCACTCTCTAGTGACACCTCCTGGCCATTTTCATTAACATTACACAAACTCATGATCCACTTCAATGATGTCTGTTAAAACTCTTATTTCTTTTACTTTTTCGCTGCTACAGACTGGCAACGAAGAGAAGGGTTCTTCAGCAGCTTCTAGTGTCTGATGTTTAAAAATATAAATATATATATATATATATATATATATATATATATATATATATATATTACTAACGCTGACAGGCAGAATGCACTAAACGATAGCAAGAGTTAAACAAAATAAGACGCCTCACTCTTGGACCCCGGATCTTTTAATGAATATTTACTTTTGCACTGTATCATTATAATCGCTCCTGTTATTAGTATTATAATTAACCCTCATCTTTTCTTGAGATTACATTTAACAGCCTTAAATGTTAATTAAAATGGAGTAGACGGAAAATAAAGGTTTATCCCTGTACTTTGCCATGATATAGGTAAGCACATTTGAGAAAGAAAAGGTGAAATCCTTAAATCACAGTTGTTATTATTCGATCAAATATTGAAATATTTCATTTATTAATACTTTACAATATTTTGTGGAGCACAAAATTACTTGAGTTCGCTACAATGAAACGCGCCGTCAGTGGCTCAGGTGGTTGCTTTTCAAATTCTGAACGTAGTGCTAGTCTGAGTTCAACCCAAATTAAAGACTCATCAAAATTAATAATAAAAAAATGGATCAGGAGTGAAATCTTTATAACCAATTTGAACTAAATAATTTTGAGAGATACTGTGGAAGGATCGCATAAGAGATCTGTTCGGGAATCATCCCCACTTAGAAACGCTATCAAAATCGATGACTAATTGTGTAAGGCAGTTCACGTATTTACATTAATCCATCTTCTATTCATTGCTATTTGACATCCATGAACTCCTCCATTGAATAAGGTGATAACAAACCCACTGTGGTAGATCAGGTTGAATTTGCTCTACGCCATCAAACATTCAAAGGTGTCAATCCGGAGCACATCAGAGAGGCTGAGAGACACGGTGCAGATCAGTCACCGGCACAGTGACACACACAGGACACTCCAAGGTGAGCAGTGCACATATCAAGGTCGGCATTAAAGATCCTCTTGAGTGCTGAGGCAACAAAAAGCAGCGGGATAAACACATCTGGACCTGCTGTTGAAAAAGCATTTGCCTTTAACAGCAGCATCCCTCCCTCGTGAACACATCTTCAAGGTCCAGATAGGCGATCAGTAATAAGTTGTCTTAGTCACAGCACAGTACAATAATAGAACATTTCAAAAAATATGACAGCTGTCCAGTCTGTATCGTTCTAAGCAATCTTCCAGTAGAGGTGCAATCCCAGTTACTAACACATTTACCGTGTAGCCCCAACACTCAACGTAAGAACACATTCCACCTGATTAATTTAATATTTAAAAATTTAAACCACTAAATCCGACATCAACAACTACAATAACAGTTGAAATCGTCACTCAAATAATTTTTTTTGTTATAAAGGGCGGAGTGGTGGCTCTGCTAAGGATCTGCGCTGGTATCCCAAACATTCTCGGTTCAAATCCCGTCACTGCCAAAAGAGATCCTACTCTGCTGGGCCCTTGAGCAAGGCCCTTAACCTGTGATTGCTCCAGCGCTGTACAATGGCTGACCCTGCGCTCTGATCAAGGGTTTGTGAAAACTAACAAATTCCCAATACAAGAAATTGTATAAGCCCAAATAAAAACCAAAAAAAAGTGGCCATTTACATTTGATATATCTTTACTAGGGTTGTGTGCAACTAGGCCAGTTTTGGCAATCCAAACCCACTTTATTAACTCGCCTTGCTCGCTCTCGGTCCACGGTAGAATTTGCTGTTAAATGAAAAAACAGACTTTTTGGGTAGCAATTCACAATAGGTGGACGTGGGACCCGAACCCACAAAGCCTTATTATGGAAATGTTCTACTTATACAGTCGATTTACTCCATTTCTGAAGGTGTACATTGTCTGTATTCTCCATTGCATTGCCCTCAGTGTAACGTGTGCCAGTGTAACTGAGGGGAAGCAGACGAGCTCACGTAATGGGTGACAAGGAACATCCTTGCCCTGGTGCCCAGGCTCTTGTCATAAATATTCCCATCTTGTGCTTTTTCTTGTTCTTGCCAGTTTACTATTATTATTGGACACGTATGTAGAGGAAATGTGTGTCGATTTTATGTCTTTGAAAGGAAGGACGGTAAAGCCTTGAATGAAACTCAGTGTTGATGCTTTGGGTAATGTGGACACTTTTTCTCTAGTGTCGTTTCTTGTGACTGAAGACAGAGAGTTATAATTAAAGTTAGTAAAAATCTTTTATTAATACACACCAGGCAAGGTAAGAATGACAGAGAAGCACAGTCCTAGGACACCTGCTCTTCATCTGCCCCGAAGTCGGTGTCCTAAATCTTTTATAGGGCAAAGCTTTGTCTTATGACTTTAGTTGCACAAGAATTTTGAGACATTACATCTTTACAACAATTTGCTTGGATCAACATTTTTAAAGTTCATCAGTTGGTTTTAAAGTTCATCAGTTGGTCACTTGTGGTTTTTGTCCGTTAGGAAAAACAGGAAGTTGCACTTGCACTTATAGGCAAAACAAGGCCTGTGTGGCTTTTGTTACATACACAGATTGATTGACTAATTAGAATGTACATTTTGCTTAGCACGCACTTCAGTTCTGATCATTAATTCCTATTTTCCAATCTCATACTTCGTATCTGTATTTTTCTATTTCACAGTAACAAGACAGGTAAAGGAGCAGAGAGCGTTAAATGTGACATTGACTGCGGGAGACTGTGGGACTGAAGATGCTTTAAGAATACAGAAGCGACAAAAGCTTAGTCTTTCAATAATTCAATTTACATCAATAATTTACTCTGTTGTTCTGCAGTTCGAAGATTACTTATTTACCCGCACCGCAGCCTTTGATAAGATGCATTCACAAGGAAAGGATGTTGCTGACAGTTCAGGTGCTTTTTGAAAGTTTGGCTCCAGATGTGCTTATCCAGCTGCTCCTTCTTGTCAGTACTTGAGTGATCTTTACGTTCACCTCTGGATGAATTCGCAAAGTTTCTTTACAACTTTTTGTCTCATTAATGCAGAAATCCCAAGGCTTTAGTTAAATTGCAGAAGACACTGTTGATGCGCTGATTCTGTTTTAAAGACAGTTGTGATTAGTTATGCAGCACACGCTTTTACTGACATTGCTTTTGGAAATCAATAATACAAATCAGCTACAGATCTGGGAATCACTGAATAGTAAAAGCGTTTAATGAGGAGAGTCTTGCATATTCTGGTGTAATGACCACGTCAGCTTTAGTGAAGCGTTTCTTAGCCTCTGTGATATGATCGACATGGGCTAGAATAGATTCTGGATTGTTATAATACGTGCTACCTTACGCCAAAATATGCTCATCGATTTGTTACAGATTCTAGGTGGACATGATTCCACACCAAGGAATAAAAGTACATCATATAAATTGTTAGTAATGTCTCCAAAATATATTTGTTAACTTACAGACAAGTACTACATAACTGTTTAATACAAAGTACTTATTTTAACATACGTGAGTCCCAATTAGGATTTGAACTCGCGTCACACCTTACCGATGTAGCAGGGACAACTGCTTTTACTCAAGCGCAGGGTCGCTGAATTGGAGCGAGAGTTGGCTGATCTGCGTTGTAATAGAGAATTGGCGACTTGGCCCAGGTGTCCTTTAGAGATAGTGTGCACCCCAAGGTGGCGCGGGAGGAGATTCCAGACCAGACAGGTAGGAATAGGTGGGTCATGGTCACAAGGCGTAAGGTAAAGGGTGCACACTGTCGGGGCATCAACCCCAGAATTAGAAGTGTCAAACGTTATCATGTCCTGCGGAGCTGAATGGTGACTCTGATAATTCTAAGGTGGTAGGCAGGGATGAGGAGCCCCAACGGGCCACCTCAAAATCAGTCCTAGGAAAGAGAGAGGTAGTGATAGTTGGGGACTCACTCATTAGGGGGATTGAAGCACAGGTGTGCTCCAGAAAGAGAGTCTCACACGGTGTGTTGCCTTCTGGGAGCACAGGTGGGGGACCTCCTGGAAGGGTGGATAGGCTCTTGGCCAGAGCGGGGTGGATCCAGTTGTCATTGTCCATGTTGGAACAAATGACATACATAAGGGTAGTCTGTCAGTTCTGCGATCCAAATTCAAAGAGTTAGGTGCCAAGCTGAGGAGCAGAACTGACAAGGTAGTCTTCTCCGAAGTTCTGCCTCTGCCGCGCCAGTCCAGGTAAGATTGAGGAGATTAGAAGGCTTAACGCGTGGCTCAAATCTTGGTGCAGGGTAGAAGGGTATAGGTTTATGGGGCATTGGGACTCCTTTTGGAACAGATGGGACCTGTTCCACCGTGACGGGTTACATCTGAACTGGAGGGGCACCAATGTATTGGGGAGGCGTATGTGTAGGCTAGTCGAGGATTGGGGGCAGGGAGTTTAGGACAGGCCAGATTTAGATCTATACATGGAAGAACAAACAATGGTGTAGAAATAAAAATGCATAGTAATGTAAATTCTAAGCAAACATAAATGTAGAAGGATTAACACATTAAAAATAGCTTGCCTTAATGCTAGAAGTATCAAAAATAAGGTAAGTGAGTTGGAGTTGTATGTAGCAGAGCAGAATTATGATATTATAGCAATAACGGAAACCTGGCTAAATAACAAAGATGGGGATGAGTGTAACATAGAGGGATACACATTTTTTAGGAAGGATAGACAGAACAGAAAAGGAGGTGGGGTTGCTGTTTATGCCAAACAGGATTTAAATGTAAGTCATCTTCAGTTGGATGATGAGCCCCATCTTAGTGAGGACATGTGGCTTCACCTGGAAAATATTAGGGAAAGAGGTCTTATTTTAGGAGTGTGTTATAGACCACCCAATTCAGACATTAATATCAAAAGGCAAGTTTACAGGGGATATTATAGTCATGGGGACTTTAATTATCCAAATATTAACTGGGATAACCTTGCAGATGGAGGAGCACAAGAGCAGGAGTTTTTAGAAGTAATCAGCGACTGTTTTTTAACACAGCATGTTAAAGCACCAACAAGGGTGAAGCCTGTCTGGATTTAGTATTCTATAATAATCAGGATAGAATTGAGGGTGTAGAGGTGATTGAACCACTAGGGTCAAGTGACCATAATGTAATACAATTCTCAGTATTTTGTAAGAGTACAGATGCAAAGACTAAAATTGTTAAGTTGAACTTTAGTAGGGCTAATTTTGAGCAGATGCGACAAAGTCTAAGTAGGATAGACTGGGATAAGCTTTTAAATGTGGAGACAGTCGAGGAGCAGTGGAACAGGTTTAAAAATGTTTTACATGTAATGCAGGACAGATACATACCTACATTTGGAATTAATAGGAAACTAAAAAAACTCCACGGTGGATTAATAAAGATTTAAAAAAGAAGTTGCAAAGGAAAAAACTGCTTTATAAGGCATATAAGTAAGACTAATGAGTGCAAAGTGAATCATAGAGCGTATGAGAACATGAGGGCAACAATTAAGAAGGATTTCAGGAGGCTAAAAGACAGTTGGAGAGGAATCAAAAACATCACCCTGAACTCCCACTTCTTTTAACTTGATGCCCAACCTCTCATGTGGCACCTTATCAAATGCTTTCTGAAAGTCCAGATAAATAATATCATAAGCTCCACTTTGATCGTATCCTTTTGTTGCCTCCTCATAAAATTCCAACATGTTAGTAAAACACGACCTCCCTCTTCTGACCCCATGCTGACTGTTCCTAATAACTCCTGTCCTTGCCATGTGTTGCTCAATCTTCTCCTTAATAATTCCTTCCATTAATTTTCCTGTGATCATGTTAAGCTTACTGGCCTATAGTTGCTCTGATCTGCCCTGTCACCCTTTTTATATAATGGGATGATATTTGTCATTTTCCAGTCATTTGGAATCTCTCCAGTGTGCAGTGGCGTCCTAAAAATATGTGTCAAGGGTTTATATCTGTACTCACTAGCCTTCTTAAGAACACGAGGATAAATATTATCTGGTCCTGATTATTTGTTTGATCTCATCTTATTTAATCTGAGCAGCACTTCTCCCTCTACAATTTCCAAATCCCTCAGTACCTCCTTAGTAGTCCCTGTTACTGCTCTGAGGTTATCCACTTGCTCACTTGTGAACACCTCAGAAAAATGTAAGTTTAGGGCATCCGCTATTTCACTGTCTGTATCTTTTAATTCCTCTTTACTATTTCTGATGCACTTCACCTCCTCCTTGACTGTTCTTTTACTACTAAAATACTGAAAGAATCTCTTAGGGTCGTCTTTTCCTTATCTGCTATATTCCTCTCTAACTGTCTTTTAGACTCCCTGATTTTAAAGTTGCCCTCATGTTCATATATATGCCCTACAGTTTACTTTGGAGTTATTAGTTTTATATGCCTTATTAGTTTCTTTTTACATTTCCTATTAATTCTAAATTTCAAAATGATTGTCCTGTATTACATGTAAACATTTTTAAATCTGTTCCACTGCTCCTTGACTGTCTCCACATTAAAATGATTATTCCAGTCTATCCTCTGCATTTCCTCAAAGTTTTCTCTACCAAAGTTAAACAGTTTTTGCATCTGCACTTTTCCAGAATGCTGATAACTATATTATATTATGGTCATGTGTTTAATCACCTCGACATCCTCAATTTTCAATTTTCTTAACACAGAGAACAATAGAATATTGGCATAAGTGACTAATTGGGTGATAAACAGGTGGACTTTATGAATCTTCAAAACTCAACTTGATGTTATTTGGAAGAATTAAGACTGGCGAGCTTTGTTATGCTTAATGGCCTGTTTTCTTCTAAATTATTGTAATATTTTAATGTGACACAGAAACAAATGAAATAAAACTTCTAAATGTAAAAATAAAATTACAGAACAGTTTAAAACTTTAAAAAAACAAATACGGAAATTAAAATAAAGTCTGAAAAATAACATCAAATGTGTGTAGTTTTTAACATTATGGAATTCACATTTCTCTAATTTTAAGTACCATATATTGGGAACTTCTCAATTCATTTTATTTGAGGTGCACTATCTGTCGGCCAATGGTGTAACAGGTCAAAACTCAAAATCATAAGATCAAACAACAAGTACACCAAAGCTTAAAGGAAAAAGTAACAAGCAAAACATCCAAACTAAAAATCCTTGATGCTTTCAGAACACTCACCAAACGAACTATGGAATCCAAGAGCCTGGATGGCATCACAACATTGTAGCAACGACTACACATGACAGCAAAAATCATTCCTAGTGACAAAACACAGTCACAGTCAGATATTAGACAAAAATACATGTCAATTAATTAATGTTATGCTGTAATGAAAATGAAATTGCAAGGTCCAACATGTCAGAATTGCAAACATAATTCTAACAAAAGTAAGAATAATTTGTTAAAGAAAATACAAGTCTGCAAAATAATACATAAAATGTAATTTATGACAGTAAAAGATGATATTGACATACACTCATGACATAAATTCCCAATGTAGTAGTATTGAAGTATATGCTTATACATTTTTCTTTAAAGATTGTTTTTAAATTTTATGTAGTAATTTCTTCTCTGATGTTGCTTTCACTTTAGGATTTGCAGCAACAAATTTATTTTTCTTTACTATTTCATTTTTTTTTATTTACAACACCTGCTGTTGAAATCATCAGATTTAACATTTTAAATGCTGATGTGATCTCAAAGTTCTTTATCCTTTTGTGGCTACAACAACATTTAAATCTGTTGGCAGTAGAAATCTTCAGTTCTAAGCAGACCCTAGTTGTTGGACTTTGTATTTTGGTTATGACCCCTGCTGATTCTGACTTTCGGTTTCTCTTGATTTTTTCCACATTTAGTTACTTAGTTCTGGTTTGCCTTTCCACTCTTGACCCTCTGCTTTCCTGAGAACATCTCTTAGTTGTTTAGTCATCTTCTGATTTCTTTGTGCTCATAATAATCCTCAAGTACTTGGTTATACTATAGGGCATCATTCTATATTCATAATGCCTATTAGCTGTATTAAATGCTGTTTTCCATTCTTCAACTTTCTTAAAGAAGATGAGATAATACACAAAACAAATCTCTAATTTAGTAGAGGAATCTGTAACTTAATAAACTAAAGATGCGATAAGAAGAAGTTGATATTTGTTTTATTTGTAATTGTGTGCAGATATGTATAGTCAATGCAGGATTTAACCCCTGCTAATGTTTTTCAGCAAAGAACCAGATAGTGACCCTGGATGACTTGACGATCTAACAGACAGTGTTTGTAGGTTCTCTTTAATGTGCTCTTTTGTAGTCCGTACAGGGTCCCAGAAAGAGATTAGATAATGTGCATTGGATGACAAGACAACTTTTTATTTGTTTGTGCACCAGATCATCTTGAAACTGACTGCCAGAGGTAGTGTATTCTAAACACCCATGGCCAATGGTCTTTCCAGTGGCTGTTAGTGTCCTTAGCTTAAGTTTTAAGTGTATAGAAAGAATATTTCATTAAGTCACAAATCTTGTTCTTCCACATCATCTTTTCACAATTTTATTTGTGTTTGATGTGCTTGATCAACCTTCTCCATACAGCTCAGTCCTATATCTCACCCCCAGTCAAACCCTTTCCCTTCAGATCTTCTTTTACTTTATCCATTCACTTCTATTTTGGTCTTCCTTGCTTTGTCATCCTCTGTACTTCCATTCCCATCATTCTATTGCCCACATATTTGTGTTTCTCTTGGCTCTTGTCACTGCCCTCTTTGCCACTTAGTTTGTCTGCCTACACATTTCTTTGTCTTCCTCCCTCCCTCCATGTCGTTTTGTCCCCTTCTCACCATTTATCACATCCTGCACCTCTGTGTTCCATCACCATGTCTCCTTGTCCCCAGGTGGGCTCCTTTCTATTGTCCCACCTAACACCTCTTTACCTACTGTTAATACATCTTTGCTCTTCTCCCACCATTCCCCAACACTCTGAAAGACTGCACTCCATCTCAAACTTTCTTCCCAAACCTCTTCTTAAGCTCTTCCTCTTTTAATCTCCACCACTTTATTCTTGGTGCTGGTTGCTCTGGTTTTATTTTCTTATTGAGTCTGATGTCCCAGTCCCTAACCAGCACTTTAAGCTGAACTGTCACACTTTCCCCATTTTTGACCTTACAGTTCTCTTTAAAATCAGATCTTCCTCACATTATAGACTCTATTTGGCTTTTCCGTTCACCACTTCTCTAAGTCACAGACTCAACAACTTAAAGGCTCCTCCCAGCACTTTTGCCTTATTTGCACTCCATTTCATTTCCTGCACACACAACACTCCTACTTTCCACCTTTCCATGAAATCTTTCAACTCTGATCCTTTCCCAGTCATTGTCCCAACATTCAGTGTCCCCACTCTTCCTTTCTTTCATTTACTCAGTCTTCTTCTTCTGTGTCTTCTGGACTAACTCCATTAACCAGGTCCACGCTTGGCCTGGTAGCGCTATCACACTTCCCACAAGGTGAAATCTCTCCATGTCGTCTACGGTGTATGCCCTAGCATTTTCCGAAGCTGATTGGAGTGATTCCATTATTAATGTTTTGGTTACTACCAAATGCCCTGCCCCTCTGTATTTATTCTAGATTAGGGCTGGCACTCAGTTGGTCCTTCATCTACACTCGCTCAGATTAATCATTGTCTTTCAGTGACAAATGACAACACATCTAGTGGCTGTTCCTGTAGTAAAATTCTCAAGCTGTTTGTTAAAAGGGTGCCAGAGTTTCACTGACTTTCTCTTGTAAGAAGTGCCATTATGAATCTTTCTGGGAGTTTGTCAATGTAGCACCTGAATTTCACATATCCTCTGTAATTTTCCATTATAAACTTTTTACAAATATAAAAATCAATCAATCAACCAATAAACAAACAAATACATAAATAAATAGAAAAAGATTACTTTTCCATGACATTATTTATAAACATGTCATAGTTTACAGGTTTAATTCAATATATTAATAATTTTGTATTTGGTGTTGAAGATGTGCTCTTTATAAAATAAAATATTTTAAGCTCACTGATGTTATGCTTTTATAGAAGGAAACTACAATAGCTGAGTGTGATCTGTGCTGATGTTTTCACAGAAATGTTATTTAGATGGAAAATGACTGAATGTGTGCAATGTCTTTATATCCTTACAGAGAGAATCGGATAACATACAGTTGGTATTTTAAATGTATTGTGGACTGTGGAAACCAGGAGGACTTCACTGAATCAATGAGGCTGAGCAATAGTAAAGTCCACATGAACCCAGACTGGACAGAGGAGATACTAAAGACCATGAGTAACTTTATAAAATGCTCCTCAAGTAAAGTTAACATCATAGTGGACGCGGTGGCACAAATGAAATTAATGAAAGATTTATTCACTTCTTGTCAGACTGCCTGGATATGATATCTTCAATACGGTAAACAACCTGATATGTTTATGGTGGTCTCTGTGCTCTCCTGTCTCTTTTTATAGACTCATTAGATCTCAGTTTTATCATCTCATTCTGACACATTAGTGGTGAGACTGGCAGCCTTGTGATCATTATGTGTCATGCATTCCTTTCAGCTATTACTGGTGCCCATATTTATCAGCCATAAGAATTTGTGCTGCTTTAGAGGAGGAGGACATGAGAAGCATTTACAAAGTGTACTACACCCAGTCCCAGCTAAAAGTGAGAGTACACGTTTGAGAATGAATTATATTGTGACTTCATGCCATCACAAGTGACAAAATGAATCTTACAGTGACATCTTATAGTTTTCTGATACAGACTCAACAATGATAATAACATCAACAACAATAATAATAATACAAATAAAATTTGAAGAAGGCAAAATAAGGTAGGATATTACTCTAAGCTGCACATATTTGTTTCCAATTTACAGCAACATAAAGAATGATACAGTAACAAGCCTCAAGTAGGAAAGACAGAAACACACACACACTGAATGAGAGTTAAACCCAAAATTAGCCATACTTATTTAACCATGAATGCTCCAAGCATTGTTCGTGCCACTCTGTGACAAGCTCCAGCTTCCCTTCTCCAGATTTAATGGTTTTAGAAAATGGACAGATAGATGATCCACAGCTGTGCTTTCAGTTGTTTCACCTTCCCACTGTTATTGCCACAAGAAGCTCTTCGTAACATCACAGTTACTGAATTGCCATGGCTGTAAGTCAAGTTCAGACTTTCAGTGTTTCCAATCATCTTCCAGAGTTGTGTGCTGTATCCCTCTTAGTGATCGCTATGTATCTTCTGCTGTTTTTTATTCATCCAGTGCCCCAGGAGTCTCCATCTCCTTTTGAACCTTTCTAAGCTTGTAAAATGTAATGAGAATGTTCTTGGGATTGAGGGAATGAAGACATTTACTGTCAATTTCCCATCCAGGTCCACTTACTTATAGGGTAGTGTGCTGGCTACTATAGTACAGTTTGCATCCATGATCACCTCTATGTGTTGATACTGTGGTATCGCTTGTGATTCACATATGTATGCTAAACTACACTTGGGCAATGATCTCTACGTGTGTGGTAGTGGCATGAATGCAGCTTGCCTTACCCTTACCTAATGTGTAGTGGGAGGAAAATGTATAAATCTGCATATTAGCACATGAGTTAAACCTTGGCACCAGCTTAGAGAAATGGTTGGTTTTGACATATACCCAAATCATTAGTATCACAAAGCTGCATCATACACGTAATGTTACCACACTAACGTAATGTTAACACTATCATTTTGGCTGACAGCTCATAGCTTCTCTGCATAGATGGAGCAGTCACCTTACATGTAAGATTTTTATGAATATTATTGTCTTTTTAAATCAATATCTTTTATTAACTTTACTTTATTGTTGTTCAGCCTTTCCCAGAGTGTGTTTGTGCCAATCTCTGCTGGAATGCCATCTTCTAGTAGGTCGTAGTGAATTAATATAGGTCATGAGCTCTTCTAAATTCTAATGAATTTAGGAGTACTTTACTAAATTACGAAAACAAATGAAATGCTGTTTCTCTCCTATGAGGAGGACTAAACTTGTATTATTGTAAGATTTTTGAACAAATTAAGACTGCTTTACTACTCAAAGCACTTGATAAATATGGGTCCAGGTGTTTTCTCGTTCCAGCTGGTACTTCTGTTGTCCACATAGCTCCTGCTCCTCCATTTATTTGAACTGTCATGATTGTTATTTCCATTGTTATGTGAACTGTCATGAGTATTTGAGCCCCTGCCCCCAGTTTAAATTTCTTACACAGACCAGTCCAGTACTTGACAACCCTTAAGTTTTTGTGGAGTCAGCCGTGTGAAAGACAAGATCCAGGGGCTTCATGTATAAATGGTGCATATGCACAAAATGTTGAGTACTCCTGTTTCCACACTCAAATCGCGATGTATAAAACCTAAACTGGGCGTAAAGCCCGCACATTCCCATGCCAGCTCAATCCTTGCGCACGCAAGTTCTCCACTCGGTTTTGAAAACTGGCGGCACTCAGCGTCCAAAGCAGTGCTACTGTTCCAGTGTGGTTTCCTTTATTTTTAGATCCAAATCCCTGAAGCGGCTTTATCAATACACTGAAATTAACCACATAAAGTTTATTAGTTTAAGGCATCTGATTGTAATCAACCCGGAACCATATAATGGTGCACAGAATGGCCAAACAATTCCAAATACCATAACTGCTTTAGCATTGTTACTCTCAGTGCACCACTCAGAGTATTTATATCACTGTATCTGAGTAGAGAATCACAGCTCTACAGCACCTGATCAGAAAGAGAATTATCAGGATACAGCATCAAGCACACGCTGCCTCAGCCATGCTGTCTATTTGAAATGCTCACATATGACAAACGCTTCAGAGCCTTTCCTGTACAGACCTCGTGGTTCAGAGACAGTTTCATCCCAAGAACTATAAATGCACTCAATCAGTCCATCAAGTGCTCCTTGTAGAACTGTTTGTACTTATTAGTACAATCACCCCACTGTAAACTTGCACTACACTTATAATACACAACCTGTGCCACTTTATAAAGCGCGTATTTATATATGATGACGATATCATTATTAAAATGAAATGCAGCAAAATATTTACTGCATTTTACAGATAAAATGTTAATATCATTATAATAATCTATATTGTTAATAATTAAACATGTGAGGACACGAGTCGCATCGCTAGTGATGAGCTGGTGCCCGTTCACGGATTGTTCCTGCCTTGCGCTTTATTCTTGCTGTGGCTGGCAACACTGGAAGGATAGATGGATAGAATAATTACACTTATACTACGAAGATATTTCAATGTTCCTTAAAAGTTTTGAAGAATCTGCGTTCTAAGCTTACAGATGGCTTAACGTCTATTACAGAGCTGATTGTGTGGCGAATGGGTACTTGGAGAAAGATAAGGAAGGACAGGAATTGGGGTTAGTACATTTGAAAGAGACAGTACTGCTGCAATAAATTATTTCATCGAAGGTCGCACACGGCGCACCTAGCATCTTGATTTAACTCCTATCATCATGAAAATGATATCAGGTATACATCTCAGTATTTTAATTATTCAGAAAGCTGTAATATCACGAATATAATGGATTCTGTCTCCTGTCAGAGGAAGAGAAAGCTGGTTTAAGAAGCAAGTAGTGATTCACACACATAGAGCACATAGAAGAACACAAACAAAACAAAAGATTTAACGTGCTACTTTTAGTTACGATGGTATTTGAGAAACTAATAAATTAAATGATTTTAAGATGAAGTTTATGATGTTCTAATTTAATGACAAAATAAACTACATGATTAAAGTGGAAATTTTGAGATTAAAGTTGACATTTTGTGCTTTTTACTCACTGTGTGCCTATTTTCTTTTCTCTCTACCCTAATAAGCTTTCATATGACACTCAGATGGTGGGCTACGACTCACCTTTTCACTGTGACTTTGATTTCTGACAAATTCTTTTTATTTCGGGCACTGTGCGACTAAGTTTCTCCGACACTCTATGTCACTTGATCAACTTCCTTTCCTTGTCTCCACTTGGTATTCACTGAAATTCTTCTATTTTATCTCGTGCTTTTGCCTTTGCCAGAGAAGGCTGAGCTTAAGGGCTATTTATATTGATTTGCATATTCAAAGAGGTGTAATTCTGGGAGGAGTTGGGGAGTGGCAGCAGGCGCAGTGCACATGTGTTACTTTCACGCTGACCAGGATTTATATAGCAGAAGAACATGGAAGTTGGTGTACGCACAGATTAATGCATCTTGATTTTTTGTGTGTACGCACATTTTCACTTTGTCCGTCGCCATGTTTTAGTGTGAATTCTACGCACGGCATTGTTCTTGAGGCTCCAGATGAGTAGGATGGTGAGAAACACCAAAATTTATTTTAAGTAATCACGTGTGACAGATGGGGCGCTATCGCTCCTTGAACCCCTGTCCAAGACGCCAGACACCATATAGAAGTCCAAAAGTTGACTTTATTAATTAACAGTAGAACACAAAGCACCCTCCTCCTCTCCACAATACTCATTAAATTTACCAATACAATAATCCAATCCACCACTTCCCGATCGTTGCCACCCTTCCACCCAGCTCAGCTCAATGTCTGTCTTTCCCACAATCCTTTATAGTCCCTGACCCGGAAGTGTTTCGCATCCTTCAGTCCATGATTCCTTATCACTTCCGGTCAGATAAAAGTCCTTTTCTTCACCCGAAGTACGTCCTCTCTCCTGTTGCTGTGACTAAAACGCACTTCCGGGTTATAGGGCACAAACGACTCTCTGGGCCTCCCTGCAGCGTCCTCAGTTGGCCCCTGGCTGTCTAGCAAGTTTGTAGGGAAAACTCCATAGTCCTTGATTCCCTGCTGGTATCTGGGGCACCTCCATGCTGCAGGAGAGCTCCATCTGGCGGCCTGGGGGTATGGGCCGGGATGACAAGCCGCCATAGACCACAGTACTCTACCCCAGTGAAAACCATGGTTTGGAGCGAACAGCCCCATGAGGACATCTTCCTCCAGGAGGATCCATCGGTCGAGCCTTGGCGATGTCTTTGCCACTCCCGTGAAAACCTAGGAGGAACAGTATAAAAATCAGGTCTTTGCACCCCTGTCCCCTAAGAAAGCTTTGTCATCCAGGTCTGCCTGCGGCATTCGTAGCACAGCCGCTGTCCCCCAGTTGCATCCCTCTGCGAGACTGAAAGCACCTCGGCACTTCTAGCTCCGCCCTTTTCTCTGCTAAGGAGGATTCACCGGCTGCCCTTGTGCTTTTATAGCCCTTTTCCATTTTGTCAGGAGACCCCGTTTTATTTTACGGATCTCCTGTTTAATCTGGGCTTGTCCACAGTTTGGGTCTGTCTATGAGTAAAAGAGAGCCCCTTTCCTGTCTGCACCCCTTTATATTTATTTATAACATGGGCGGTGTCTTCAGGACCGAATCACTCCAAAAGACAGTACCATCCAGCTGCTCTGGTTCGATCGGCCCTTCCCCCACTGGTCTGCCATTGTTTCACAGTCCTTGTAGGGCTCGCAGTGACTTGGCACCTGCTACTTATTAAATGCGGGCCAATATCACACTGCATCCCTCTGTTATGTACAATATGGGTCTCGCTTACCTGTATCACCGCATTGTATAATATGGGAGTCTCCGTCCTGATTCACGAGGTACTCGTTTACCTCCTTTATGGACACTTCGCCATCTCTCCCAAATCTCCGACGATCTTCCTTATTGCCGTCAGCATCTGCAAAATATCTCGCACGAGCTTGATCAGTTTTCGAGATCCTGCAAGTTAAAGAGTTATTTAATTTGGTCAGAGGCAGGTTCACTTCCTCGTTTTCCTTACATGCCTGCCGGAGCCAATGAGCCCGTCCGCTGTCGGCACGTGCTCTGACGGGTCTCGCGGAGGCTTCTGGGAATTGGAGTTCTTTGTGTCTGAGGACCGGGTTGCCTTTTTTCGGCGGACTGCGGTCTGTCTTTATTAATTTGTCGACAGACCGATCAGCCATTTCCGACCCTCCTTACCTTCTTGCGAGGTGAGCGGTGCTTCGTTCGCCTCCCCCTTCCCCTTCGGAATGTCCGAGTCCGTCTTCTTGCAGGCAAAGTTGGAAGCAACGGGATGTGGACCTTCTCCTTCCCACAATGCACTGGGTGTGTTCACGTATCCCTCGTCGGCTGCTGACATGCGGACGTCTCCTTTCGTGCTCGTCTGCTCACACAGGAGCACACCAACGTCTTCGGAACATCTCCTGCCTCCCGCAGAGCCTCCAGATGGTCTTCTCTGAGGTACATGCACGGGACAAAGTGAGTTATTTTAAATGGATTGTCCATTAAATCCCCGCCACGCACCTCGTGATGATCGTTCTTCTCCGGAGACTCCTTTTGATGCCGACTACGCCACTGTGACAGACAGGTGGCGCTATCGCATCCCTTGGAGCCTTGTCCAAGACGCGACACCATATAAAAGTCCAAAAGTTGACTTTATTAATAAACAGCAGTGCACAAAGCACCCTCCTCTCCACAATACTCATTAAATACACCAATACAATAATCCAATCCACCACTCCCAGATGCGTTGCCACCCTTCCACCCAGCTCAGCTCAACGCCTGGGCTTTCCCACAATCCTTTTATAGACCCTAACCTGGAAGTGTTTCACATCCTTCAGTCCATGATTTCTTATCACTTCCGGGTCAGATAAAAGTCCTTTTCTTCTCCCGGAAGTACATCCTCTATCCTATCGCTGTGACTAAGATGCACTTCTGGGTTATATGGCAGAAACGACTCTCTGGGCCTCCCTACAGTGTCCTCTGTTGGGCCCTGGGGTATCCAGCAGGTTTGTAGGGAAAACTCCATAGTCCATAATTCCCTGCTGGTATCCGGGGCACCTCCATGCTGCTGGGAGAGCTCCATTTGGCAGCCTGGGGTATAGGCCAGGATGACAAGCCGCCATAGACCAGACACGATAAGTGTAATTCTGTTAGGATTTTTCCTTCTTACTTTTAATTTATTTCTATATTTGTGTTATTTTCTTATTTTCTATTTGTAATTATACTTTTTCTTTTACTTATAGTAAGGTGTTTTAGACTGCCCTTTGTGCCTGAAAATGTAACATAAAATTAATTGTTGTTTTTCTTTCCTCTAGTTTTCAAGATGGTTTTAATGAAGGAAGATTTTGGGCCATGTATCACTTATTTCAGCAGTATGTACGAGTGAAAGGACACAGCAGCCTTCCTCACCTCATCTCTTTATTTGCACCCTTTCCAAGCAAGGTGCCCTTGACAAACATCGAGAGGATTTATAAAAGTGACTTCAATGATTTCCGCTTTCTGAGACGATATCGTCAGGACAAAGTCACAGTTCCACAGCACAAAGAGGCTTTACAACAACTTCGGTTATTCATGTTCAGAAGTCTTTTGGAGACTGAAAGGTAAGTTTCCTTGCTGATCAATAAACGTTAGGTAGACTAAAATAAGGATGGACATCTCTGAAGCAGTCGTAGATATAAAGGGATTAAGGAGATTGCCCATGGTAACCCAAGGGTTTTGTTCTCTGTGGTTAATAAATTGCTTCAACCTGCATCTGGCCCAATCACCTCTTTTACTAAAGAATGACATTTCTTCACTTTTTCTGTGATAAAATTACAACTCTAAATTATTCAACTAATACAAATCCATCCTCCATGTGTGTTCCGTGTCTACAACAATCTGTGTAAACACATCGTTAAAACAGAAATGTTTTTCATGTTTTAATAATAACTGACAAAATGTTGACTCAAAATTACAGACTCAAATCAAATGTATGTTTTATTTTAAAATAGTAAGAATAAGAGCAGCTCACTTCTCAAAATGAAGGTCGAACCCGTGAAGGTTTGATTACCAGTCAACAGTTCTTACGGTTGTGCCATCAAGCGGTCGTATCAAAGGGATGTCAATGTCGAATCTAACATGGGTTCTTTTTCTGCAGTTATATTCTTGAATAGAAGTGCACATGATCTGTTATATATTTACTTTTGTGAAAGTGTTTTTTTGATATTTGGACTTCAGGCTTCACACATTATACACTTCATGTCTACATTTTGTCAATTATTACTAAAACATGAAAACGCTTCTGTTTTAATGATGTGTTTACATAGACTGTTGAAGACACGGAACACACATGAAATGCATGTGTTCCAAATAATGATATAGTATTTACTCTACAACTCTAAGCAACTGACATGCAGGTAAACAGACTTGAGCTGAGAAATCTGTGCAGCGGTGGGGATGTGATAGTAGGCTGCTTACTGCTTATTGACAGAGTTACAAGAAAAAGACGCAGACAGAGAGGTGCGAAGGATTTAACTTGGCATTGATTTACGAGTTTTTCGTAGGCTTTGGTAATTCTAGTGTTAATGAACGTTGTTCAGAAATTGGCGAAAGTCTACATTAACACTGTTGTGGTTGAACCAATGTTAGACTTTCACAAATAACCAGCTACGTTTAATAATAATAATAATAATAACAATAATTTTTACATTTATATAGCACTTGTTGCAAAAATAAAATATTACAATTTAGTTACCATGTAATCGAGTGTAAGTAAATAACTACTTTTTATTGTGAACAGGGGCTGAATGCACCCCTAGAAGACACGGACACTCCTCCAAAACCCCTTCTTTAACGCTGATACAATGGGATTAAATACAATTTACCTCCTCTTTGCTTCCTTCACTTGCTGGACCTGTGCTGTTGCTCTGTTGCGTGATATGCTTCTCGCACAGGGCTTCACATACTTAAAAGCATGAACAGCAGCTGTCCTTTCTGGCTCTTTGGTTTGTCTCTCTCTCCTTCTCCAGACATCCTCTGCTCCTTTTGGTGGATCTGCTCCTGACGCGCACCCTGAGGAAGGCATCATGAGGAAGATGTTTTGCATCTTTTAATTGAGAGCTGGAACTGTCACCTCTGTTTTCACATGGATTTCTTTTTACTTTTGAAAGAGACATATGTCTCTACAATCTCTTGTGTTTCTGTGCAAATCTGTGACTCAAGCGTGACAATATATAAAATCCTAAGCCTTAAAGTGCAATGATTTTGTGCAACAATTTTATGTGACGCTTTTATGTCATGCTTTAAATTGGGTTTATTTTAAAACCTACATATATATGTTTGGTATCACTCTTTTCAGAATTTATCTAACTTTAATGTGATGTTGTTACATTTTCAGATTCTTATTCCGTTTTTAAATTATAAACTAAAAATATCAAGAACTCATGTATGGAGTGTTATTTGATTTTAATAAATTCAATAAAATACATTTTTAAAATTCTCTCCTTTATTACGAACTCCAGGGGTTCCAGAGTGCATCTTATAATTGTGCTAGCCCTTTTAATTAGTTTGTTGATTCAGAGGCTCTTTGGTGCTGTGAAAATCAATAAGCAGTTCCTTGGTTTCCCTGATGTTAAGATGCAGACAATTCTCTTTACACCAAGAAACAAACTTTTACACCAGACTCCTCTTCTCCTCATCCCTTTATCAATACACCCCATAAGTGTAGAATAATCTCAGAATGACACAACATGCTGTTATATTCTTTAAGTTGAACAATATAAGTCTATGTCCTTGTCGTGTTGTGTTGTCATTTGCAAGCAATTTGGTGTTCTTCACTTTAAGCCCACTTAGAGTCCACCAAACACAGATGTTAATGTGTTTGGAGTGATTATGACCCCAAGGCTGTCTGATAGGCATTCAAAGATTTTTCCAAATTGACTTTAATTTGGTGTATTTCCAAAACACGTGGCCAATGAGGCTGGAGCTTGATGGCAAAGCTTGCTGGTTGAATCTTGCCCTGGATACGTTTGGGACAATTTTAAATGAGGTAAATGTCATCAATGAAAGATATTAAGTTGAATGATTGAAAAGTCCTTTTCCCACCATACCCTAGGATCTTTGACAGGGAAAGAATTTAATTTGTTTTCATATATTTTTGAGATGCTGTCTGAGTCTTCAAATTTGACCAGTAATTCTGGAATAGAAATACAAGTAAAATGCCGTTACAACAAACTGTCAGGGAACTAAATATTTTTTCGTTGTAATGAAAATTTTACAGTGAGATTCTGTATTTGTCTCTATAGTGCTTTCTTTAACTTATGTCCAAGCACTTGCAATCATTTCAATAGGTTCTTTCTTGTTAATTTTAATCTACTCCTGTTTACAAGTTATGCTGATGAGAATTTTTCTCAGCATTTCCTTGATAATACACTTTCTGGGTGCGAACGATGCCCAAATCCAATGGCTGAAGCACTGCTGTGCAATTGCGTGGGAGGATTTCAGTGCGAACTTTATCTAAATGTGAAAGCCTATCGTGGGCAGCACAGTTATCAATCAGAAGCCAGATCATCCTTTTCTTCTTCTTCATATTGTTAAGTTTCTAAACTCTTTGGGATCCCTCCAACTCCCCACCAAACGGGAACGTCATGCTGAAGTGCGTCCCAAGCACGATTGCTGCATCTGTGGAAGATTGTTTGTCCGTTGCCGGGAAACAGTAGGCTCACAGCAGTGCAATGAAGCACCACAGAAGCAAATCCTAAAAGATCAGGGTCGTACATCCCAATACATGAGGCGGAGTCTCAGTACTTTAGCAAAGCCAGCTTTATGCAGCTTGTAACAGGAACAGCACGGTTATTTATTGTAACATGATCTGCCACTCTCCTATACACAGACACAGCAGTCAGGCAGGATTGTGGCCAGGTTAGTGGCCAAGTAATCCTGTTCCATGCATTTACAATGTTCCATGCATCACCCATTGAGATCTTTTCTGTTTGCTTTGGTGAAGAGCCACAGCAGAGTTGTGAGCCTTCTGTTGCCCTGGCAATGGATAAACAGTCTTCCACAGACGTGGTGATTGCACTTCGGGATGCTCTTCGGCGTGTTGTCCAGTTGGGGGAGGTCCCAAGAGAGTTTAGAAACCTCACATTTTCTTGAATGAGTGCCGCATTAATAGCAATGTTTCTTGAACGAGTATCACTGAACCACATAAAAACGGCTTTATCGATGTCTTCAAATGCAGTAGTTTGCATACATTTGCAACCCAAGATTTTTCTTTTTTTGCTCGGTCTTTCAAGAAAGTTGTCGGTGTCGATGGCGAAATTCTGAATTCACTGGCCACATCTTTTTCTATTTGCCGCAATCGAGGGCTGCAAAATGTAAAGTTTTTTTTCTCATTTCTATAAGTGGGTGGCAATGAGTTAAATTCCAATGAATGTTTTTCAGATTTTGACGAGCAATAAGCAAAAGGTGTCACTGAAAACCACCTAAAACAAAAATGGCAAAAAGTACAAAAAGTTTGAAGAAAGAAACTTTTTTACAGTGTTTCTGTTTGGGGATCAAGTTGCACAACTGAGCTGTGACCACAGAATTAACTGCTCTGTGGATGATTCATTCAGGCATTTCAAGGTCTTTTGGCACTTTTGTTGTAATGAAAGTATCTGTTGAATGTGCTTCATAGTAACAAGATTTCTATAGACTTGTGTCATATGGGAAAACTTTCGGGATCATAAAAATACGTTGTAATGAAAATTTCATTGTAAAGATCTTGTAACGGAATTTTACCTGTAGGTGGGAGGTGAGGAATAGTGGGGAGATTTCTTTTACCAAAATGTCTAATTTGAAAATAGTGGGAAAAATTGTGTTGATGGCAAATTAAATTAGAAGCATAATTGTTCCATAAGATATAAAGACATTATCTACATACAAGTCCCTAATTGATTGTCATGTAGAGGTGCAACAGATAAAAGCTCCTCTGCCTTGAAGTGTTCCATGTTTCTGAGTGATTGATTAACAACTGGGGTAATTGTAATATTGACAATATTTTGTATTTACTTGGGCACAAAGCAGGGCATATAAAGAAGTACAGTAAGATTTATTTCTTTTGCAGACCAAGCTTGTGTGAATTACCAAAGCCTACGAAAAACTCATAAATCCGTCCCACCTTAAATCCCTTAGCACCTCTCCATCAGCGTCTTTGTCTTGTAAATGTGTCGATAAGCACAAGCAGCAAGCAGCCTGCTATACCATCCCCACCGCTGCAGAATGGGCAAGAAGTTCTCCTAGTGAAGTATTTTATTAGGAATATCAAGACATTAAGTCCACTTTTACTCAAAGTACAGTCAAATTGGCTTAGGAAATAAACCCACCAATATGACCACAGCATGTCATAGGAATGCTTAGCTCGATTGATTTCTCTGGCTTTTGCCTCTATAGTACTCCCTGTGTTTTCATGAGGTGGAGTAAAAAGAAAAAGAAACTCCAGTGCACAACCGTAGCAGTTCATCTTCAAGGGAGCATCGTGTCTAGTTAGAAAGCATTCAGAAAGGGCACAAATAATTCAAAGGACTAAGTGCTCTGACGTCAGAAAAGCATCCATTTTATTTACTAATACATTGCTGTAAGACAATATGACAATGTGTACATCTACAGGAATTGTACTGAAGTGAGTACCTGAAAGATAAAGAGAGTCCAATTACCACAATGTAGTCATTTGTGAAGGCCAAATTCATCATTTCAAATCATAGGTCATTTCATTGTTCCCAATGTAGGAAGTATTCTTTAAAACTACTAAAACACTCACCTAAACATATTGCAATAGAAATGCTACATGTAAAAAGTGATACATAATTTAAAGAGTTTATCTCAAGCAAACGAGCACTGCATTCTAGACTGATTGATGACTGAATGATATCGAAAGGAAAAAGAGAGTCCTTACCTTTAAGGCATTTGCTGTGTTTGAGCCATAAGAATCATTTCACTACACACAGTACCTGATAAAGCTATGCAGTACAGATAATTAAATATTATGAATTTCTGCAAATCAATTTTGTAGCATTTCAATAATTTGAATACATTACAATTTGCTAACAACTACACGCAACCATAAATATGCTGACCTGCACATTCAGTTCATTCTACCTAATGCCACAGAGGAAACTGATCTTTGAAGATCAAGGAAAACAGTGAAAAAGTGAAACTCCACAAAGCAACCTATGAATCCATTCATCACCTAACTTTTAAGAACAGTAAACTAAATTGGATACTATTCATTGTACATTTTCAAAAATACATGCATTTTATATAAAAGTTTAGGTATTTATAGGTGAAAACACTTGACTTTCTACTGTATTCCAATTCAATAGTCTCATACCACATTGTCCTTTTACAAAATATATTTTACATTATCACATATTGGTTAAGGATATACAATATCAAGCCCTTGAGAAACGTCTGAGTGAGTGAGAAAAGGAGAGAAAGGCAGTATATACTTCAGTAATGGAAAAGAAAGAGCAGAGAGGAAGGTCCTTGTTCTTCCCTATCTTGTCTGGAATTACTGGAAGCAGAAATAATTGTCATTTAATAAATCAGTTAGAGCACACAACCCCAAGTTTAAGACCACTATTCCCTGCCCCATAATGCCATTGACACGACACAGGGCTGAAGATAGACACAACTCACTGGAGACCTGCATTGTGATCTGTTGGTCAAAGTCTTCTTGTGGAGTTCTAAAATACCAAATGATTGTCAGAACCTTTAAACTGAGAATTAGGAAGCACTATCCGTGGAACACAGAATGTCCTTCTTCACGTGTCGAAAATGAAGATGGTTGTCTTAGGCTGGAAGAAAAACAAAATTCAGAAATACTGTAGGCTGACAAATTCTAAAACTGTTCTGCCCTTAAAAAGCTTGAAATGCTGGCTTTCTGAAATAAGAGAAGACACCTAAGAAATGTAAATCTGGATATTGCAATAAATTCTATGAATACAAAATGGCAGGCTATTTCTTTTAATCAGAACAAACTAATAAAAGATCCAGCCAATGATGCTTTTAAACATTTATCAAAATATATGTTGCCTGTCAATTGTAGGTAATGTTGTCTAGAGTCTAATTTGAACTTTCTTAAACAGGAGGTAATTGAATATTGCTTTAACACTTGACCTTTGTTGTTACTTGTGCTGTAAATATATATATATAGAACTATGAAAAAGATCATGAAAGTGACCTAAGTGTATTCAAACTTTTGACTAGTAACATTACTATACTTGATAAAAATAGTATATCAACTATTAAATGTGCTTATTTTAGAAACTGGTGCACTTTTACCACTTTTCAGTTGAAAATCTCTTGCTATTGGCTCAATCTCTCTTCACCTTCTTTCTGAAATATATTTTGGTATCTGA
This sequence comes from Polypterus senegalus, assembly GCF_016835505.1. Lineage (NCBI taxonomy): Eukaryota > Metazoa > Chordata > Cladistia > Polypteriformes > Polypteridae > Polypterus > Polypterus senegalus. The sequence goes on from NW_024385792.1 coordinate 263,129, forward strand.
AATACCAGGTTAGTGATAGGTTGTACTTCTGATTAACTATCATATATTTGATATACAGGACAATTACAGGACAGCGCAATTATAAGTACTCCATCGCGGTCACTGATATTTCATTATGATCCGTTACACTTGGCTATGTTCAATTCAACGAACAATTACATATAATAGAAGTTATTATAAAAGAATTGAGAGCTGAATCTATTCAGCAATTTACTATTCAGAATTCAGAATTGATTCCAAACAGCCCTGTAATAATAAACAGACCTGCTTGTTGTTTAATACTTTCTAAGAGTGCTTAGTATTACACGGCACCTGAAAGTTTATTCAGCTAACATCTTTATTACAATCTGGTATAATTCAGACTCTAGCAGTAAAGTATGATATTATCTAATATTAGTAAAACTTTACAAACTCACTGCCATCTTGATTTCTAACTTAAACTCTGTCTTCTTCTTTCCTTGAAAAGCTTTCAGAAAGATTTATTCAAAGTCCACCATTCCTTCGAAGCTCCAACAAAAACAATGATGGACGTATTGAAACTGACATCAGGGGCATTCTGTGTCTGAAGTCATAGGTATTGGACTGCAGCTAGACCCTTCTCCTGCACACAGTGGCTCCCCTTAAAACAAAAGTGATCAAAGCACATAGAAAGTCTCCTTGGTTTAATGAAAACACTTGAGCTCTTAAATTAGAGTGTCAAAAACTGGAGCAGATGGAGAACAACAAAGCTACTTGTCTTTCAAATTGCATGGACAGAGATTGTTAAAAATGTAAAAGCTCTCTTTAAAGCTCGCTCAGAATACTATTCTACATTAATAGATAGCAATAATAAAAATCCTAGGGTACTGTTTAGAACAGTGGCTAAATTAACAAATGGCAATTCAGATCAACAGTGCAAAATACCAACAGATATTAGCAGTACAGACTTTATGAACTTCTTCAATGAGAAAATTAAAAATATAAGATCCCAGATCTCAGCATCACAGTACAAACCAAATACTAGCTTAGCAGACCCTGCACATTGCATTCAGCACTTTAATAATTTTAATCCTGTAACTGAGCAGGAAGTCTTAACTTTAATTTCTAAAATGAAACCCACTACTTGTTCCTAGATCCAGTGCCAACAAAACTAGTAAAAAGTGCAATGGATGTTCTTGCAGCACCTATTTTTAAACATTATCAATAGTTCATTATTGCCTGGCACATTATCTGATGCACTAAAAGTGTCAGTCACTAAACCATTACCTAAAAGTCAGACCTAGACCCACACATACTAAATAATCATAGGCCTATTTCAAATTTACTGTTTCTCTCTAAAATACTAGAAAAGTAGTCGCCAGTCAGCTTCAGTCACACCTTACGCATCACAATTTATTTGAGAAATTCCAGTTTGCTTTCGCACTGGTCATAGTACAGAAACAGCACTAACACGGGTTGTAAATGACATTCTGATATCCTCTGATGAAGGAAACTCCACTGTAATTATGTTGTTGGACTTAAGTGCAGCATTTGACACCATTGACCATTCTATTTTACTGCACAGGCTAGAAAATGATGTTGGGCTTACAGAAGCTGTGCTCACTTGGTTTAGTTATTTATTAAATTGATCCCAATATGTACAGAAATGAAGTTCAATATGGTGTCCCAGGGCTCAGTACTGGACCTTTACTGTTTTCACTTTACATGCTTCCACTGGGATCTCTCATTAGGAAACATAATGTTAATTTTCACTTGTATGCAGATGACACCCAGTTATACCTTTCATTTAAATCAAATGAAGTTTCTCCAATGTTGTCTTTAATTAGTTGTGTTAGTGAATTAAAGGAGTGGATGGATGAGAACTACTTGTCTTTAAATACAGATAAAACAGAGATGTTAATTGTTGGAGGGAATGACGCTGATCACAAAAATATTTTGTCATCATTTAACTCAGTTGGAATCCCAATTAATTTTACTGAATCAGCCCGCAATCTAGGAGTTATCTTTGACTCTAGTATGTCATTTAAAGCACGCACACATTACAAAATTGTCCAAATCATGTTTCTTCCATCTTAAAAATGTTAGGAAATTAAGGCGCTTTCTAAATAAACAGGATTCTGAGAAATTAATTCATGCATTTATTTCTAGTAGGATTGACTACTGCAATGCGGTGTTCACTGAATCTTCAAACTGTCCTTTATACAGCATCCAGTTAATCCAAAATGCTGCTGCAAGAATTATTACAAGAACAAGAAAATACAAACTAAGTTTAGGGCAGATATCAAAATCCTCCTTTTAACATATAAAGAATTAAATGGCCAAGGTCCAGCTTACTTGTCTGAACTTATCATGACTTACAAACCTGAGCGCACATTAAGATCTCAAGATGCCGGTCTGCTTAGGATTCCAAGAATTAATTAAATAACATAGATAGATAGATAGATACTTTATTAATCCCAAGGGAAATTCACATAATCCAGCAGCAGTATACTGATAAAGAACAATATTAAATTAAAGAGTAATAAAAATGAAAAAATGAAGAAAAAAAAAAAAAAATAAAAATAAAAAAGCAGACAATAACTTTGAGTAATGTTAGCATTTACTCCCCCGGGTGGAATTGAAGAGTCGCATAGTGTGGGGGAGGAACGATCTCCTCAGTCTGTCAGTGGAACAGGACGGTGACAAAAGTCTGTCACTGAAGCTACTCCTCTGCCTGGAGATGACACTGTTCAGTGGATGCAGTGGATTCTTCATGATTGACAGGAGTTTGCTTAATGCCCGTCACTCTGCCACAGATGTCAAACTGTCCAACTTTAATCCTACAATAGAGCCTGCCTTCTTAACAAGTTTGTCCAGGCGTGAGGCGTCTTTCATCTTTATGCTGCTACCCCAGCACACCAACGCATAGAAGAGGACACTCGCCACAACCGTCTGGTAGAACATCTGCAGCATCTTACTGCAGATGTTGAAGGATGCCAACCTTCTCAGAAAGTATAGTCGGCTCTGACCTTTCTTACATAGAGCATCAGTATTGGCAGTCCAGTCCAATTTGTCATCCAGCTGCACTCCCAGATATTTATAGGTCTGCACTCTCTGCACACAGTCACCTCTGATGATCACAGGGTCCATGAGGGGCCTGGGCCTCCTAAAAATCCACCACCAGCTCCTTGGTTTTGCTGGTGTTAAGATGTAAGTGGTTCGCACCATTTAACAAAGTCTTTGATTAGCTTCCTGTACTCCTCCTCCTGCCCACTCCTGATGCAGCCCACAATAGCAGTGTCATCAGCGAACTTTTGCACGTGGCAGGACTCCGAGTCATATTGGAAGTCTGATGTATATAGATTGAACAGGTTGGGCTTTTAGTTACAGGGCCCCTAAACTGTGGAGTGATCTGCCTACTACTATAAGAGATGCCCCTTCGGTCTCAGCTTTAAATCTCAGCTGAAGACTCACTACTTCAGTTTAGCACACCCTGACTAGAGCTGCTGATTAACTATACATACTGCATCTCTGTTGTAAGTCATTAGTACTAAAACATAAGTAACATGATAGTTATAATTGGATACTAACCCTCACCTATTCTGTTTCTTTTCTCGGTACTCAAATGTGGCACTTGGTGCCACGGGCCCTGCCAACTTGTTTTGCCTGTCTAAGGTAAAGTCATCCCTAATGGAGGATCACAAGGGTCCTTTCATCGGATTGGCTGGCACAGCGCTGTGGAATGGCCAAATGGGGAGGCAGCTTGATGGATGAGGTCTCCAGGACTCTAAACAAATCCAAATCATATTATGTGATATCATCTACTGTTCAATACTGCTCCATACTTGTGAAATTTTTATTTTTATACTGTATTGAGAATTTGTTCTGTTCTGTGTATTGTATTGTATTGAGCCCCTTCTTTTGACACCCACTGCACACCTAACCTACATGGAAAGCGGTTTCTCTTTCAACTGCCTTTCCCGAGCTTTCTTCCATTTTCTTTCCTCCCTACTAGGTTAAGAGACAGGGCCTGTGAAAGCCCATTGCGTCACTTCTTGTGTGGTTTTGAGCTATACAAAAATAAATTGCATTTTATATATATATTTTATATATATTTTTAAATATATTTTATAAATATATTTTATATTTTTATTTTATATATTTTCTGTTGAAGTCCTTCTCTGGTAATCCCTTTATCTCTAATGCATTTTGAAAGTGTTTGGTCAATGGCTCAATGGTAATTGCAAAAAGCAATGGTGATAGAGGGCATAGTTGTTGAGTACCAAGTTGTAGTTGGAAGTAGTTTGAAATAATGTTGTTAATACAAAACAGAGGCTTCTGGACTGGTATAAAGTCATTTGTTCTATGCACATACAGTATGTTTAGGCCAAACTCATATTTGTGCAATGTGATGAACAGGTAGTCCCATTTGCTTCTTCAAAGGCATTTTCTGCATTCAAAGATAATAAGATCTCTGGTGTGTTAGATTTTATGGGTGAATATATTATATTATACAGACACCTGAGTGAGTGAAGTTGGGCAGGTTTTGTTTAATAAAGTTTCTAATTTGAGTGCAGTGAAAGAAATGTGTTGCTGGAGAGTTAAATTTGGAGTGTAACTGTTTATAGGATGCTAAGACATCTGACTACAGATCTCTAAGTGATTTAATCCCAACATTTTTCCAGGCATTAAAAATTGCATATGTTTGAGAGGGTGGAAAAAGGTGGCTATCATGTAGAAGTGCCACAGATAAAAGTTTCTTTATCTTAAAATGCTTTCTATATTGGTTCCATTTTCTGAGTGAGTGAAGCACAATTGGGTTGTTAGTATATTGGCGATAATTTGTATTTATTGGGATACAAAGCAAAGAATATAAAGATGTACTGCAGGATTTTATTTCTATTGCCGACCAAGCCTGTGTATGCTTGTCTATTTCTGTCCATGCGCTTTTTTATAGCTTGTATGTTTGCTGCTCAGTAATAAAACTGAAATTTAGGTAGAGCCATACCACCTTCCGCTTTAGGTCTTTGTAGGGTTGCTCTTTGGATACGTGGATGTTTTGAATTCCAAATAAATGAGGTTATGGTGGAGTCTAATTTCTTAAAAATGATTTATTGATGTACTGCGGTGGGCTGGCACCCTGCCTGGGATTTGTTCCTGCCTTGCGCCCTGTGTTGGCTGGGATTGGCTCCAGCAAGCCTTGCTTAATTTTTTCCATACAGACATTGCAATTTTGTTGATAAAGAGCTTTATGTCGACTTGTGATGTTTACCCCCCGGTATTTAAACTGATCTGAGGTGATAAAAGGAAGGTGTCCAATCTAATATTGTGTGCTTGAGAATTCACTGGGAAGAGCACAATTTTATTAAAATTAATTCTGAGACCAGAAATCTTTTGAAATTCTGTTAGTGCTGTTAGATCTGCAGCACAGTATTTTGTGGGTCTGATCTATACAGCACCATATCATCTGCATAGAGAGAAACTTTCTGTTCAAGTCCTTCTCTGATAATCCCTTTATCTGATAAGCATTTCGACAGTGAACTGCCAGTGCCTTAATGGTGATTGCAAAAACTATTGGTGACAAGGGGCTTCATTGTCTGATACCATGTTCTAGTTTAAAGTAGTCTGAATTAATGTTCTTAATACAAACTGAAGCTTCTGGACTGGTATACAGTAGTTTGATCCATGCACAAATGTTCAAGCCAAACCCACACACACCCTTTTCCAAATTTCATTGGCTTTGTTCTTATACAGTTTCCACGATCCTGAATGTCACCACTCTCCTTATAAATGGGCACAATCCCACTGTTCCTCCACTTCTCTGGTATTCTAACCTGTTCATAGATCTTATGCATTAGATCCCACAATACATCTACACCTTCTCCTAGGCTGTTGCACACTTCTGTTTATATTTCATTTGGTCCTGTTGCTATTTCATGTTTCATTGTTCTCAGCACCTTTTTAATTTCTTCCCTACTTATTCCTGGTACTTCATTTGGGACCCCACCCTCAGATACTACCCTTGGATTTTATTCATTCAACAGGTTTTCAGATTACCCTTCCATCTCTTTTGACCTATCTTGCACTCTCAATACCACATTGTTCATCTTTAATCTGCTTTGTCTGACTAAAATCCTTCCAAGCCTTCACTATTCTACAAATCCTTCTCTCTCCCTCTTCTGTCTCCAGTTTTCATGCACCTCCTCCAAAACTTGTCCCATGGCTGTAGCAACTAAACTCCTTTCTTTTCCTTCTTCTTTTCTGCCTATACATTTCAGTATCTTCATCCGCTTTAATCGGTACCAAGTCTGCTTTGCTCGCTTCTTAACCTTTATTACATCCTGCACCATTCTGTTCCACCACCATGTCTCTTTGTCTCCAGGTGGGCTCCTTTCTGTTGTCCACCCTAACAGCTCTTCACCTTTTTAATATAACTTTGTTATTCTTTTCCCACCATTCTTCCACACCCTGAAATGACTGCATTTCAAACTTTCTTCCTAGACTTGTTCTTCAGGTCTTTCTCTTTTAATCTCCACCACTTTATTCTTGGTACTGCTTGATCTGGTTTGATTCTCCTGCTGATTATGATCTCCTAGTCTATCAGTGCTACTTTATGCATGCACTGACACACTTTCCCCATTTAGGACTTTACAATTATTTACCTCTTTCAAATAAAATCTTCTGCATGTTCAAAAGTCAATTCATCTTTCCTTTCACCACTACTGCAAGTCACTGTGTCTTTCTGCTCTTCTCAGTGTAAACCCTCTTCTTATTAGAGTCACTCATTGTGAATAAGTTCACATTTATAGACTCTCTGACTGAGGAAGAAAATTCAGAAATGGATTGAAGAAAAGTGAGAATTGTAAATAAATGTTTAGGCCAGGGTGAGAAAACCAGAATAGATAAAATCACTAAATGACCAAACACGCTAATCAATACTCATAAAAACTAGCTAGTTTGGAACTTACAACTTAGAAAGAAAAGTTTAGAAACACTTTAATAATTTTATAGGAATATCCAGAAATTGGAACACTGGTTCCAACATCTCTGCAGTCTTTCTTTTTAAATCCTCATCTGTCACTTAAGTGAAGAAGCACTATGCTGTGTTCTACTGGTAGCATGCTAACCTCCTTAGCGTTGCATTTTATTCCAAAAAACATGGAAAAAGTGGTTTTTGGCATGAAAAATTAAATTTTATTAAATCTCAAAAGTATAATAATGGTACAGATAAATAAATAATAATAATAATATGAAATGAACAATAATATCAAAATAATAATAACTAATAATAATACTACTAATGATGCCAAAACAGTATATAATCTTAAAATGAGTCCTTTATGTGGTAAATCTTAAAATACGGTGAAATCCAGCATTGCTTTTTGATTCTTTTGGATTTTCTTTCCATATTTATAAGTTTTGAAGAGCACACTGCACAAGTATGAGTTGGATTCTGGCTTTTTTCCATTGGATGTATATAATCAATAAAATGTCTACCAGTAAGACACTCTGGATTGATCCATGATGTGCTGGATTGACCGCATCTCTTTAGCGTAGTGTGGACGGTATGGTAAATGTGCAGCAATGATTTGTTTTACAAGCTGGTATGTAAAGTTTGCTTGAGATACAATTTCACCAGCCTCTTGTTTGTATAAGACAAATGCATTCCAAATGCACGGTTCCACCAGATGACAAAATATATCTTTTTGTAGTATTTCTTTTGTTGCCTTCGCATAATGGAATAGAAAGTCCATTCTTGATCTACACAATCTACACTACCCATTGTGTTATTTTAGTCAGCCACAGCACTAAGGCTTCGTAACCTGCTTGTTGCCTTTGCCTGTCCAGTGTAGCTGCACAGTCCTAAGAAGACAAGCATCTTACTTGTCCTTCCATTTCAAAACAAGCACTTTACCCTTTTGCCAACCTACTAGTGCATCTCGCTGTAATTTAGCTCTGCCAAAGTCTTCTAGCATGCCACGATGGTTCGACACACTGGTCACGTGCATCAGTCTTTCTTTGCAGTAAGATGTCAAATAGCTCTGGCGAAGTATAAAATTGTCCACAGTTACACAGTAACCTTGATCCAACAAAGCATCTATCAAAGTTGGAACCTATCATGTAGCAACACCTTACTGATCGTATTTTGGATCAAACATTGTCCCTTTCTCTGTGTACGGGACCAAATTCCAGACATATCCCATTTTAGATTCACAAAGCTTGTAAAGGTTTATGCTACATCTTGATCTTTTGATGCGATTTACTGTATCCATGACAGTCTGCCACCATAAGCCATTAGACTTTCATCAATGCTGACATCACTGTCCGAAATGTAAATGCGCTGAAATTTTACTTCAGTGGCCTGGTATATCTCCCAGGTTCTCTTCTTTTGGGTGCTAGGGGCGATGAGATGGGTATTTTCATCAAAGTCTTCATTGTTGGTAAAGTGTAGATATTTCATAATTAGTGAAATCCTACACTAAGACATAATTTCTACAAAGAATGGCAGCACTGAGAGCACTTTAACAGCCTGAGGATTCTTAGTTCTAACGCTTATGTTTGACGCGTCTCTACAGTGACACTCAGGACTAATGCTTTTAGCATGGTTTTCGCAGCTCGAATGACACTTGGGCCTAATGCTAGGATGTTAATGTAGCCCCTTATTGTTACAAGTCCTCTTTATTTCTCCTTTATATAAAAAAAGAGAAAAAATATTACTGTTTACATAAAATTATTTTTATACATGTCACAGTTTGCAGGTTTTATTTCAGTGTATTATTTGATGTTGAACATGTAGCCCTTTGAAAATAAAACATTGGTTTTATGCCTATGTAAAAGGATATTACAATGGCTCAGTGTGACCAGTGCTAAGGATTTTACAGAAATTAGATAATAAAAGAAAATAACAGAATGTGTGTATTGTCTTTACATCCTTACAGAGGGAATCAGAACAGCTACACTTGGTATTTTAAATGCATCGTATACGGAAGCCAAATGGACTTCAATGAATCGTTGAGGCTGAAAATAATGAAGTCCATGTGGACACAGACTGGACAAAGAAGACACTGAAAACAGTGAGCAGCTTTATAAAATGCTTCTCAAGTAACGTCAAAATCATAGTGTACTACAATAATAAAATTGAAAGGTTTGTTCACTTTTGTCAGACTGCCTGGATTCCATATCTTCAATAAGGTAAATAACCTGATATGTGTATGGTTGTCTCAATACTCTCCTGTTTCTCACCAGGGCCTCATGTATTAAAGGTGTGTATGCACAAAATGTTGCGTATGCCCGCTTCCACACTCACATTATGATGTATAAAAACTAAACTTGGTGTAAAGCCATGCACATTCTCACGCCAGCTCATTCCCTTGCATACACAAGGTTTCAGCTCGGTTTTGCAAACTGGCAGCCACAGCATCAAAGCAGTCCTACTGTTCCTGTGTGATTTCCCTTTATTTTTAGATTCACATCCCTGACACAGCTTTATCAAATACACTGAAATTAACTGCATATCGTTTTAGTTTAAAGCAGTGGTTCCCAAACTCGATCCTGGGGACCCACTGTGGCTGCAGATTTTGTTAAAACCAACTTCTGTTTTTCTTGGTCTCTTAGCCTAATTAAGTGAGTCATGATGTCCCAGTTTCTGTGTTTTGGAGTCAATGTAGAAATTGCAAACTAAGGCTGGTAGATTTTTTAAAATGTAATAAGCAGTTAAATGGGGAATGTTTTTTTAAGTTAACAGTATTTTCAACCTAATTTTCATTCTGCTTTTCCATGTGCTCTGGTTTTAATCGTTTATTTACTACTTAGCGGTCTGACACTGAGTCTGGGAACCACTGGTTTAATCACAGGTGTAGAGCAGCTGATCGGATAGCTCTACTGCAGATTTTGTCAAGAACGGAGAGAAATATTAGGATACAGTATTGAGCACATGCTGCCTCAGCCATGCGCACAGTCTATTTGAACTCCACCTATACGGCAAACACTTCAGAGTCTTTCCTGTAATGGACCTTGCTGTTCAGAAACAGTTTCATCCCAAGAGCTCTAAACACACTCAATCAGTCCATCAAGTGCTCCATGTAGAGCTGTTTGTACTTATTAGTACAATCACCTCACTGTAAACTTGCGATACAGTTATAATATTGCACAACCTGAGCCACTTATGCATTCATATTGTATATTTTTCATTGTTTTTTATCATATTATTAGTATTATTGTTGTTGTTATTTGACCATTTTATAGGAAAATAAGTTTATGGAGGTTTTGCATATTGAGTCTCATTGTACCGTACAATAACAATAAAGGAATTCAATTCAACAGAAGAGAGCGCATATTTAGAGGTGATGACTGGATTCTAAGTCGATTTAGATTTCCAGGGTCTATCTTCTTGGAGCTTTTGATATAATTTTTCAGATGAAATGCAGTAAAGTATATATATATATATATATATTACATTATACAGATACATTTTTACTTCATTTAAATAATGTATACTGTTATTAAACATGTGGACACAATGGACAGCGGTAGCAATGAACTGGCTGGGACTGGCGCAACACTGGATGGATAGATGGATGGAATAATTAAACACAAAGATATTTCATTGTTCCATAAAGGTTCTGAAGATTCGACGTTCTCAGCTCAGAGATGGTTGACTTTTATTAAAGAGCCGATTGTGTGGTAATTGGTTACTTGGAGAAAGAAAATGAAGGATAGGAATTGAGGGTTGGTATGTTTGAAAGAGACAGCACTGCTGCAATAAAGTATTTCATCAAGTGTCATGCATGGCGCAGCAAGCATCTTGCAGGATGCAGGAACAATCTCTGGACATGGTGGTGCAGTGGTAGTGATGAGCTGGCGCCATGCCCCCATGTTTAATACATGCTTTAATTCCTGTCAGCATGAAAATGATATAAAGTATATATCTTAGTATTAAAATTGTTCAGAGAGCTGTAATATCACGAATGTAATGGATTCTGTGTCCTGCCTGTAAGAGAAAGCCCATTTTAGAAGGAAGTAGCGATTCATACACATAGAGTACATTGAAGAACACACAGAATACAAAGAATTTAACATGCTACTTTAGTTACGATGAGATTTGAGAAACTAGTAAATTAAACGATTTTAAGATGAAGTTTATGATGTTCTACTTTAATGACAAAATAACCTATGTGATTAAAGTGGAAATTTTGAGATTAAAGTTGACATTTCAAACTTTTTTCTCACTTTGTCCCTATTTTCTTTCTTTTTCTGTACCCTAATAAGCTTCCATATGACACTCAGACGGTGGTTTAGGACTCGCCTTTTCACAGCGACTTTGATATCTGACAACTTCTTTATTATTTTGGGCACTGTGTGACTTTCTGAACTTGAACTTTCAATCAACTTCCTTTGTTGGTTATACAACTGCTCAAACTAACAAATAGTACGTTTTCATTAACGCCACTTGGCATTCTTCTTTTTCCCCATGCTTTTGCCATTGTCTTTTCATAAAATGCTGTACTTAAGGGAATATTTATATTGATTTGCATATTCAAAAAGGCATAATTCTGGGAGGAGATGGGGTGGGGCGGCAGGCACATGCCGGGTTTATGTAGCGGAAGTGCATGGAAATTGGCTTATGTAAGGTTTTGTGTATCTGAATTTTTTGTGCATATGCAATATTTCAACTTTGTCTGTACTCATACGCACAATGAAAATCAGATGCATAAACTGTGCGTAAGCAAAGTTTAACGCATTTTCCCTTTATAAATCCCAATGAAGGAGAATTTTAACACACATGCATGTACCATGAGCTCCACCCGAATCCTCTTGAAATTTTGCATATTTGCATATGCAAATCAATATAAATAATCCCTTCTGTTCAGTGTTTTGTTAAAAGACAGTGGCAAAAGCACATGTAAAAAGAAGAATTTCAGCAAATGCAAATGGAGGTCCTCCATTAAAGTGGAGGCAAGGAAAAATGTGTTGTTTGGTGGCTTAGACAGTGGTATAAACAACAAAAGGAAGTTGATGGAGTGTCAAGTTCAGAAAATTTCACAGTGCCAGAAACAAAAAGAAGTGGTCGGTCAGATATCAAAGACAACATGAAAAAGTGATGATGTCTGAGTGTCATGCAGAAGCATATTAGGGCCACAGAGAAGATAAAAAATAGGGACACAGTGAAGAAAAAAGGTCTATGTCAAAATTAAAGTTGAAATGTTGACTTTAGTCTCAAAATTTCCATGTTAATTTCATAGTTTATTTTGTCATTAAAGTCATGGCTGCCTGTTGATATTTGTCACTCCCTCCTATGCATATTCTGATGGGAAAACAGGTATATTTTGAAATTAATTTGCCCCCAAGCACTGTGGGTTGGTTTTGATGGTGATGTCTTGCCATTCTCTTCTTTTCTTGTTGATGTGTCCATTGCTGTTTAAAGTAACAGAGTTCTTCATTTGTTGTCCATCTCCAGCAAGTATAATCAAGCTGCCTGTGTGGAATGGAGCAGGCCTTGAGAGAATGCTTCAAGAAGTCCTTCCAGTGTTTTTTTTTGTTCCACATTGAAGTCGGGATCCTTCAGCGAGTTCACCATGCAGGACCATCTGGGAAAGCCAAGACTCATCCATGTGGATAATGTGCCTGGTCCAGCGGTGGACACGGTTGAGCAGTATGGCCTCAGTGTTAATTGATGAGCAGCATTCCAGAATTTTAGTGTGTGTAACCCTGTCCTCCTTAGTGATGCTCAGGATCTTCTAGAATCAGCAAATGTGGAATACTTCTAGTGTGCAGATTTGCTTGTGGTAGGGAGTCCAGGACTCGCATCTATAAAGGAGTGTTGTTATACATACTGCATTATATACCACAACCTTGGGTGCCATGCCAAGATTTTGGTTACAGAAGACACGCTTTCATAGACAGCCAAATGCAGAGGAAGCTAGTTGGAGGTGGTTGGCAATCTCCTCAGTCACAGAGGAGTCACTAGATATTATGCTTTCAAGGTAGGGAAAGGTTGGTATGTTCCCACGTGTCTTGTTGCTGATCTTAATGTCTACTGGAGGATCTTTGTGCTAGAAGGTAGAATGAAAGGTCAGTGTCTTGGAGGTGCTTATTTCCTCGCCCATCCAAGAATAGGCTGAGTGTAAGGACTCAACAGTTCTCTGAAGGCTTTCCGGATGAAGAGCTACACTAGCAACGTCTTCAGCATACTGTACTGGAGGTCATAAATTATTTTCGAGGTGGTTTTGAATGGGCTGACAATCTTTGAGGTTGAACAGACTGCCATCCAATTGGTACCGGATCAGCATTTCTGGAGAGAAGAGTGATGGCAAACAGGTATATGTTGAAAAACATTGAGACAGAACACAGCCTTGCTTGACACCAACAGTGATTTTGAAGCGAGTGGATGTTTCCCTGCCAACAAAGATCTTTGCCCTCATTCCATCATGAAGGAGATGGAGCATAATGAGGAATTCTGGGGACATCCAAACTTACGGAGTACTTCCCAAAGCATCTCACGGTTGATGGTGTCAAATGCTTTCCACAGGTTGATGAAGGTAAAGCTGATATCTCGCTGGTGTTCCTCTAGCCTTCTCTAGGAGTTGGCAGATAATGAAGAAAAGTCATTGTGCTGTGTGTGTGACTCTGGAAATGCTCTGTCTGAAACATGATGAACTAGCCAGAGAAACATGACATAGCCAATGATTTTCCAGAAGCATCCTGCACTGAAATACCATGGCTGTTGCCACAGTCCAATTGCTCCTCCTTGTTCTTGTAGATAGCAAGCTTTTGCCAAGCTTCCAGCACAGAGTGAAGATACGAGTCATTTTAACAAAAAGATTAAGTCCCCATATTTATATATTTCAGCAAGTATGGTGTCTTCGCCAGCAGCTTTCTTGTTCTTAAGTACTTGAATTGTAGTTTGGACTTCTTGGAGAGTTAGATACTCATTTAGTTCAGGGACCTGAGGGAGTGTGGGAATCTTCTCAAGGACTGAAGACTTCGCTAGGTTAATTTGTTTCAACAATTCTCAGAAGTGCTCTGCCCAATGATCCAAGATCTGTCTGTGAGGAGTGTTGCGCCATCTGCAGTCTAGACTGGAGCCACATTGCATCGAGAAGGACCACAATTTCCATTGATGGCATTGTAGAACTCATAGTTCTTGTTTTCATCTGCATAGTGTTGGATTTTAGTGGCCTTGTTAACCCAGCCTGCGTTCCGTAATTGATCTAGTTTTTCCTGCTTCTGCAGGAGGGAACGGATGACGGATTTGCAAGATGAGTTTCAATGATTTGTTCTTGGTCTCTGGGAGGGGGGAGAATCTTGTCTGTGGCCACCTCAAACCAGCTTGGACTCTTCCTCTTGGAGAATTCAAGGGCACTGAAGTAGCTTTCTTGTAGCAGGACTGCAGGGCTGTGAGCAGTAAGGTTTACAGTTCATCAACATCAGGATTGGTAATCATGATGTCACTATCCGTGGTTGGTATCTGGCGTGTTCAAGTTGCATGTGAAGATGACTTGTCAATGCATTTCTGGTGTCAATGGTTGTGAGGGATACAATGTAAAGACATAGCTTGGGGATTGTCTTCTAGTAGGTCTATTATCTGTCCAACAGTCTGCTCCTCCCAGACATTGCAAAAACTAGGATAAGAGATTTTGTAGTTTTTCAACCATGTGTAGAGGGTGACTCACCAGTTGCAGTTTCTGGCCAATTACAGATAGAACAGACTTTGTTTAAGACACCTTTTATTGTCCCCTCCGCTCAGGGGTAGGCAGTGCTATCCTTGAAAAGGTTGCCTAGTCACGCCAGCAGGACACGGGCGAGGCACTTGTGCCAGGTGAGCCTCTGAAAGGCCATCACACCAACACCATCATATGTACAGGTTCCTCACTAAGAACATATACCATTACAAATGATAGTTCTCTTCGTCTGGTGCCCATCACCCTAGGACATTTACACAGGAGAAAGGATGAGGAACACAGATTGAAGGAAGAGTCTGCACAAATGAGTTGTTAATATCGGTGGTAGTGAAGATGCAAAGTCCTCAATTACATTGCTTAATTTCCAGATGGTAATCCACGTGGCAAACAAGGTGCAAGATGACAAGGTACGGCAGGAAGTTGCATCACTTTTGGATGAACCCTTGGTGGCATGGGGTATGGGTGGTTGAGTGAGTCTTAGTCAGAACCTCACCTCTGATTTTGCTGCCATGGGTGGCTCTACAAGAGTACACGATTTCGATTTCGCTCTGGGGATCATTGAATGTTGCATATCACTTTGCCATATTAAGGTTCTGACTCAATGGAGGGTCTCACTAAAGTAGAACGTCATAAACTTCATCTTAAAATCAATTTTAATTTACTACAGGTTCTCAAATCCTATTATAACTAAAGTAGCACATTAAATGCTTCATAGTCTAAGTGTTTCCTGATGCAGTCAATAATTGCTATGTGCTTTTTAAATGAGCTTTCTCTTATGCCGATGGAAGCACACAAGCATAGAGGGTGGAAATGGGTGTGTGTAACATTCTTGTGCATATGTACCATATACACATGAGGTTCTTGGTGTTTTCTTGTTCCAGATATACATGTGTTGTCCATGTTGTTCCTGCTTCTCTATGTATTTCAGGTTGTCTCCTCTCCATTGTTATCTGAACTGTCATGATATTTTGAACCTCCCAGTTTAAATTTCTTAGACAGAGCAGTCCAGTAATCGACACACTATTCCAGTTAAAGTAAGGGTGCAGATGAGCAGGTTGATAAGAAACACCATTAGTATCTCTTATTAAAATTAAAGGAGTAAAGGAGAAAAATGTATTTAGGAAACAGTGACATAAGTGTAGTTCTGTTAGGAAATCTTTCTTTTCTACTCTTTCTTTTGTCTGTTTTTCTTGTATTTCCTTATTTTTTTATTAATTCATTCATTTATTATTTGTAATTTTAATTCTTTTGCTTCTTATAAAATGCTTTGAGCAACCTCTTCTATATGAAAGTGTAATTTAAAATTAAAGTTTTTCTGTCCTAATTACTTTTTGTTCTTCTAGTTTTCCAGAAGGTTTCAATGAAGGAAGATTTTGGGCCATGTGTTGTTTATTTAAGCAGTATGAAGAAATGAAAGTACATGGCACCCTTCCACACCTCATCTCTTTATTTGCACCCTTTCCAAACAAGGTGCCCTTAACAAACACAGAGAGGATTTATGAAAGTGACTTTAGTGACTTCAGTTTCCTGCAACAATATCATCAGGACAATGTCACAGTTCCACAGCACAAAGAGACTTTACAACAACTTCGGTTATTCATATTCAGCAGTCTTTGGGAGGCTGTAAGGTATGTTTTATTAATTATCAATATACAGTACTTTGGGCAGACTAAAATAAGTTTGGACATTTTGGAGCAGTCGTAGATGTGCAGGGATTGAGGAGATCAATACAATATGTTTACTGTCAGTGTGTTTTTCTGTTTGTTATTGACTTTTTTCATTCTGGTGTGATTGTGTTTCATTTCTTTATTTTTCATCTTTAGAACTTTTTGTATATATAAAGTCTTCTGTCTCAGCTCTTTTTTCATTATTTCTTTTGTACACCATACTGATCAGTTGTCTCCTCTCCTTTTCACTATTTATGGAGATGGGAAAAACATGCAAGGATCTTCTTGTTTTCTCTGCCCTTTTATTGTGTTAATTTCTTATTGCTGTCCCTCATATCTCAACATCATCTCCTTATGATGGGCAGATGGACAGTGACTTATTCTTGCTCCAGGTCAAGGGGTTGCAAACTGTTGGGGTGATGCAAAGCACATAAATAAGAAAAGCAAAAATGTAATACAATGCACATTTTATATATATATATGTGTGTGTGTATATATAATTATATATAATTTATTTAATTGAGAAAGTGTTTTTAGAATTGTGCTATATTGTAAAAGTGTTGTAAGAAAAACTCATGAGAACAACACAATAATAAACCGAGTCATAAAATAAATTGTACATATTAGTGTTTTTAAGAACATTTAAAGTTTAGTTAAAAAGACACTGCATTTTGTTGAGTTAGCTCTGACTATCATTTGCAAAGTTTTTACCTTATATATCATTAGAAAGAAATATGACTCTAGCTAATATATGACTTTTATATGTAACCTCAGAGGTTATGCGCTGTTTAACTAGCATGGGCTTTATAATAAAACATCAAAAAGCAGGAGACAGAGCTGGAGGTGGCAGAGTTGAAAGGAGATTGGATTGAGAGCTGAGAGTCACGTGTGCTTTGCAAACGCTAGAGTCTGTTGAGAGTTCTTGGTTTGTTCTGTGGTGTGAGATTTAAATAAAAAAAATACATTTTGCTCTTAAAAACTTGGGTTTTGGTTGCCGCTAAGGAACCGTGTGGGAATTTTAAAGCTTTTTTCCCTTTAGAAGGGTTTTTTTTTTTTTTCACCCGCACAAGAGCAAAAGTAGCTGGGTGTTTGGAAGTGCGCTTGGAAAAGTTATTTGTACTTGTACTTGTTCTTTTTCTTGTTATCTGTATTTGAATTAGCATCGAGGCGGCAGGGTAGAAAGCAGCAGTAACTGATATCGGCATTTGTAAATAAATAACCGCGTCGTCGTAACAGCGATTCCTTAGTTTAAAGGAAAAAAAAAAAGGCCGCGGCTGACTTCAAAGCAGTAAAGGTGAAGCTCAGCAGTGCGCAGGTAAGCGGCCAGCGTTAAGACACCGATCAGGCACAAGGAGCAGTAGGAGCAAATAAGGTAGTAAAGTTTGATTTATTTGTTTATTTTAGATTAAACAGTCCTTAGCGGTCCAGAGGCAGAACAGTTAAGTGGGCGACAGCGTATTGGTCATTAATACAATCAGTGAGTGAAGAGCTTATAAGTAAGAAGAGCGCAAAGTTAAAGGAAGAGACAGAGAAAAGTAAAGTGAACCTCATAGAAAGACAAATAGCAGGAAGTTGAGAAGGAGAACAGGACAGGAGCTTAAGGGGGAAAAGGTGTCAAATATCTGGAGCAGATCTTAGTGTTACCATTTAAGTTAAGGAGCAGCTGAAAGAAGAAGAAATTTAATTTTAAGAAAAAAAAAGTTAAGGCAGTTTAGTAATCTCAAGTCAAATTTTAATAATGAGGCCAGTGCAATGCAAGTCCTGTTGGATGTTGGACTTTTAGATGATGGTTTGGAAGAGCCAGTTGTCTATGAGGGCTACATCTGCAAGAGATGCCAGCTGATCCAGCACCTCGAGCTCAGGGTCGCTGAACTGGAGGAGGAGTTGGCTGACCTGCGTTGTAATAGAGAATTGGCGGACTTGGCCCAGGTGTCCTTTAGAGAGATAGTGTGCACCCCCAAGGTGGCGGGAGGAGATTCCAGACCAGACAGGTAGGAATAGGTGGGTCACAGTCAGAAGGCGTAAGGTAAAGGGTGCACACTGTCCGGGGCATCAACCCCAGAATTAGAAGTGTCTAACCGTTATCATGTCCTGCGGAGCTGGACGGTGACTCTGATAATTCTGAGGTGGTAGGCAGGGTTGAGGAGCCCCAACGGGCCACCTCAAAACCAGTTCCCAAAGAGAGAGGTAGTGATAGTTGGGGACTCAATCATTAGGGGGATTGAAGCGCAGGTGTGCTCCAGAGAGAGAGAGTCTCGCACGGTGTGTTGCCTTCCGGGAGCACAGGTGGGAGACCTCCCTGGAAGGGTGGATAGGCTCTTGGCCAGAGCAGGGGTGGATCCAGTTGTCATTGTCCACGTTGGAACAAATGACATACACAAGGGTAGTCTGTCAGTTCTGCGATCCAAATTCAAAGAGTTAGGTACCAAGCTGAGGAGCAGAACTGACAAGGTAGTCTTCTCCGAAGTTCTGCCTGTGCCACGCGCCAGTCCAGGTAAGATTGAGGAGATTAGAAGGCTTAAAGCGTGGCTCAAATCTTGGTGCAGGGTAGAAGGGTATAGGTTTATGGGGCATTGGGACTCCTTTTGGAACAGATGGGACCTGTTCCGCCGTGACGGGTTACATCTGAACTGGAGGGGCACCAATGTATTGGGGAGGCGTATGTGTAGGCTAGTCGAGGATTGGGGGGGCAGGGAGTTTAGGACAGGCCAGGTTTAGATCTATACATGGAAGAACAAACAATGGTGTAGAAATAAAAATGCATAGTAATGTAAATTTTAAGCAAACACGTAAAGATAGAAGGATTAACACATTAAAAATAGCTTGCCTTAATGCTAGAAGTATCAAAAATAAGGTAAGTGAGTTGGAGTTGTATGTAGCAGAGCATAATTATGATATTATAGCAATAACGGAAACCTGGCTAAATAACAAAGATGGGGATGAGTGTAACATAGAGGGATACACATTTTTAGGAAGGATAGACAGAACAGAAAAGGAGGTGGGGTTGCTGTTTATGCCAAACAGGAATTAAATGTAAGTCATCTTCAGTTGGATGATGAGCCCCATCTTAGTGAGGACATGTGGCTTCGCCTGGAAAATATTAGGGAAAAGGTCTTATTTTAGGAGTGTGTTATAGACCACCCAATTCAGACAGTAATTTCAACACACATCTTTTTAGTAATATCAAAAGGCAAGTTTACAGGGGGATATTATAGTCATGGGGGACTTTAATTATCCAAATATTAACTGGGATAACCTTACAGATGGAGGAGCACAAGAGCAGGAGTTTTTAGAAGTAATCAGCAACTGTTTTTTAACACAGCATGTTAAAGCACCAACAAGGGGTGAAGCCTGTCTGGATTTAGTATTCTGTAATAATCAGGATAGAATTGAGGGTGTAGAGGTGATTGAACCACTAGGGTCAAGTGACCATAATGTAATACAATTCTCAGTATTTTGTAAGAGTACAGATGCAAAGACTAAAATTGTTAAGTTGAACTTTGTAGGGCTAATTTTGAGCAGATGCGACAAAGTCTAAGTAGGATAGACTGGGATAAGCTTTTAAATGTGGAGACAGTCGAGGAGCAGTGGAACAGGTTTAAAAATGTTTTACATGTAATGCAGGACAGATACATACCTAAATTTGAATTAACACTAGAATTACAGAGCCTACGAAAAAACTAGTAATTCCGTCCCACCTTAAACTGCTTCTTAAATCCCTTCACACCTCTCCTTAGCGCCCTTTGTCTTCTAAATGTGCTGATAAAGAGCAGCCGGCTATTCCATCCCCACCAATTTAGAACGTGCATGAACTTCTCTCAGCTCATGCCTTGATTGAGTATCTGGGAGTGAGTGGAGTTTTAGAGTGGAAATAATAGATGCGTTGTTTGGAACACACGCATTTCATGTCTGTTCCGTTTCTACAGTAATCTGTGTACACACATTGTTAAAACAGAAACTTTTTTATATTCTAGTAGTAGATGACAAAATGTAGGCATAAACTATATATAGTATGAAGCCTGAAGTCCAAATAGCAAAAGAAACATTTTCACAAGAATAACACAATTGCACTTTATTCAAACATATAACTGCAGAAACAAAAGCAGCCTAACATGCGACATTGACACCACTTTACTGTAACTGACTCCGTGGTTCAATAGATTCAGCCCCGCTTGAGAATCTAGGGGTCATGGGTTCGATCCTCGCCCCTCCCTTTTGAGAAGTAAACTGCTCTTGTCTTACTGTTTTAGAATAAAAACATACATTTGATTTCAGTCTGTAACAGCGGTGTAATTTATGATCTTTGTAAGGTTAGCTTTTTTTTTATTCACTTTTCACTCTCTCAGTGCGTTCAGAATCAATTCATACAACCCCATCTGACACGGTGTTTTTCACTAAAGGCAGCGCTATAGCTCTGCAGTGTACCACGATGCATACTACGCTACCCCATAGCCCCAACCACCCCGGTTTTGACACACAAGCGCTGGCGAAGCTGCCTTCTTCGTGTCTCACCGTCACTTTTATTCAAGTGCACTTTTTCCATCGCCTTTTCCTGTAAAGCAATGTACACACTTCTCTCTATGCTGTGGTTTCTATTACACACCTGAAAGAAAGAAACAATATATGTGAAAATATAATCGCACTAATGCAATATTATTTGAAAGCGAACAGCGTCAGATGGTGTGAATTTATGCAGGAACTGGAAATTCTCTGATGCGGGACCTTCCCCAGGGAAGAAAGTACAGTGTCAGGTGCTCATTCAGTGTAATAGAAACCATAGCACAGAGAGGTGTGTACACGCAACAAGTACACGTGTCGTAAATGTAGGAAGGACGGTCCTTGGGTGTGTGGGAACTGTTAATATTTGAATGTGATGATTTCATATAGCACGGAAATGAAAATCTGCACTTCTTAGCATTGCACCATGCAAGATGTCGTATCAATCGCCTACTGTAACTTGCTTTCTTTTTCTTTGGTTATACAGGTAGTTTTGAATAAAAGTGCACTTGTTTTGTTTGCGAAATGAAGTGTCTCGTGCACTTTTCATTGGCATTACACGTGTATTTTTGAGCATGCCCGTTTGAGCAGTATAAAAAGTATTGAAAGTATAACAAAACAACGGGCAGATGGGGAGTGTCTGATGATTGCATATAGAACTTACTGCTCTTTACTATTCTCTCCTCTGCATGCCCTGGAGTACAAAAGAAACAGAATACACGCGCTATAGCTCTGCGTTGTACCCGCGATGCATACTAACGCACCAAAAAAGGGTTCTGACACACAGACGCTGGCGAAGCTGCCTTCTTCGTATCTCACCATCACTTGATTTTCTTTTTATTCAGTTTCATTGAGTGTTCCTGCCAGTCCCGCATGTTGCTGTATGCTGGATATTTTCACATGTATTGTCTCTTTCTTTCAGGTGTGTAATAGAAACCACAGCATAGAGAGAAGTGTGTACACTGCTTCTTACAGGAAAAGGCGATGGAAAAGTGCACTTGAATAAAAGTGCACTTTTGCTATACTTTACACCAATATATGTTCCTGTGTTTGAGCGACACGGGCAGATGGGGAGTGTCTGATGATTGCATATAGCGCCCGGAAGTTACAGGTCTTTACCATTCTTTCCTCTGCCTGTCCTGGAGTACAAAAGAAAAGCATACAGCAACTTGCGGGGGACTGGCAGGAACACTCAATAAAACTGAATAAAAAGAAAAGCAAGTGACGGTGAGATACGAAGAAGGCAGCCGCCAGCGTTGTGTGTCAGAACGGGAAGGCGTTAGTATACATCGTGGTACACTGCAGAGCTATAAGCGTCTTTAGTGAAAACAACCGTGTCAGATGGGGTTGTATGAATTGATTCTGAACGCGACTGAGAGAGTGAAAAGTGAATAAAAAAAAAGCTAACCTTTACAAAGATCATAAATTGCACCGGCTGTTAAAGACTGAAATCAAATGTATGTTTTATTCTAAAACAGTAAGACTAAGAGCAGTTTACTTCTCAAAACAGAGGGGCGCAGGATCGAACCCGTCACCCCTTGATTCGCAAGCGGGGGCTGAATCTATTGAACCACGGAGTCAGTTACAGTAAAGGGGTGTCAATGTCGCA
Organism: Polypterus senegalus; assembly: GCF_016835505.1. Lineage (NCBI taxonomy): Eukaryota > Metazoa > Chordata > Cladistia > Polypteriformes > Polypteridae > Polypterus > Polypterus senegalus. The sequence goes on from NW_024385792.1 coordinate 285,541, forward strand.
TGTTAAGGCGGCTTTTGTTTCTGCAGTTATATGTTTGAATAAAAGTGCAATTGTGTTATTCTTGTGAAAATGTTTCTTTGCTATTTGGACTTCAGGCTTCATACATTATATAGTTTATGCCTACATTTTGTCATCTACTACTAGAATAAAAAAACGTTTCTGTTTTAACAATGTGTTAACACAGATTACTGTAGAAACGGAACAGACATGAAATGCGTGTGTTCCAAACAACGATCTATTATTTCACTCTAAAACTCCACTTCACTCCCAGATACTCAATCAAGGCATGAGCTGAGAGAAGTTCGTGCACGTTCTAAATTGGTGGGGGATGGAATAGCCGGCTGCTCTAAGCTTCTCTTTATCAGCACATTTAGAAGACAAAGGACGCTGAGCGGAGAGGTGTGAAGGGATTTAGAAGCAGTTTAAGGTGGGACGGAATTACGAGTTTTTTAGTAGGCTCTGGTAATTCTAGTGTTAATAGGAAACTAAAAAAAACTCCACGATGGATTAATAAAGATTTAAAAAAGAAGTTGCTAAGGAAAAAACTGCTGTATAAGGCATATAAGAATAATGACTGCAAAGAGAATCAGTAAGCGCGATGAGAACATGAGGGCAACCATTAAGAAGGATATCAGGGAGGCTAAAAGACAGTTGGAGAGGAATAGCAGATAAAGGCGAAAAAAGACCCCAAGAGATTCTTTCAGTATTTGAGTAGTAAAAGAACAGATAAGGAGGAGGTCAAGTTCATCAGGAATAGTAAGGGGAATTAAAAGATACAGACAATGAAATAGCAGATGCCTAATCTTACATTTTCTGAGGTGTTTACAAGTGAGCAAGTGGATAACCTGCCAGAGGTAAACACAACTACTAAGGAGGTACTGAGGGATTTGGAAATTGTAGAGGGAGAAGTGCTGCTCAGATTAAATAAGATGAAATCAAACAAATCACCAGGACCAGATAATATTTATCCTCGTGTTCTTAAGGAGGCCAGTGAGTACAGATATAAACCCTTGACACATATTTTTAGGAAGTCACTCGCTGCACTGGAAAGATTCCAAAGGACTGGAAAATGGCAAATATCATCCCATTATATAAAAGGGGGACAGGGCAGATCCAGCAACTATAGGCCAGTAAGCTTAACAAGCATCACAGGAAAATTAATGGAAGGAATTATTAAGGATAAGATTGAGCAACACATGGCAAGGACAGGAGTTATTCTGAACAGTCAGCATGGGTTCAGAAGAGGGAGGTCGTGTTTTACTAACATGTTGGAATTCTATGAGGAGGCAACAAAAGGATACGATCAAAGTGGAGCTTATGAGATTATTTATCTGGACTTTCAGAAAGCATTTGATAAGGTGCCACATGAGAGGTTGGGCATCAAGTTAAAAGAAGTGGGAGTTCAGGGTGATGTTTGTAGATGGGTGCAGAATTGGCTCAAACACAGGAAGCAGAGGGTGATGGTGCAAGGAACCTCCATCAGAACTGGCCAATGTTAAGAGTGGTGACCAGCAGGGGGCAGTGCTAGGGCTGCTGCTATTTTTAATATATATAAATGATTTAGATAGGAATATAAGTAACAAGCTGGTTAAGTTTGTAGATGATACCAAGATAGGTGGATTAGCAGATAATTTGGAATCCGTTATATCATTACAGAAGAACTTGGATAGCATACAGGCCTGGGCAGATTTGTGGACGATGAAATTTAATATCAGTAAATGTAAAGAATTACACATAGGAAGTAAAATGTGAGGTTTGAATACACAATAGGGGGGTGGGAAAATCGAGAGTATCTTATGAGAAGGATTTAGGAGTCATAGTGGACTCTAAGCTATCAACTTCCCAACAGTGTTCAGAAGCCATTAAGAAGGCTAACAGAATGTTTAGGTTATATAGCGCCTTGATGTGTGGAGTACAAGTCACAGGAGGTTCTGCTCAACCTTTATAACACACTGGTGAGGCCTCATCTTGAGTACTGTGTGCAGTTTTGGTCTCCAGGCTACAAAAGGACATAGCAGCACAAGAGACGATCCATAGAAGAGCGACTAGGCTGATTACGGGGGCTACAGGGGATGAGTTATGAGGAAAGATTAAAAGAGCTGAGCCTTTACAGTTTAAACAAAAGAAGATTAAGAGGTGACCTGATTGAAGTGTTTAAAATTATGAAGGGAATTAGTACAGTGGATCGAGACTTGTATTTTAAAATGAGCACATCAAGAACATGGGGACACAGTTGGAAACTTAAGGGTAAATTTCGCACAAACATTAGGAAGTTTTTCTTTACACAAAGAACGATAGACATAAGCTACCAAGTAGTGTGGTAGACAGTAAGATGTTAGGGACTTTCAAAACTCGACTTGATATTTTCTTGGAGGAAACAAGTGGATAGGACTGGCGAGGCTTTGTTGGGCCTGTTCTCGTCTAGATTGTTCTAAATCAGGAGCTAAGGAGCTTTCTTAGTGCATGTTACCTAAATAATATTTCATATGCAACCTTAGCGTATGTTTCAGAATTAAACCTAACAGGCTAGGCAGCTTAACTTAACATGTGTCACAATTCATTCAACGCCTAACTGTTAAAAAACATTCACCAATTATGAATATAAAGACCATCAATCTCAGAGGTTGAGTTTCAAATAAAAGGACTTTACCTTTTCAGCATTAATGCTTGCAAAATAGTCAAAGATCAGACCTCACTTACAATAATTGACCATTTATTTAGCAACAAATTCAAAACAGGATACAGCAACAAAATAAGTTACAAGTTAAAAAGTTACTTGACCAGTTTGAAGTAGCAAGTGAAAACAAATAGCTAAAGATTTTATTTAAGTACACCTTTGTAGTTCAATATTTATCAGATGGAAGCACCTAAGCTACACAGCTATTGGAACAGCAAGCTGTAGGACTGAACTCCCTAAAAGCTACAACAACAAACATTTATTTCTATAGCACATTTTCATACAAACAGTAGCTCAAAGTGCTTTACATGATAAAGAATAGAAAATTAAAAGACACAGTAAGAAAATAAAATAAGTCAACAGTAATTAACATAGAATAAGAGTAAGGTCCAATGGCCAGGTGGACAGAAAAACAAAAACTCCAGACGGCTGGAGAAAAAATAAAATCTGTAGGGATTCCAGACCATGAGACCACCCAGTTCCCTCTGGGCATTCTACCTAACATAAATGAAACAGTCCTCTTTGGATTTAGGGTTCTCAAGGAAGGACTTAAAAATGACTTCTGCCTTTTAATCCATCCATCATTGTTGGAGCATCATGATGCTTTTGAGTAGGTGGAGGTGGCCCAGGCCGCCACCACAAAGAAACCGGAAAAAGAAACAGAAAAAGAGAGTAGGGGTCAGTACGATTTTAGAGCCACCATGAATAGTTATTATGATGAATTGAACATACAGAGTATCAGGATTAAGTTAAATTAAGTTAAAGTAAAGTAATAGAAAGGCCATGTTAAAGTAATGTGTTTTCAGCAGTGTTTTAAAGTGCTCTACTGTATCAGCCTGGTGAATTCCTATTGGCAGGCTATTCCAGATTTTAGGTGCATAACAGCAGAAGGCCGCCTCACCACTTCTTTTAAGTTTTGTTCTTGGAATTCTAAGGAGACACTCATTTGAGGATCTGAGGTTACGATTTGGAATATAAGGTGTCAGACATTCCGATATATAAGATGGAGCAGATTATTTAAGGCTTTATAAACCATAAGCAGAATTTTAAAGTCAATCCTGAATGACACAGGTAACCAGTGTAGTGACATCAAAACTGGAGATATGTGTTGATTTTCTTTTCCTAGTTAGGATTCTAGCAGCTGCATTCTGCACTACTTGCAAACGCGATTTATGTCTTTTTTAGGTAGTCCTGAGAGGAGTGCGTTACAGTAATCTAGTCGACTGAAAACAAAAGCGTGAACTAATTTCTCAGCATCTTTCAGTGATATAAGAGGTCTAACTTTACTTATGTTTCTTAAGTGAAAAATGCTGTCCTAGTGATCTGATTAATATGTGATTTAAAATTCAGATTACAGTCAACAATCACCCCTAAGCTTTTTACCTCCGTCTTGACTTTTAATCCTAATGTATCCAGTTTATTTCTAATAGCCTCATTGTATCCATTATTGCCAATCACTAAAATCTCAGTTTTCTTTATTTAACTTGAGAAAATTACTATTCATCCATTCTGAGATACAAGTCAGACATTGTGTTAGTGAATCAATAGAATCAGGGTCATCAGGTGCTATTGATAAGTACAGCTGTGTGTCATCAGCATAGCTGTGGTAGCTCACGTTGTGCCCTGAGATAATCTGACCTAACGGAAGCATGTAGATTGAGAAGAGCAGCGGACCCAGGATAGAGCCTTGTGGAACACCATATCGGATATCATGTGTCTTTGAGTTGTAATTACCACAACTAACAAAAAATTTTCTCCCTGCCAGGTAGGATTCAAACCAATTTAAGACACTGCCAGAGAGGCCCACCCATTGACTAAGGCGATTTCTAAGAATATTGTGATCAATGGTGTCAAATGCAGCACTCAGATCTAAGAGGATGAGAACAGATAAATGGCCTCTGTCTGCATTCACTTGCAAATCATTTACTACTTTAACGAGTGCAGTTTCTGTGCTGTGATTTGTTCTAAAACCTGACTGAAATTTATCAAGAATAGCATGTTTATTGAGGTGGTCATTTAACTGCATAATGACTGCCTCTCTAGAACTTTACTTAAGAAAGGCAGGTTAGAGATGGGTCTAAAATTTTCAAAAGCAGAGGGGTCAAGATTATGTTTCTTAAGTAGGGGTTTAACTACAGCAGTCTTAAGACAGTCTGGGAAGACCCCGTATCTAGTGACGAATTTACTATGTCAAGAACATTATCAATTAGCACGCCTGATACTTCTTTGAAAAACCTTGTTGGTATCGGGTCAAGGACGCAGGTGGAGGGTTTTAATTGAGATATTATTTTTGTAAATCAGGTAAATCTATCCTAGTGAAAGAGTTTAATTTGTTTATAACAGGATGCTGGGGTTTAGGAGGATCCTTAGTGTTGGGGAGATATACTATGTTATTTCTAATATCATTAATTTTTGATTGAAAATACAGCGATAGCCTCACAGGTTTCACTGGAAGTACTTAGGAGGCATTCCTTTGAGTTACCTGGGTTTAGTAGGCGATCAATTGTAGAAAATAAGACTCTGGGATTACTAGCATTGTTATTTATAATCTTAGAGAAATAGCAGCGTCTCTCAAGACGGACAGTGTTATTGTATTCTGTTATTTTGACTTTTAATATTTCATAGTGGATAGTTAGTTTAGTCTTCCTCCATTGACGCTCAGCTCTACGACATGTTCTCTTTAAATCAGACACTCTTTGGGTCTTCCATGGTATAACAATGCTAGAAGATTTTTTCACTGTCTTTTCAGGTGCAACTATGTCAACAGCAGCTCTCACTTTAGTATTAAATCTTTCCACCTTACTATTTACATTATCCTCGCTATTATAGCTGGCACTATAAACGGACTGATTGCTTAGAATGTTTGTAAGTTTTAAAGCTGCTGCTGAGTCAAAGAAGCGTTTTTTAACAATATGCTTCTCATGAGTGTTTTTTATCATTATTTCTATATTAAAAAGTAGAAGAAAATGGTCTGATAGACCAATATCAATGATCTGTTTTATATCAACTTTCAGTCCTTTAGTAATCACTAAGTCTAACGTATGACCTGCTTTATGTGTAGGCTGATTTAAGTTGTCTCAAATCAAAAGAGTCCAGGAGGTTCATAAATTCTTTTACTTTTAGATCACACTGATTATCTATATGAAAATTAAAGTCGCCAACTATTAGGAGTGTGTCATAGTTAGTAATTAAAATTGACATTAAGTCAGAGAATTCCTCAAAAAAGACGCATTATATTTAGGAGGTCTATACACGGATAATACTAGAACTTGAGAATCTCCATGAATAACAATGGCGAGATACTCAAAGGACTTGAACTTACTAAAACTGACATCTTTACATTTTAATCGGCTCAAGTAAATGTTAGCCAATCCGCCTCCCTTTTTCCCCTGGCGGTCTGCACGAGTAAAACTGTAATCCGGAGGCGCAGATTCGATTAAAACAGCCCTGCCTGAGTTAAGCCACGTTTCATTTAGTGCAATAAAATCTATTTTTATCACTAATAAGATCGCTGATAAAAACGTTTTGTTAGTTAAAGCTCTGACATTCAATAGTGCCATATTTAATGTTTAAGCTAGACCTGATATCACGCTACAAGAAGATCACCAATTTTATATAAACAAATACTTGCATGTCTCCACTTTGTTCTTGAACTGGATGCTGAAACTCTGCCGTTTCTGGAAAAATTGCTAGCTGCAAAGTAGGGTAATTCTGCTGCATCAGATCAGAGAAGACAAGGTTCTTCTTGATTCTATGATAGCTGTGACTAATGCTACTGTGTAACGCCTCTGCCCCCATGGCTGCCTTAGACACCAGTAACCTGGAGCCCGACACTGCTCCTATTCAGATCACGGATCCTTGGCTTCAGCTAGGGCAAGACCAAAGTTGATGAGCTGTTCCACCAGTGGCATGGAAAACAGCTGGCAGAGGAAACCGAGGCAGCAGACACTCTGACAAATCATCCTCGCAGTATTTAACTAGTGAACAGATTCCCTTTTTAGGAACATGACAATTATGCTCTGTTTACATTTCCTGCTCCTGCTTCACCTGCTGTGCAGCTGGTCATATCCAAGTCCTCACGCTGACTGGGCAGGGGCTCACAGAGTCGAAAAGTGATCACTACTTACTACCTAGTGCTCCCCTTCTCCTGTGCTGCTGTTGAAGGCCTTACCTTTGTGCCCCTTCTGGGAGAAATGTCCACAAGGTTGTGCTGCGGTGTTTCCAACCAGCTACATTGATTGTAGGGATTCAGTTGTCAGAAACATTAGAAGAAGATTTACTGTTGTCCACTGTTTCTCATCAGCCAAAGTTTCTGATATCCTGTATCACCTTTCCAGTTTACTCAACAAATATGTATCATGAAACATGATTATTCACATAGGGTGTCATGACATCTGTGAATGGAAATCTGAAATTTTAATCCATGATTTTAACAAGCTTTTAGCTTTCTCCAATCCTGTGGCAAAACAGTTTTTTTTGTTTTTTTGTTTCCTGTTTAAAAGGATCTGGACACTTTAGTCGCACTCTGAGCCTACAAAATTGGCTCCAGGTGACTTGCTCTTTATTAAATTTAGTCTTTGTTGACAATTTTAATCTTTTCTGAATCTTCCTTCATTTTTCAGAAATGACGGAATTCACCCTAGTTTCTTAGGTTCTCGAGTTTTAGCAGACAATATATTTAACTCAATGTTTAACTGTTCTATAAAGTGACTGATCACCTGTGTTTCTGACAGTTTCTCTGATAATCATCCTGGTGATGCACTGCCTTCTTTACCTTTTGTCTGTTTTACCATTGTCACAAATATCACACAGAGGCATCAAGAAAGTTTGGGACAGACACCCGCATATTATGTCCTGGGTGTAAAAGGTTGAAAATAAGTCACAGATCTTTACAGACAGTTTGCAACTGAACTGATGATGTGGAGGTAAGATGGCGCCTTTAAAGGCCAGTGAAGGAAGTGACATCATCGATGGCAGCAGAACCGGAAGTGCCATCATCAGAGCGCTGGAAATGGGTGGGATTTCCCAAGAATGATCTGCAAGGGATTGGGAGAGACAGTTAGTGCCCCCTGGTCTGGCTTGGAATTACTATTATTCAGGCCATTTAGCTGTCTCCTGTTTGCACATGTGTGACAAGAACCCCTAAAAGGCCCAGACTCATTGGGTCGCAGCCTCTGACCAAAAGGTTGTGGATTCAGATAGAGTATTGACGCTTGAATGGACAGACCACTTATGATACGCCTGAAAACTTGTAAAGTTGAAGGTCAAGAAACCACCTGCGACCCGTGGATTTGATCACTGTGCAGGGCCATCCAAGTGGGTATATGATCCATAACAAGATAAAAAGCAAAGAATATGTGTCTGTTTAATCATTTCAATGTGTCAGGCTTTTTTTGTTAGAGCTTCTGAATTTGTAATTCTGTGGTATGTTTGTTTTTGTTTGCGTTATTGCTAGTGATTTCAAAATGGCATCTATTTTGACCACAGTGGCTTTACGACCCGCCCACCAGATAGCCTAAATATTTGGCTTCTTTCAACCCAAGTCCGTATACCACTGCTGTATGTACTCCTGTGGAATAAATGACTATGTCATCCAAGTAGGCAGCACTATGCACGTTATGGGGCAGAGCACTTTATCCAACAGACGCTGGGAAGTTCAGGTGCCCCATATAACCTGAATGAAAAGAACACAATAGTTCCACTGTTCACTAGAGGTGCTAAATGCAGTCTTAACCTTTTGGAGTCCGTTAAAGGAATCAGCCAGTACCCCTTTGTCATGTCAAGTGTGGTCAATAATTTCTCTGTCAAGCTTCTCAGGGAGGTCATCCACTCAAGGCATGGGATAAGCATCAAATTAGGAGACTTGATTAAGTCGATGGAAGTCATTGCAAAACCTACAACTGCCATCAGGCTTATTAACCAAGACTGGACCAAGGACTATAACCTCCTCTATAACTCCTAAGTCCAGCATGTGCTTGATTCCAAGCTCCACTTCTGCTGTGGAGACTGGGCAAGATCGGAAAAAAAACATGCGGTCACTGATTACAACCGCAAGATGTTCGAATGAATATGAATAATATGAATAATGTTGTATCAGTGTTACAATATTTTCTGAAATGTACTATACGGGTCATAAAATGAATAATTTCATGTCTTTTTTTTTTTGACATCATAGACCATAAGGTGCATACTAATTCAGTGTGAGCAGGAACACTCAATAAAACTGAATAAAAAATTCAAGTGACAATGAGATACGAAGAAGGCAGATTCACCAGCGTTTTTGTGTCAGCTTATCCCTCAGATAAGAGAATGTCCAGTTCCATTGTCTCAAAACACCACTCACATCTACAGTTAGGCGGTAGTATGTACGTGATCGTGACTTAGAGAATAAAGTGAAAAAAATTGGTAACTTTCACAGGTACTATAAATGTACACGGTCTGTTACAGACGCAAACCTGATGTATGTGCTTACTGTATAAAATTAACAATAAATAGCAGCTCACTTGAAAACAGCAAATATAGGAGATAGTGAGGATCGAACTGGGGACCTTGATTACAAGTCAGCAAATCTACTACCATGGAAGTTCGTTGTATCATCCCTAACCTTTGTAAAAGTGTTTATTTGATCTTTGACTTCAGGCTTCACACATTATATAGTTTATGTCTACATTTTGTACTACTAAAAATATGTAGAAAACGTTTCTGTTTTAAATATGTGTTTACACAGATTATTGTAGAAATGGAACACAGCATGAAATTTATGTGTTCAAATAACTATCTATTATATCCACTCTAAAACTCTAGTACTTCACTAAATAGATAGTGGTGTGCAGTGGGGGATGGAATAGTATGTTTGCTGCTGCTTGTCTTGATCGAGCACATTTACAGGACAAAAGCGGATGTTGATGGAGGGGTGTGAAGGGATTTAAGGTGGGCGGGATTCGTGTTTTCTAAGTAGACTTTGGTAATTCTAGTGTTAATGATTCAACAAGACTGATTAACTCCATATGTTTTGAAATCACTCCAGACCGGCTGGGTGAAATGGTCAGAAAGATTTGCTACTAGTAAAAACAGGCTAGCCTTTTTGGACTATTTGAAGGTTAGGGTAGAATCAAATGGCTCTTGGTCACGAAGCCACCATTTCTCCACAGAGCAAAGGCTTGCCCTGGGGCATTGGCAGCTGTGGGCTGAATTTCCAAGCCTGCACATATCTTCACCTGCTGGTCTAGGGATCTGCCCCACATTTATCTGGGACCTTGGCCCCAGTGGGAGACAGCTCTCTCCTCTGAGAGAGCATAATAAGTCCCTGTTGCCTTCCCCCAAGAAACTAGCCCACTCCCTGTGAGTCTCCTCCACACTCTCCCTTTGTAATTTTACTGGCCCTGATAAATATATAGGGGCCGGAGCCTGCACTGGTCTCTTTCTGGAACCACGTCGACAAACCCCCTACTTGGAAACTTGGCCCCGGTGCTATCCCACCTGGTTATGAATCAGATCCGGTCCCATTTTCTTCTGGCTTTCTCCATCCTGCCAACTACACACCACTGTCACAAATATCACAGAGACATCAAGAAGGTTTGGGGAAGCCACATATTATTTCCTGGCTGCAAAATGTTGAAAATAAGTCACGAATCTTTACAGCGACGGAGTCCGCAAGAACTGAACAACTGAAATTGCCAGTGGAGGTAAGATGGTGGCTTTAAAGGCCAGTGGAGGAAGTGACATCATGGGCCTGACCTGGAAGTGGCGTCATCGGGGCCAGAAGTGACATAATCGATAGTGCCTGAACCAGAAGTGACATCATCAAGGGCTCTAGGAAAGCGGGCAGGATTTTAGAGAATGGTCTGCAAAGGATGCCAGAATGGAAATGAAATTGGTATTATTTACCATACGCAGTGCTGTGAGGTTTATTAAGGCTGAGGGGTGTGAGGTCCACCCAATATTAGGGAACAGGGCGTAAAGTAAGGCATTCTTGGTGTATAAATGGCCTATAGCCAGGGATGTTTAGGCTTTGTATGTTTGAATAAATACCTATAGTCTTAAGTAATATTTACAACTGAGATATACTGTATTTAAAACACTGTATGTTGTCTATGCCGATAATAAGTAAGTCTCTTGAAGTGCCAGAAGGATGACAGGCTGTGTTATTTGTAAGGCACCTGTGAGGTTTAAAGTGCTAGAGGTTAACCAACTGTGTGTGTGTGTCATTGTTGTGGTTAGGGTCTGTGTATGTCTATGTATGTGTGATAATCTAAAGTGTGACAGCACACCAGCCTGATAACGGACGACGCAGTACACCACCCCTTGAAGAAAATAGGTAAAGGTTAAGTAGAGGGAAATACCACATTAATACAAGGCCAAGGGCTAAAATGAATGGTTTATGTTCCAGGAAAGAGTTAGCTTTCCAATGAGTCATTTTGAGGACTACTATTTAACAGTCTGTATTGTCTGCTGGCGACAGTTGCCAGCCTACAGATTCATAGAAAAGGTTATTGCTGAAGCAATGCTTAAGACAATCATCTGTGTTCAGGCAGACTAAGGTGGGTCTCACCTTACTCATTCCAATATCATACAGCAGTGCTTCCCAGAGTCTGTCCTGGGGAGCCACTGTGGCTGCAGGTTTTGTTCCAACCAGATTCCAAATCAGTTATACACCTGATAACACTGATCTCATCTAATTAGCTGGTATTATTTATCTCTTATTCTACATTCAGAAACCAAAGCAGCATGATTCTTAAGATTTAGGACATTTAAAAAGATTTCTGCTTTTGCCATAGATTTAAATGCTTAATTATTATTTATTGATTTCATTATATTTCACCCTTTCTCATGAAGCAATATCCTGTGTCTTAGGGGAACCATTTGTTTTCCCACCCAAAAGATGTGCCTTGAGGCAAAACAAAACCCCTCCTCATTTAAAAAGATATTTTCTTAATGACAAAACCAATTGAGCAGGGGACAACGGGATGGCCGCTTATCCATGAATTGAGAAATTTTTTCCCGGCCTTTATATTAATGGAGATACACTGTGGATGTTACAGGGCACACAATATTTTTTTAAAAAAAATTATGATAAACTTTTCCAACTGGAAAAAATTTTTTTGTTTTAAAGTCACATAGAGGTTAAATAAATTCCACCTGATAACCTGATCATTGACCCACAACATAAAGGGGAGTGCATAATGAAAGGAACCAAAACTTTTGGGAACCCAATGCAACCTTTCCTTTCATCATTATTATAGGTCAACATAACGGGAAGAAGTCATTCGGTAAAATTTGGGACTAGTTTTAAATTGTAAAATTTAAATGTCTTGGTAAAGGTCTCTTGGGACCCAGTCTGATAATGGGGATGTGTAATTTATGGTAAAGGGATTTTTTTTCTACGTAAAAAAGATCTTAGGAGAGGCCCTCCAAGCTAATTCAAATTATGGGTTTGGCTGAACATCATTTTCCTTAAAACAAAAATAAACCTTGCCCTCTGGTCCATTTTTGTTTTAAAATGCCCCTATTATTGTTACAGAGGTGCTGGAAACCAGTGGCAACCTGACTAACTAACGGGGAAAAAGGTATTGGGACTTTTTCCCTTTTTGGGATAGGTATTACGGGAGTGAAAAAAGGACCTTGGGTCTTCATCAAAAGGGGGATAAAAAATGGGATTGACAAACAGATTTTTCCCGTTTGGGGATCTAAAACCATCCATAGTGGTGAGGAAGGAGTTTAAACCCCAAGGTGAAGTTTCCTCAATTTACTAAATCGATCTTTTACATCCTCATCTATGGTCTTTTTAGCTAATTGTAATGCCCAAAAAAGAATAAAAATTATGGGTACAAGCGCTGAAATGAATTTTCTATCGGGTGGCTGGGCTCTCCCTTGAGATAGGGGAGCTGGAGGGCGGGTCGCCCCCCCCAAAGAGACAGACCCCCCGGGGAAAACCTAAACCCTAAAACACTGACTACACATTGCTCCTTATCCTTACTAAAAAGCTGAAAACAACCCTTTCCCCGGTACCCGCCGACATAACCCTCCAAGGAAATTGTCAGGGGGAATTGATTGTTTTTTTTATCTCTTTCCAAAGGGAACTGTTATACCCTGACTTGTCAGGGAGCACGTTTAAGCTCATGTTTTTTGGGGTGTCTGAAAAAAAAATCCTTTTTTTTTCTATGACCCTTTCTGTTCTCTGTGCCAAATCTGTGCCCCAAAAGCTTTGACAAGTGGTACCAGGAGTGGTTGCACAGATGGATCCGAAGACTTATTTCAGAAGTCTAAAACTTTTTGCACAAAAAGACGGGAAATAAACATGGATGACCCAACCTGAAACCTTTTAAATTTTGGGGATCCTAAAAATGCCCCTTTTGGGTTTTTAAAGGGGAGACGATGGAAACGGTTGTCGGAATATATTACTGGGGGGGATACCTGAATTTTCTTGAGATAAATTTTCCCACGCCATGATATTAAATCTTTAAACGATTATGCCCAAGCATTAGGGGGTTCAAAAGTCCACTTGGAGAAAGAACGGTGGTTTTTCGAAATTTTGCTTCCCAAACCCTTTGTAAACAACGCCCCAGGACATTCCGTTCCGATCGACAAGCTGCAGGCCCTTTAAAATTTTAAATGGGTTTGGTGGGTTGGAAATCCAGTCAGGGGGGGCCCTGTTTCGGGGGAGACAGCGGCAACAGCGGGTTGACGGGGACTTGGGGGCAAAGGGAGCACGTCCGGGCGCCGGAAGGATATTTGGAAAGGGAAATGGGCCCTTTTAGATTTTTCCCGGGTGATCAGTTTGGGCCATTTGGCAAGGGTTGCCCTTGTCTCCAGCCCCATTCAATGGGTTTGGGACTGGCCAGTTTTGCTCCAACTTTACATATCCGGAGGGAAAAAAGATGGCTTGGCCTGGGGGGTTGGGGAAAAGAAAAATTTCCCCAGCATTTTTAGATTAAAAAGTGACCTTTGTTTTGGGTGGGGCCAGACTGTCTTAATGAACAATGCCTTAGAGACTGTGAGACTGTAAAAAAAAAGTTTGTGTACATGGGTGATTTTAAAAGATTATCAGACTTTACTTCTTCCTTTAACTTATGGGGGGCCCCAAATTTTGGTTTGGTCTCCCCGTTTGGGACTGTCCCCCCTTACCTTTACTCATAGGGCCGGAGAAATCCCCTTTTTCCCGAAACTGATTAAAAAAATGAAAGGGGGACCAGTAGTCCAGTCCACAAAATGAATTTGGGGGGGGGGAAAAGAAGAAGAAACCCAAAAGACGAAGAACTGGAAAGGGGCCCGGGGGAAAATGGGGGAAGCCCAACAAATTAAACCCCGATCTCCAGCAGACGGGGGAGGTCCCCCCCACAATCTTCCAGAATGGGCTGCCCCTTTCTACATCTTCCCAGATTCCGCCCTAACACAAACCGGTGTTAACGAACAATCTTTTTGGCCTTTACTGAAAACTCATTTAGAATATGCTTTAAAAAAACTCGCCCTGCTAATGACCTTATTCCCAAAGGGCGAAATTTCCCGGGGTGTGAAACCCACACTTTATAAAAAAGGGGCCGGTTGCCTTTTTCGGAGTGATCTCAGATCATTTGGGGGGAATTTATTGAACAACTGGTGGTACCGGGAGCACATAGGGAAACTGTTTTGCACCCGGACATTCAAAATTTTGGGGGGCCCCCCGGGTCCGGGCAAAACAGAAACCCGGGTTATAAAAACGATTTTATTGGTTTAATAGGGGAAAAGATTTTTAAACGATTTTTCTTCATGCCCAAATTCCCGGGTCGCCTCTCCCCTTTAAGCCTCCGGGGGCCCCCCTTTTGCCCCTTATGCCCATATTGGAAGTTCCCTTTCAGCTGGGGATTAGTTTTTTTGGGGACCATTACCTAAGACAAAGGGATGGGTCCAATTTTGCTGGTGTTGGTTGATTATACATGATATAGAAAACCTTTTTTGATTGGTATCCTAGAGAAATCTTAACCGATCAAGGCCACCTTTTACTTTTCGCGTGATGAAACAATTTTTGTGACAGCTTTGCTATTAAAAAAATTGAGGGCACTGTTTACCATCCTCAAAAAGAAAAGGTTTAACCGAAAACGATTTTTCAAACTTTTTAAACAGATGATCAGGCGGGTTTCCATAATGGTCCCAAAATGGGGGAAAACTGTCCCCCATTTTTACCTTTTCCCCCGTTTGGGGGAATCCCCAAGGCGTCCACTGGTTTGAGTCCCTTCAAAAAGGGACCCGCAGGCGGCCCAAAGGGATCCTGGATTAATGCGGAGGAATGGATGGGGAAAAAGAGAGGGAGCTAAGGGGCCAAGCTTTGCCGGGTCGACTAATTTCGTTAAGACAGAATTTCTATGCTTTCCTCTATTTGCCTTTTGGGAAAACCAACAACGGGGAAAAGGAAAAACCAGGCGCCTTTTTTCGATAGGGCGAAAATTTTGGGGGGGTTTAAACCTGGCATCCCTGGGTTTTGGGGACTGGTTCCCCGGGTCCAAATTCCCCCTTTGCTAAATGGCAGAGCCCCCATTATTGAGGGCCCTATGAGTCCGGGAAATTACAAGGTTAGAATACCGGGCCGGGGGCAAAAACCCTTCCAGATTTTAAAATTAACCTCTTAAAGGGAAAGGCCCCCAACCCACAAAGGGTTCCCCCCTTTGGGTGCTGTTTCTAGTCCGGGTGTTTCCCTTTGGGAACGAAATTTTCTGACAAAAAGACAGAACTGTTTTCTTTGATAAACGGAACACTGATGTCTTTTTTAGGTTTTCCAGGCAAGACTAACCCTTACAAAACAAAAAAATTACCACGACCCGATGTTAAGGTACAGATGCGGCCGCCCGGGTACCGGGGAAACGCGGGAAAAATATTGCGCCAAGAGGTAAAAAAAATGCTGACACTGGTAATTCGTGAAAGTGGGACTGGTGCAGCCCCGTCGTATTAGTCCCAAAACAAATACGGGGCCCCTTTCCCGGGGCTCGCTGGTTTTCCCAGAAAATTTTATTCCCCAAAATTTTTCCTAGAGCCCCCCTCTTACAGAACACTAGAGGCAGAAAAAACCATTTTCCCGTGGACAGAAAATTGCAACGCTTTTCAACGAACCCAAAAAACATTGTCTTCTTTTCCCCGGGTTTTAAGGGCCCGTTTCCCCAAAAATTTTATCTTCAAACAGACGCAAGGCATTTGGTTTTGGGGCACAGTCCTGTTTACAAATTTTTGATGGAGAAGAACATCCCAAACACATATTTGAGTGGGAAATTTTCCTAGGGAACGGTATTCTACAATTTAGAAAAAAATGCTTGGCAATTAAGTGGGTTTGGGAAACCTTCCCCCATTACTTGTGGGGGAAGGGAAAATTTACTTTTGGGAACGGGTCATGCTCCACTCCAGTGGTTGTCCGACAGAAAGATACAAACTCTCTCTAATGAGATGGGTTTTTGGGGTTTTTCAACCCACAGTTTCACAGTAAAAACACCGACCAGGTTCTGAACCGCCCAAAGAGGCGAAGTTTTCACCACTAAATGAACCCCAGTACAGAGGTGGGGATTCCGGGGAAAATTTACTAAAGCTGAGGGGGGTGGGGCTGGAGGGGTGATCGCACCCCAAATAGAACCCGGAAAAACCCCCGGGAAAAACCCCAAACCCTAAACCCCTGGGTTTTAAGCCTCCCCCCTACTTAAGGGGGAATTATTGTTTTCTTTTTTTCCTCGCTAAAGGTTTTCCTAATTTTATAAACCTTTGGGGCCGCTTGTTTTAGTTTGGGGAAAAAATTTTTTTTTCTCCCTTTTGGTTTTCCCGGGAAATTTATACCGGCCCTTTTCAAAAGGGGGGGGAGAAGCCAAATTGGGGGGGTCAATAAAAATCCCTCTTTCGAGGAAACCCTGGGGGTTTTCCTGTGCAACCCCCCGAAACCCAAGGCTTGGACAAAGGGGTTTTAGGGAGAAGACCCCGGGCATCCGGGAGAGGATGGTTTTAATTTACCCCGGTTTAAAAGGAGAATGAACAGGATTTGAAAATCCCAACAACCAAAATTTATTTAAAAACAATTTTTAAAAAAAAGCTGGGTTTAATAAAAGAAAAAAAACCCAAAAAAAATTAAAAAAGCAAGGGGTTTAACTAAAAAATAAGGCTTTGGGAAGGGAACCCCCCTCAGATTTGGGGAAAAAAAAAAAAATTGAAAATAACCCCCAACCCAACAACAACATTTAAAATTTTTTAGTTTAATTTTTCCAAAAAAAAGTTAGGTCAAAGGCTTTATAAATAAGGAAAAAATTTTAAAGACACAAAAAGAAAAAAATAAGACAAATTTTAGACCATGAAAAAAATTAATAATGGATTTGGCAAGGAAAGGGGAAAAAAAAAAAAACCCAAAAAATGGCTGGGAAAAATTAAAATCGCCGGGGTTCCAGGCTATTAGACCCCCCCAGGGCCCTCGGGGCATCCCTACCCAAAATTTTGAAAAGTTCTTTTTAATTAAAAAGCCTCAAGAAAATCAAATTCGTTTGGTATAAAGGAGACTTGGTTTTAAATATCAAATTTTTGAAACATAAAAATGCTTTTAAAATAGTTTTAAAACCGGAAAAGGAAAAAAAGAAATGGTTAGTTCCCAATTTTTTTTTTTAGACCACCCCCATTTTAATGTTTTAAAATGATTGGGTTCGGGTATCCAGGAAATTTAAATTTTAAATGAATTAAAAAAAAGGCCTGTTTAAAGTAGCCTTTTTGTGTTTTTAAAGTTCTAAATTTCCCGCCCCAATTTTTCCCAAATTTAAAAACTTTTCCAGGGTTTTAAATTTCATTTTTTTAGAAAGGGCAACCCTTACCCCTCTTTTAAGTTTTGTTTTAAATTTCCAAGGAACCCCTTTTTTTTTAAACCCCAAGGGTTCCATTTAAAAAATAAATTTTAAATTTTTCCTTTTTTTAAATTGGGGAGATTTTTAATTTATAAACCTAAAAAAAAATACAAGGTCCAAGGAAAAAAAATTCTAATTTTTTTTGTTTTAATTTTAAAGGGGAATTCAAGGGGTCATCAAAAAGGGGCTTTTTACCAGGTTTAAAAGGGTTTTTCGGGGCTGTTGTGTCATTCAGCATTTAAAACTTGTTTTGGGGGGCAAATAAATCCCCCATCATTTTGTTGGAAACATTTGCACCAGTGCTTTGAGTAGATGTACACCGGAAAAGAAACAGAAGAGAGTGGGGTTAGAAACAGATATTTTAGAGCCACATGAATAGTTATTATAAGGGAGTTGGATATACAGAGTATCAGGATTTGAATTACAGTGAAGTTATAGAAAGGCCAGTTAAAAGTAGGTTTCAGCAGTGTTTTAAAGTGCTCCACTGTATCAGCCTAATTCCAATTGGCAGGCTATTCCAGATTTTAGGTGCATAGGCAGAAGGCCCGCCTTTGACCACTTTTTTTAAGTTTTGTCTTGGAATTCCAAGGAGACCCTCATTTGAAGATCAAAGGGTTACGATTTGGAATATAAAGTGTCAGACATTCCATATATAAGATGGTCGAGATTATTATAGCTTTATAAACCATAAGCAAAATTTTTAAAAAGTCAATCCGGGAATACACAGGTAACCAGTGTAGTGACATCAAACTGGAATTATGTGCTCAGATTTTCTTTTCCTGGTTATGATTCTAGCAGCTCCATTCTGCACTCCTGCAAGTGATTGATGTCTTTTTGGTAGTCCTGAGAGGAGAAGGGAAATAATCTAGTCGACTAAAAACAAAAAGCGTGAACTAATTTGTGAGCATCTTTCAGTGATATAAGAGTCTAATTTTAGCTATTTTCATAAGTGAAAAAAATGCTGTCCTAGTGATCTGATTAATATCCCATTTAAAATTCAGATTACAGTCAACAATTACCCCTAAGCTTTTACCTCCGTCTTGACTTTTAACCCCAATGTATCCAGTTTATTTCTAATAGCCCCATTGTATCCATTATTCAATCACTAAGATTTCTAGTTTCTTTTATTTAACTTGAGAAGTTATATTCATCCATTCTGAGATAGTGACATTCTGTTAGTGAATCAAGAGAATCAGGGTCATCAGGTGCTATTGATAAGGGACAGCTGTGTGTCATCAGCATAACCGTTGGATCAGGTGTAATCTAACTCTTTCCAACAAACAACAACAACAACATTTATTTCTGAGCACATTTTCATAAAACAATGTAGTTCAAAAATGCTACTGATGAAGACAGAGAAAAAGACAAAAAAAATAAGAATTAAAATAAGGAACACTAATTAACATAGAATAAGAGTAAGGTCCAAAAGGCCAGGGGGGACAGAAAAAGTAAAAAAAAAACCCCGATGGCTGGAGAAAAATTAAATCTGCAGGAATTCAGAGCCACAAAACCACCCAGCCCCCTAGGCATTCTACCTGACATCAATGACCCTAGTCAGTCCCCCAGGTTCAGGGTTAACATGGAAGAACTTGATGATGATGGTCACATGGACTTTGGCCTTTAATCCATCAATGTAGGAACATCACGGCGCTTTGATTAGGTGGTGGTGGTGCAGATCAACACCTCGAAAATCAGAAAAAAACAGAAGAGAAAGTGGGGTTAGTACGGACTTTAGAGCCACCATGCATGATAATGATTCCCTTTCTGAAATATAAGATGGAGCAGATTATTTAAGGTTTTGTAAACCATCAGCAGTATTTTAAAGTCAATTCTGAAAGACACAGGTAACCAGTGTAGTGACATCAGAACTGGAGAAATTTGCTCGATTTTCTTCCCCTTGTTAAGATTCCTGACAGCTGCTTTCCCTGCACTCTGTATGAATCGATTTATGTCTTTTGGGTAGTCCTGAGGGGATGTGTTACAGTAATCAGGTCGACTGAAAACAAAACCGTGAACTAATTTCTAAGCATCTTGCAATGTTATAAGCAGATCCTATTTCTTCTGTCTTCTTTCTTATTAGCATTAGTTACTTTAGAAGGACTTAGCAATCATTGTCTAGTCTGACTTGAGCTTTTCTTTAATACACTAGATGGTAATCAGACTTTCTAGACCATGATGTAAACCTGCCCTTTTACAATTATTTGGTGCATCTGCTTTTGTTTCATCAGTGTCATTTATCACTCATTTACATAGCACAGTTTAGAATGCATTTCAAATTACACCAATCAGCACAAAGATAAAAGGCATTAAAAGGTATTATCTAAAGGTTTTGGGTAAATATCTGGTTATAGCATAAGACTTCCTATAAGTAATATATTAATAAATTATGATCAGAGAACAAAATAAAAAGTTACAGTGTCATATGATCTCATCTTTAATGTACTGTGCTGGTATAAAAAAAGTCAGGAAAATCTAGTTTAATAGACTGTACAAGTTGAAGCACAATTTCATACAATAAGTTTTTCCCTAGATCCTCTCTCTTTTTCTATAACACAAGTGAATAATCAAAAGTTTTTAATTAATTTTAACACTGTCACAAAAGCACCATATGAATCCTAAGTCTCAATTTGAAAAGAGTTTTCATTCGATTTAATTCAATCTTCTAGACATAAAGATAATCTTAATAAGAATCCCAATTTAAGTTATAAGCAACCCTGTTGCCATCCAGAAATGTAACTGGGGATCATTTATCCTTAAGAATAGTAATTTAATATCAAAGGTCGTACCCAAAGTCTGGAATCAGCTTTATTTTTGGGAGATTGGGTCTCGTTGCCCTTTGATTTCTGTAATGGGGTGTCTGTGGCTTTGGTAGTTGGGAGTGAACAGTTAACATGGACCAAGATAGGTAGTCCCTAGAATTTTAGGAAAACTTGGATAAACATTTTATCTACAGACAGAGTGAGTACCATTAAAGAGCAACTGGGTTTATACAAGAACCATGGTCACATCCTCATGCTTGCATCTACAGAGGTCACCTACATTTCCTCTGGTCGTGGCCTGTGCTGGGTTCTACCATAGTTTTTGACTAAACACATGCAGTATCATTACTGAAAAGTAGGTGTCAATGTTCCTTTCAGAAGACATCACCATTACTTTCTTGATGTAAAAGACCTGCCCATTTCAGCAATTTGCTGGAAGAAAAAGTTGTACCCAAACTTCTTACTGATGTTTAAAATCTTCTGCCACCACCCTGGATCTTTGGTTTATATCTATGCTTTCCAATTCATATACTACACTCTTTGCATAAGACACTCTGTTTCTGTTGTGCCCAAATTTTTACTTTTACTATTTCTATAATACTTTGGGCTGAGAGGCCATAAAATTAATTATCTGTTCCCATTGCACCAACATCAAATTGTTACTTTAAACCATATCTTTGTCTATACCATTGGTACTCAAACTTTCCTACAGTGTGTACCACCTCAGAAAATATTTGCCTCTTCACCGTAACAGCATTATGGCTGGCATTTAAATACAGTAGCTTTGACCTATTTAAACCCAGCAACAAGGGATGCACAAACCAGTGTGTTTCTTCGTCGGTCCCAAGCCTTTGGAAAATGGGGAGATTACATCATGAAGGGTATCCGTGTAAAATTTGCCAAATCAATATGCGGACAACAATACAAATTTCCATACCGGATCGGTCGAGGCTCAGGTTAACGACGCCACTAGTACTGCTAGCCAACAGGGTGCTGGGAAATTGGGCTACTTGCTGAAGAAGGAGAAGAAGAGTGGGAGACGGTCCAGAGGCAGAAGGAGGAGGACAGGAAAGAAAGTGAACTGAGGTAGGAACTTTAAATGTTGACAGTATGACTGGTAAGGGGAGAGAGTTAGCAGATAGATTGACAGAAGGAAGGTTGATATATCGCGTAACAAGAGACCAAATGGAAGCCGGAGTAAGGCCTGGTGGATCAGAGGGGATTCAAATTGTTCATCATGGTGGGATGGGAGAGAAATGGAGTAGGAGTTATTCTGAAGGAACAGCATGTCAAGAGTGTTTTCAAGGTGAAAGAGGTCAGACAGAGTGATGATTATGAAGCTGAAATTGGGGGTGGATGATGAAGGTTGTTAGGCATATGACCAAGTTGGGTTCAGGGATGAGAAAATAGATTTCTGGAGTGAGTTGGATGAAGTGATGGACAGTGTACTCAAGGGACAGAAAAGTGGTGATTGGAGCGGATTTCAATGGACATGTTGTGAAGGGAACAGAGGAGATGAGGAGGTGATGGTTAGGTATGGTGTCAAGGAGAGGAATGAAGAAGGTCAGGTAATAGTGGATTTTGCCAAAAGGATGGACATGGTTGTGGTGAATACATATTTTAAGAAGATGGAGGAACATAGGGTGACTTACAAGAGTGGAAGAAGATGCACACAGGTGGGGTTACATCCCATGCAGAAGAGTCAATCTGAAGGAGACTGAAGACTGCAAAGTGGTGGCAGGGGGGTCGTGGGATGATGTTGGAGATCAAGAAGAGGAAGAGAGTGAGGGCAGAGCCAAGGATCAAAATGGTTGAAGTTGAAAAGGAGGACTGCAAGGTTGAGTTTATGGAGGTGAGACTGGCACTGGGTGGCAGTGAAGAGTCACTAGACAGCTTGGAAACTACAGCAGATGTAGTAAGGGTGACAGCAAGAAGGGTGTTTGGTGTGACATCTGGACAGAGAAAGGAGGAAAGGAAACCTGGTGGTGGAATTGGAAAGTACAGGAGAGTATACAGAGGAAGAGGATGGTGAAGACGAGTGGATAGTCGGAGAGATGAGAAAGTAGACATGAGTACAAGGAGATAAGGCGCAAGGTGAAGAGAGGTGGTGAAGGCTAAAGAAAGGTGTATGATAGGTTGTGTATGAGAGGTTGGACACTTAAGGAGGGAGAAAAGGACTGGTGGGCAAGAAGAGGGACCGAGCTGGGAAAAATGAGGAGCAGGTTAGGGTGATAAAAAGATAAAGATGGAAACGTACTACAGTGAGGAGAGTGTGTTGAACAGATGGAAAGAGTACTTTGAGAGGCTGATGAATGAGAGAATGAGAAGAAGTGGTTGGATGATGTGGAATAGTGAATCAGGAAGTGCAATGGATTAGCAAGGAGGAAGTAAGGACAGCTATGATGAGGATGAAAAATGAAAAGGCCGTTGGTCCAAATGACATACTTGTGGAAGCATGGGAGGTGTTTAGGAGATGGCAGTGCAGTTTTTAACCAGATTGTTTAACTCTTTTAGAGGCGGATGTCGACTTTTGTCGATGGGAGGGTTGAGGGTGCACTTTGACAAAAGTTGACATCCATGGGTAGGTGGAACAATCAGCTGTTGATGGCGACAAAACTCACCGTTACATTAAAGGCATTCCCTCTCTGCTTGGAGGAATGTTAGGCTCATTAACTCAGCATCTAATCCTTTGCGGTGCCTGAAGTGAGTCGGACTCTGATTTTTCAGAATCTGTTTATGTTGACAGTGATCAGGAGATCGAGCAAGAGAGTGAGGAGCCGGCATCAGCTGATCAGACACCAGCCGATGCCACCCCAGCTGATCGGCTGCCAGCTGATGCTCTCGCACAGCCGATGCACCTACAGCAAGGTTCGCATGGCAGGAATACACAGACATTGATCCGTGGGAGCCAAACTGGCTACGGACTCTACAAGACAGCATGGTTTGCTGTTGGACACACTACTTCAGGCTGCTCCCTCCTGATGCTGCTTTTCAGCTACTGTCAGATGAGACAAACAGGTATGCAGAGCAATTTTTGAATCGCTAGGGTGCACTTGCACCGCATTCTTGTTTTTCAAAAGTGGAAATCCACAACAAAAGATGAGATGAAGGGTGCTGAGAGATGGACTAGACTGGTGATATAACTTCAGGGAACATTGGTCCAAAGCGTGCTTTGTCCCCTGGTGGTTTCGAACTGGTTAAGCCGCATGATAGGTATGTGCTGCTGCAAAGTTTTATTCACTTCTGTGATAACCAGAAGCAAATCCCAAGGGGTGAGCCAGGCTATAACCCCATGTATAAAGTTCAGCCCCTGCTTGACATTGTGGAACCAACATATAAACCGTTTTATCAGCCTGGCCGGATTTGTTTGTGGATGATAAAATACAAACAACGCTTTTCAACCAATATATGCCAGACAAGCCCACAAAGTATGGCATAAAGGATTTTGCACTGGGAGAAGCAAACACTGGTTTCTGCCTGAAAGTAATCACATATACAGGAAAGTATTTCTTTCAAAGAGCGAACTGTCCCTTGACAAGTCAGGTTGTGCTGGATCTGTTTCAGGGCTATGAACATTTGGGTCATGTTGTGTACATTTGGACAATTTCTATACATCATCTGAATTGTTCATGGACCTACAGAGCAGGTGAATTGGAGCTTGAGGAACAGTGAGGGTGAACAGGAGACACAGGCCTTCACAGCTGAAGTCAGACAGGCTGAAGATGAAAGAGGTGACAATCTGGTTTTCATGCAGGAGGAAAACTTGGTGGCAGTGACATGGCACAATGTCAGATGGGTGATTTGTCTCTACAGTACACACTAACAATATATGTGAGAAAGTTATTTGTCAAAGAGAAACCCAGAAGGTAGGAAGCTGGACAAGCCCGTTGCACTTGAGGAGTATAATTGTAAAATGGCTGGAGTTGATCGACTGGATCAGATGCTGGGGTCATACGCTTACGGCCATAAGTCCACCAAGTGGTACCACACTGTGTACCATCGCATGCGTGAGATTGCACTAAAATGGCTATACTGTATATTGTTCAAGCGGGCAAACAGTGACAGCACTATGACTGCAGCAGGAGGTGGTTGATAGCTTGCTGGCAGAGTGTGTTGTAGTGCCTTTGGCAAAGCGAGGGAAGGCCATCACAAAGAGCAGTGCCAGACAGGCTGACTGAGCGCCACATTCCTGCAAACATATGAGGACAAAAATACAAACCTGACTGTATTGTGTGCAGCAACAGACAAATGAAAAAGAGGCACCAGTGCAACACGTATTGTAAGGAGTGCAATGTGGCAAGGCATGAAATTGGCTGTTTTGAGCTTATATCATACTTTATAGGACTTTGCTGTGTAACATGAATGTGATATGTATGTGAAATCATAAGGTACAACATGCAAGACAGGAACATTTGTCAAAAGTAAATACAAAGTATTTTTGTTGATTTGACGTGTTCAGCCATTGCTTTGAAAAGAAACAAAAGAAATTAGCCCTAAAAGAGTTACGGGAATCTTGGAAAGTGAGAGGTTGTCTGAGGAGTGGAGAAGAAGTGTACTGGTGGGCCGATAGTTATGGGAAAGAGTAGTGAAAGCTCAGTTAAGAAGTGAGGTGATAATTAGTGAGCAGCAGCATGGTTTCATGCCAAGAAAGAGCATTGCTGGTGACTCCTCCCACACCTTTCACTCCATTTTAGCCTCCTCCCCTCAGGGAAAAGGTACTGGAGCCTCCAGGCACGCTCCACAAGACTGTCTAACAGCTTCATCCACCAAGCTGTCGGGATGCTGAACTCTGTCCACTACCTTCCCCTTGACCCCTGCCCCTGAACCATAACAAGAGTCACTATCTACCAAGTACCCTACCTCAGCTGGTATTATATAAGGACTCAATATTACATCTGCTGCTAACTGTCTGTCTTTTTGTACATCTCATATGCTACTCTATAATGCACCTTCTCATTTTTACTGTAATTGGCTTTTGCACTAATGACTATTGCACATTGTACACAGGTCTACTTTACAAGTTCTAATGTTATTTATCTTATATTTGTATACTTTATACTTTTTATATTTTATTGTACTATGAAGTTGAGAGAGAAACAGTATTTTGATTCTCCTGTATGTTCTCACATATAGTGAATTGACAATAAAATTCTATTTGATTTGATTTGATTTGATGTTTGCTCTGAGGGTGTTGATGAAGAAGTAGAGAGAAGGCCAGAAGGAGTTGCATTGCGTCTTTGTAGACCTGGAGAAAGCATATGACAGGGTGACTGAGAGGAGCTGTGGTATTGTATGAGGAAGTCGGGAGTGGCAGAGAAATACATAAGAGTTGTACAGGATATGTCAGAGGGAAGTGTGACAGTGGTGAGGTCTCGGTGGTAGGGAGTGGAGGTGGGACTATATCAGGGTTCGGCCCAGAGCCCTTTCTTATTTGCAATGGTGATGGACAGGTTGACAGGCCAGATTAGACAGGAGTCCCCGTGGACAGTGATGTTTGCAGATGACATTGTGATTTGTAGCAATAGTAGGGACCATGCTGAAGAGACCCTGAGAGGTGGAGAGAATTCTGCTCTAGAGAAGAGAGGGAATGAAGGTCAGTAGAAACAAGACAGAATACATGTGTGTAGATGAGAGGGAAGTCAGTGGAATGGGTGAGGATGAGGGAGTAGAGTTGGTGAAGGTGGATGAGTTTAAATACTTGGGATCAACAGTCCAGAGTAATGGGGATGATGGAAGAGAAGAGAAAAGAGAGTACAGGCAGGGTGGGTGTGGGTGGAGAAGAGTGTCAGGAGTGATTGGTGACAGACGGGTATCAGCAAGAGTGAAAGGGAAGGTCTACAGGATGGTAGTGAGACCAGCTATGTTATTTGGGTTGGAGGCGGTGGCACAGGAGACAGAGCTGGAGGTGGCAGAGTTAAAGATGCTAAGATTTGAATTGGGTGTGACAAGGATCGACAGAATTAGAAATGAGAACATTAGAGGGTCAGCTCAGGTGGGACGGCTGGGAGACAAAGTCAGAGAGGCGAGATTACGCTGATTTGGACATGTGCAGAGGAGAGATGCTGGGTATATTGGGAGAAGGATGCTAAGCATAGAGCTGCCAGGGAAGAGGAAAGAAGAGGAAGGCCTAAGAGAAAGTTTATGGATGTGGTGAGAGAGGACATGCAGGTGATGGGTGTGACAGAACAAGATGGAGAGGACAGAAATAGATGGAAGAAGATGATCTGCTGGAAACCTCTAACGGAGCAGCTGAAAGAAGAAGAAGAAGAAGCGTAGACCTATTTAACTATATATATATATAGTTTACACAGGAGGCAAATTTATTCCCAATATGAATAGTATTTATTATTGACTGTCATCCACAGCCACAACTGTACTTGGCTGAAACACCCATCAATTGACAATAACAACTGCACTGCCCTGAAACACTCCAGTGAGATTATTGACAACTTTATTGCATTAAAACATTCACAGCAAAGGGAATATCAACTGTACTGCATTGACAATACTGCAAATACACATGCAAGCAAGTAAGGAGAATTAACTGTACTACACTGAGGCTATAAACAACACTGCATTCAAACACACAGTAAGGAAATTAACAATAACAGCTCTGTACATACAATCAAAATAGAAATGTTAAAATTTGGTGTTTATGGACAACTTAGCCTACATTACATGCCTAATGAGAAGGGTTCACATAGTTCCGTAGACATAGTCCTGTGATGTTTCGTCAGTTGTGTTCAGCTTCAGCCTCATTTTAATCTTATAGTTTATTTTGTCATTAAAGTAGAACATTGTAATCTTCATCTTAAAATTTATAATTAATTTACTAGACTTTCTCCAACCCTATTGTAACTAAAGTATAAAGTAAAATGCTCCTTATTCTATGTGTTCCCTGACCCAGTCGTTAATTGTCACTTTGCTTTTTTTCTTTTTTACCGTGTCCTGTTCGGCTGTGAAGCAATCAGAATTGATGTCTGAATGCTGGCGACTAGCCTTACAGTTTTTCTCTCAGGTGGAGCGTTACAGCTTCTGCTGACGTCACTGATACCAAAACTTTATTAAAAATATTTTAGATGTTTTAAGATTCGAACCGGACACGGAGACAAAAGTGAAAGAAAAAGAAGAGAGAGAAGGAAGAGATGGAGGTAAAGGGGGAGGGGGGGTTTCGTATAGAATAAACAATAAATGAACCAGAATCCGCTTCTAGACCTGCAGAAAGAGGGGGAAACCACAAGACAAAAACATTGCTGCATCAGCTACATGAAGATATATAAAAGTAAAAATGTTTGCTGACAATCATACAGTAATTATTACTGAGGCATTTAGGGCCACCACAACCTTAGATCATGTGCTGAAGATGTCCAAGTCATACTTATGAAATCACCATGTGAGCACCTGTGTGCGACGTACGCTTGTATGTGTAAGGTTTCTCTATAGGAGCATCCAATAGTGAGTGTGAAGGGCCACAGACCTGCCCCCAAAACGCGCGGAAGATGGAGGGAGTTCCAAGCCCAGAGATCCAGAGGTCACCCCAGAGCGGGAGACCCCAGGGAGGCCGTCACCAGAGAAGCCCCAACCCCCCGAGAGGCGAGAGGATCACCCGGGGTCACAACCAGCAGCCGGCAGAGTCCCGGAGATATCAACGGCAAGCCCTCAGGCCGCCCGCAGCCGCTCTCCCCCGAGTCGGCCGGGCCCGGAACCCAGCAGCCCGGGACCCAAGGGCGACCCACCCCCGAGGACCCAACAGAGCCCAGGGAACCAGATCCCACCAGGCAGCCACCGGGAGCGACCAGACAGATGCTTAAGGCAGGGGGAGGGTAGGCAAAGATGTTGTAGTATTGCCAGATGTCCCAGGAGAGGGAGGAGTCCAAAACCCCACCTGACATATACAGTCACACACAAACACAGTCATACACTCCCTCCCTCATGCTCTCACATACACATACAACCCAAGACTTACAAGGATGTACGCCAGACACCCATTCACACTCCCCACACACCCTACTAACTCTGGTCCCGGTGCTGCCATACCTGAGGTACAGCCATTCCTGGACGCCAGAGTTAGCCCCGTTCCGCAGGGGTAATAGTGAGCAGGCACCCCCCCAACAGAGCAAAGCAACCCACCACTCCAGACCACAGGCAGACGGCCAGCTCCCACTCCTAGCCTCCAGCCCCGGCAGCTAACTGAGAACAGAGGTGTAATAAGACCTCTAGTCTCCCTCCTGCTCTAATGTAGTGTTGGTGTGTGTTGATAAGGTGCATTTTGTGGTTGGGGGCGGGCAGTGCCGCACCATGTGGCCTACACCAGCTGATGCCAACACACAGCCCCACCTCCCCAAAACTCTCCGTGACTAGGTGCAGTTTAAAATTGGAAGTGGACACCGGCACTCGGAGTGAGGCTGAAATTTCCCCCCACCGGATGCCGTTGAGTGTGCCCACTCCCAAGGCCCTAAGTGTGCATTTGTGTGGAATGTTTTTTGTGGAAGTGTTTAATGTGCAAATAAAATTGTAGGCTGCCACAGGACTGCGGAAATGGGATCCATACCGCACCCCTGACTTACCCACACCCCAAGGCCCTATGTGCATGTTTGTGTGATGATGTGAAGGAGCAGGAGGAGGGAAATGTCTGAGGATGGGGAGGAACGGCTGAGGGGCCTGAGCCCTCCAGGAGCCAGCTCCCCTACTGGCCCCAATAGGCACCTCCGTTCCCAAAATCCACCGGGCACGGAGGCCCCAGCCTATCTAGCCATGGCCCAAGCAGCAGCATCACAGAGCCCCACGGAGTCTGAGGCCACCAACCCACACCACCCCAGCAGAATATTTACTCCCATCCCCACATTTACTCAACATTCAGATTAAGTAAGACATAAGACACCCAGGTAAAGCTGGATCCTCCCTCCCGGACATCCCCTCCCCATGGTGGAACTGCCGCACGTTCGCCCTCTTCCCGCAGCATAATGCCAGGACCCAATCCCCAAGGCCCCACCCATATCCCCATCCGGGACGGCCGCCCCATACCCTAAGCCACCAGGCCCACACCCAGACCAGGGGCATTGCAGCCACCATCAAGACCCCCTAAGGCCCACACACACAACCACCAGAAGCCCACCCCGAGGTAACCCAAGCACCACCAGAGTCAGGCAGCAGCCCCCCAGCCCAAGACCCCCCTAGTGAACCCACCCCAGGGATCCTCCAGATACTCCAAGCTCAGACTCTCCACCACATCAACCACAGCATCCCGAGGACCATATCAATGACCCTCCATCATCGCTATGTGATGGAACCGATCAAAGGAGCCCAGAGAGATTGATTTGAAGTGGAGGCAGAGGCTGTCTCAAGTGTAATATGATCCAATAAAAGATTTCTATACTGGTTAATGCAAAGATTATCTTTGTTTTTCCAGTTTATGAGGATAGTTTTCTTAGCGATGCATATGGCAGTGAGAACCACGTGAACCAAATTTGTTTCAATCGGGACATCCTCTAGGTTCCCCAGCAAGCAAAATGAGGGGGAAGTTGGGATATCACATTTCAGACACTTTGACAGGTCTTCACATACTCTATACCAGAACTTGCTTCTTAAACGGGTTTTCTCTTATGCTGACAGGAGCACATAGGCACTGATCTCCACACAAAATACATTACATTCATGAGATTACAACTGTCTGAGCAATTTAAAATTTTAAGATGTATTCCTGATATTTTCATAATGAAATGCATTAAACCAGGTATTAAAAATGTGGGGGCATGGTGGCACAGCAGTAGTGATGAGCTGTCACCTCGGCCAGGCATTGTTCCTGCGTTATGTGCAATGCTTGCTGAAATGTGCGTGACCCTGGATGGAATCATTTATTACAGCAGTACTGTCTCAAATGTACCAACCGATAATTTCTTTCTTTTCATTCTTCCTTCACGTAACCAAATGCCACACAATAAGCAGCTGTAATAAATTTAAAACCAGCTGTGTTTTACAATGCAGATTCTTCACAACGTTTAAGGAACACTGAAAATCTTCATTATACATGTTTAATTATTCCATCCATCCATCCATGCAGGATTGCGCCATTCCCAGCAAGCAGTGAGGCAGGAACAATCCCTGGAAGGGCCACCTCATTGTAGGGTGAATATGAGCACACACATAAACTAGCAGCATCAATTTAGTATCTCCTAACATGCATGTCTTTGGAAGGAAACTGAAGCACCACTGGGAAAACATACAAACTCCAGGCAGGGGACACCTGAGATGTGACTCCTTACTGCTAGGCAGCAGCTACCACTGAACCATGTCATTTGAACGGTTTTAATTTTAGTTTTTGGAAGTGATGACAAATTTAATCTGTTTTCAGGCAGTGTAATTGAAATGGACAGTGAAACCAAAAGTGATTCTGGGAATCTGAAAGTGATGTGTCACTCACATATGTACAGTGTGCTGTTCATAATATTCATAATAGTATTATCTTTATATATGTTTATAATATTATTATTATATATCATTATTATACTTTCTACACTTCTACACTTCTGACTTTAACTTTTAGTGTTTTGCATGTTTGTACAGTAGAAAGATGAGATTTAATACAAATGTCATTTTCAAGCCAAAAATGCAATGCTTTTACATGTTTTTGAGAAAAATGTAATGCTAAGGAGGTTAAGCTATTCTTTTTACAAACATACATTTCTACCTTATTCCATAGAATTTTAACAAAGAGTCCAGAATGTTTCATTACAACATCAAATTCTAGGAAATAAACGTAAACCTTTAATCAGCTAAGAAGTCATGCAAGTACTAACATTCTATTCCATTTCATATTTAAAAAATACAAATTAATTA
The DNA here is from genome assembly GCF_016835505.1 of Polypterus senegalus. Classification (NCBI taxonomy): domain Eukaryota; kingdom Metazoa; phylum Chordata; class Cladistia; order Polypteriformes; family Polypteridae; genus Polypterus; species Polypterus senegalus. The sequence goes on from NW_024385792.1 coordinate 316,644, forward strand.
TACTGTAACACAAGGAGTGGAAGGGAAACAAAATCAATATGAATCATGCAGCAAATGCCTTTTTAACTGTGAAACATTATTTTTATTTCAAGTATAAGATTAATTTTGTACACTTCCTACCAAAACTTGTTGATGCCCTCCAGACTGCTGGTTCTGTTAAAAAGCACAGTATATTTTCTCTTGTGTTATTTATACACAACCCTTACTGCAAGAACATATTTCAGCAAGTTCTAAATACAAGGCAGGAACAATACCCGAACCATGGACCAGGGGCCAGTCCATCACAGATTGAGCATACATGCTTACACACACACAGACACAAGAAAATCCACACAGACACTAGCAAAACATGCAAACTCTACACAGAAAATACTCAAACTTCAACCTGGCCAGAGTTTTAAAGGAAGATGTTCAACATTTGTAATTTTATTTTTAGAAGTAAATGAGATAAATGAGAGATGTTTTCCACATTTTCCACAACTTGACACATATTCAAAATCAACTGTGATATTTTACACAATTTAATTCAGAGCTCTGTTAATTTATACTGAAGATACAGTATGTCTAATTTTATTTTCAGCGATTGCCTTTCCGATTCAAAAGGTACCATCAACATTTAATATTATTGTATTTCAAATAAAGAAATCACTTCTATACCTCATTTCTCACACTTAGTCGGGCATTCTCAGACTTACAACTTTTCTTTTAGCCCATTTAATCACTCACAACAGTTGCCCTCAAGCATTTGTTCTTATAAAACCACCAAAGCATAATTCTTACACCTCTCACCTCTTTTCAAACTTTTCTTCTCTTTCACCCATTCTCTTGCTGCATCTTTCTCACTTACGTGTTAAGATGTTTATACAATGCAATACAAGTTATTTTTGTATAAAACTCCCACTGCATATGTGTTAACAAGTCTCTGTTAAAATACAAGTACAGACTATAATAATTACTAAATACAGAATGGTACACATGGTGTAGTGGTGGCTCTGAGGTTAGGATCTGCACTGGCAATCGGAAGGTTGCTGGTTTCAATCCCATAAATGCCAAAAGGGACTCTGCTGTTTTGGGCCCTTGATCAAGGCCCTTAACCTGCAATTGCTGAGTGCTTTGAGTAGTGAGAAACATGCTATATAAATGCAAAGAATTATTATTATAATATACATGCAGATTTGTTAAAACACACAGAAAACAAATTATAAAACTGATTGACAAAGAGGAAACCAACAATATTTTCCCCATAATTAATGAATGAACTATGGTGCAGTTTAAATTTGTACAAGTGAAAGTCAAAGATAAACATCCGGTCCTGGAGACCTCGCCAACTGACCACCTATCCTATTTGTTTGTACTTTCTTGTTCTTGTAATAATTTTGCAGCAACATTTTGAATTAACCTGCTATATAAAGAACAATTTGAGCAGCCAGTGAACACCACATTGCAGTAGTCAGTTCTGCTAGAAGTAAATGCAGGAACTATTTTTTCAGTTTCCTGGATATTTAGAAAACATCTTAGACTTCTAATGCTTTTAGATGGAACAAAGCTTGTTTTGGATTGTTTTGTAATTTGTGCTTTAAATGATATGCTAGTGTCAAAGTTGACATCTAGGTTGAGGGCTGATTCAGTAAAACCAATGTTAAAGTTAAAGAAAGTAAGTAGTTAGCTATGTAACTGCCCTCACATTACATTGTTTTGTTTGTGTATTCAAGATCACTACAACTTGTTATTTTATCATTTATTGAATTTTGCTCTTGTCATGAACACTTTATTGAATTTAAATGATGGACCCAGGATATTTACTCTCCATTCTCAAGATGCCTGTGTCACTGCTGCATCCAACCCTTGAACATCAATGCCTACTGAACACTGAGCCCCAACTTAACTACCAAAAATTCCACCGAGATATACTCTGCCACAGTTGTTCCCAGCAAATTTCCAAAAGTAGCCTCTGTGTGTAGTGCTAGTACACAGGTCTAGAAAGACTGCACTCTTGAATGTCCAAGATAAGCTACAGACAGGGATGGGTAACTCCTTACGGAAATCATCATGCATTGGAGTAAGGACTGTAACTATAGGAAGTGTGTTGTGGCCTTCACATAAACAGGATCTCCAGGGATCTGTCTAAACTAATCTTACTCCAATCCAGTCAGCTCTCCCAATACTACCTGTGGCCAACTTAGGACCAGAAATGGGTAAACTGGCTTTAACATTTAAAAGCTTTCAGCAATTACAAAATAGCCTTGATGTCTTCCAGGAAAGAAAACCATAAGGAAAAAACAGTTCTTTGAAATGAAAAATATGTATTAAAAAATGAGAAAAGGGCAAAAAGGAGGCAAAACGATGTGTCTAAAGGGAAATCTGTGTCAAACAAGTCTTAATATACTAATCCAAAGAAGAATCCAACAAACAAAACAGAAGTAATCAAAAACAAGACAACCAAACAAGGAATACAAGTGAGTACTATGACTCCAACAGATGTCAATGTTCCCTGCCTGAGCTCTCCTTCAGCTTTGACATAAATAGCTAGAGGGAGGGGTCAGGTGTGGTGATGTCAGGATGGTTCTGCTAGCACCAGCCATTAAAAACATGGAACAGAGCTACTTTTAAATCCAAACTACATAATTATAAACATAATAGAAAATACTTAAATAAAGGAAAGTCATGAGTCACAGTTATGAATTAATCATAGATGTCCTTTATAGCACAAGGCTGGTGGATCCAGTACCTTTTATCAGTTAGGATGATTTACATAACACAGTTTAAAAGCATTTTAGTTTACACCAATCAGCATAACGATAAATGGTATTATCTAATAGCATACCTATTTTTATGTTGTTTAAAACTCCCAAAATAGTTGAACAGATTAAAAGTCTTGCATAATTATCTAGTCCACAGATAAAAAGCCTTCATAATTTTTGATGAGTTATCTAAAACAAAAGAAAAAGTTAAAATGTTGTATGATCTCATCTATTACTTCTTCCAATGTAGCACCAACTTCCATACTGGCAAGTTTATATCAGAAGACAAGCTCTTCCTGACAAACTACACAAGTGTGTGCTACTTTCACCCCAAGTCTGATACAATTGTCTGTTGTTGCATATTCACTTATGCAAATATTTGAAAATTGTAACCTTATATCAAACCTTTTAAAAAAATTTCACTGGATGGGAGACAATCTTGTTGTGGATAAAGCTTGTGGAAGTTTGTTTAGTCTTTTGTCAGTCGGAAGCCTCAGCACCTGCATTCCCAAAACAAAATCTGCTTGCTTGGTAGCTCAGCTCCTTCAGAGAAAAACGTCCTTGACTCACGAAAATTCAAAACAAAGCAGTAAAAAGACAGGCAGGCTAGCGGCTATTATGCCAGAATAAATGGTGACCTTTTAAGCTTCCTCAGGTCTAAGTTTTTATACCTAATAGCACTAAAACTAATAATAAAGTGCATTAATCCTTAATCAAAATTCTCAGTCTCAGAAGTTCACTGAGTTCAAACTGCCCACGAAGAAGGTCATCCTTATTAATCTTCTAATATAATATGGTACCGTGGCTGTTCGCTTGTCATTCCAGGATTTTAAATCTCTTGTAGCTCACAAACCGTTTCACATATTGACTTGAAATTTGGTACACATATACTATGTGATGTCTACTATCCGCTTTTGGGTGAGAATTTTTATTACTCTTTTTATTTTTATGTTATTTTATTGTAGAATCAACTCGCAGCAGGGCAGCCATGTGGCACATGCGACGGGCGTCGTTCTCATTCCCTACCACCTTAAGCTAATCATTCTTGAAGCAGATTGAAGACTTAAATGCCAGCTTAAGTGAAAAATGAAAGAAAACATACTAAGTAATTGCAACACAAAACTAACTTAATCAGTTTTAATGTGAAAAGATGCTGATGAAAGAAGAGAAGCAGCGGGTGGCTAGGTGGAGAAGAGAAAAGCTGCTCACGAGCAGCAAGCGATCAACCTCTGAGCAAGCAAATGCTAAACGCATACAGAGAAAGAGCATGAAAAGTAGAAGTCAAGTGTATTCACTGCACGTTATCATGCAGTGCGTGGTTACTGGTATATATATATAAAAGTTTTGTTTTTTTTCTACACAATAAGATATTATGCATTTAAATTGAATGAAAACTAACGCTCACCAGCTTGTGTAGCATTTAGAAGTTTGTGTTTCTGATATTCAATTAATTTCTATGAATGGTGAAGGTGAGGAATGAAAAATTGGCATCCTTGAGCCATCGGCATCCTTCTTCTGTTAGTTTTATATCCAAGAATTTCTATACCCCACATCAAATTTTGTTCTGCTGTATTCAGTTTGGTAGGGTAAACAGCACATGTATGGCACGTGGTGTCTCAGGAGTGGGAGACTAGTAAACAAATCCTTTAGTAATTCAAAAGAATTTTCAACCTCTGGTGTCCAAACACATTCACAATTGGTCATGTTAGTAAGTGAAGCAATGGGAGAAATAATTGAATGGATGTTTTATAAATCTCTAATACTAATGCAAATCTTTGTACTTCTTTAATACTTCAGTTTTTCTTGTATTTGTTCCAACTGAAGTTGATTTAGGTATTTGAGTAATTAATATTGAACCAATCAGGATATTTCATAACCCAGAAATAAACCTCTGTCCTTATGAGTTTTTAGGAATATTTCTGGGAGACATAAGGACAGAGAGATGTAAACATAAACTAGAAATTACCAAACCAGGCCAAAGTGTAAACAAAAGGAGATCAAATAGAAAGCACAAGCATCCAAATAGCAGGGAAAAAACAGAAATTGAGCCCAAGGCAAAATAGGAATTCAAGAACCGATAAATAAACTTAGCACTTGCCCTATTATTTCTTAAAAATCAGTGTTAGATTTGTTTGTTTTTGTTAGCCAACTGAGGGATGTTAGTATTTAGATTTACAGCCACATTTATACAGAAATCCCCAAGGCTGTCTGAAAGGCATTTAAAGATTTTGGTCCAGAATGATGTTAATTTGGTGAGGCTGGTGCTTGATTGCAGCGTTCACAGGTTGGATCTTGGCCTGGAAAAGTTTTGGACAATTTTAAATGAGAGATGAGCCTGATATTTAATTTTAAGTTGAATAATTGTATGCTTTGCACATATGGAGCTTGGATGAATTCTTTGCATTGCTACACTCCACTCCTTTTCTGAGATGTTGAGTAAGAGATCCTTTTCCCACTGTCCTCTTGGGTCTTTGAAAGGGTGGGAGTGTAAAATATTTTTATATATTACAGAAATGCTGCCTAAGCCCTCGAGACTGATCGATATTTTTTCCCGCATAGAGGAGGTAGGAAGTGAGGGAAGTTGGGCAGGTTTTGTTTAACAAAGTTTCTAACTTGGAGGTAGTGAAAGAAATGTGTTGCTGGAAAGTTAAATTTGGACTGTAATTGTTTGTAGGATGCAAAGACGTTGTCTAACTACAGATCTCTAAATGATTTAATCCTGAATGTTTTCCAGATATTTAAAACTGCGTGACGTTTCAGAGGGTGGAAAAAGGTGCTTATCATGCAGAGGTTCCACAAGTAAAAGTTTCTCTGTCTTAAAATATTTCCTACATTGGTTCCATATTCTAAGTGAGTGAAGCACAATTGGGTTGTTTGTATATTGGTGATGACTTGTATTTATTAGGGCACAAAGCAGGGAATATAAAGAAGTAATGCAGGATTTTATTTCTATTGTGGATCAATCCTGTGTATGTTCATCTAGTTTTGTCAACGTCCATGTTTTTATAGCTTATATATTCACCACACAGGAATAAAATTGAAAGTTAGGTAGAGCCATGCTGTCTTCCGACTTAGGTCTTTGTAGGGTCACCCTCTGGATATGTGGATGTTTTGAATTACAAATAAATGAGGTTATGGTTAAATCTAATTTCTTAAAAATGATTTATTGATGTATATTGGAATGTTTTGAAATAAAAGAAGCTTAGGAAGAATATTCATCTTGACAATGTTGATTCTTCCAGCTAAGATCGAGGGAATACCATCTATGCAAGTCTTGCTTAATTTTTCCATGCAGACAGAAAATTTTGTTGATAAAGAGCTTTATGTTTACTTGTGATGTCTACCCGATGTATTTAAACTGATCTGCCATGGTAAAAGGTAGGGTGTCTAATCTAGTATTGTGTGCTTGAGAATTCACTGGAAAGAGTACACTTTTATTCAAATTGACTCTGAGACCAGAAATTCTGTAAGTGCTGTTAGGACTGCAGGCACAGTATTTTGTGGGTCTGATATATACAGTACCATATCATCTGCATATGAGGCATTTTCTGTTCA